>NC_133385.1:28037936-28145205 GCF_049309525.1 Garra rufa | reverse complement strand
AGACTTTGTCAAAAAACATTTAAAAAAGCCAGACCACTTCTGGAAAAGCATTTTTTGGACTGCTGAAATTAAAATCAATGTGTACCAGAATGACGGGAAGAAAAAAGTATGGAGAAGGCTTGGAACAGCTCATGATCCAAAGCCTACAACATCATCATCTGTGAACATGGTGGAGCAGTGTAATGGCATGAGCATGCATGGCTTCCAGTGGCACTGGGTTACCGGTGTTTAGTGATGATGTGACAGAAGACAGAAGCAGCCGGAAGAATTCTGAAGTGTATAGGGATATACTGTCTGCCCAGATTCAGTTAAATGTAGCAAAGTTGTTTGGGCGGCTCTTCATAGTGTAAATGGACGATGACCTAAAACACACAGCAAAAGCAACCCAGGAGTTTTTAAAGGTAAAAAAGTGGAATATTCTGCAATGGCCAAGTCAATCTTCTGATTTCAAATTGATTGAACATGCATTTCACTTGCTGAAGACAAAACTAAAGGCAGAAAGACCCACAAACCAACAACAACTGAAGTCAGCTGCAGTAAAGGCCTGGCAAAGCACCACAATGGAAGAAACCCAGTCTATGGTGATGTCCATGAGTTCCAGACTTAAGACAGTCATTGCCTGCAAAGGATTCTTAACAAAATATTAAAAATGAACATTTTATTTATGCTTATATTTATTTGTCCAATTACTTATGAGACCCTGAAAATGGGCGGTCCTTAATTCCTTAGCATTTTATGTTATATTTTTGTTCAACCCCTTGAATTAAAGCTTAAAGTCTGCACTTCAATTTCATCTTGATTGTATCATTTTTAAAACTATTCTAATGGCATACAGAGCCGAAAATATGAAAAGTGTGTCAGTGTCCAAATATATATGGACCTGACTGTATGTGTGTGTGGTTTATGTTGCATCAACGCACACAATATAACTACTTTGAATCCCTGAACAGCGTGAATAGTCTCATCTGCATAGACCCACATACTGTACTCGTTTTTCTTTTGCGCGTCTCTGCGCATAAAGGAGCGCTGCTCATTGTTTATTGCATGTGCTCAGGTTGTGTTGAAGCACGTCAGTCTGCACCTAAATTGCGTATACGTGACAGTTCAGTTCTCTATGCGATCTTTCTTACAGCCGCCCCCAAATGTGTGCAGCACATTTGCTTCTGAATAGGTGCTTAGTTCAGTACCTGGGAACAGTTCTCATCTTCATCTTTAACCTCTGAGAGAACGATCAGCCTGGCTACAGGTCTAGTGTAGTTTCTGTCTTTGATCTTTACGTGCACCATCCTTACGTGTCCATCAGCACTGGGATAAACTTTGGTGACCCGTCCGATAGGCCAGTACGCTCTTGGCAGTTGAGGGTCCACCATCAGTACCACGGATCCTGGGGCTATATCTGTAGAGGTGGAATACCATTTCTGGGCGGGACTGTAGGCTCAGGAGATAGTTCTTAATGAAACTAGACCAGAACTGGTCAGCTAGAATTTGGGAATGTCTCCAACGGCGCCTGCTCAGGAGTTCAGATTTCGGGTACACTACTGGGGCAGGGATCCGTCCAGCCGCCCCATCAATAGAACATTGGGAGTCACCGGATCCAGGTTCTTCGGGTCGGAAGACACATATCCTAATGGTTTAGCATTCAATATGCCTTCTACTTCCAGGAGAACAGTAGAGAGCACTTCCTCCGTGACAGCTTGACTCCCCACTACTCTGTAAAGTGCAGTTTTCACAGAGCGAATTTCCCTTTCCCACGTTCCGCTGAAATGGGGTGCGGCAGGTGGGTTGAAGTGAAATTGTATCTTATGTTTGGCAAGCTGGAGTTGGAGTTCTGGGGACAGTTCAGCAAAAGCCTCTCGTATCTCTCTTTCTCCTCCCCGGAAATTCGTTCCCTGGTCGGAGAACAAATCAGCTGGTGTCCCTCTTCTGGCGATGAACCTCCTTAAGGCCATTAAGAAGGAGTCAGCATTCATATTGGTGAGGATCTCTAAATGTACACATCTGGTTGTAAGACATTTAAATGTGATTCCCCACCTCTTCTCTGTGTGCCTGCCCACCTTGGCTACAAAGGGCCCGAAACAGTCCATCCCCGTTGAGTAAAACGCTGGCTTATAAAGGCGTAGGCGTGCTATAGGTAGGTCTGCCATCTAGGGGACTTGAGGGCTGGATATCCATCGTCGACAATCTGTGCAGGTATCCTGATATTGTCGGATTGCCTCTCGACCTCGTAAGATCCAAAACTTGCAACGGATCTCCGCAAACACTCTCTCTGGGCCGGGGTGGGACCGAGTCGAGAATCATAGTCTTGGATCAGAAGCTTAGTGGTGGGATGGCGATGATCCAGGATAATAGGATGCACAGTAGCTGGGTCTAAGTCTTCAGATCGGCGCAATCTGCCACCAACCTTAATGAGTTCATCTGTCTTGTCGAGCCCTGGAGACAGGGTCAGTAGACGGCTATTTCGCTGGACTGATCCATCTGTACCATCTGATCCGGATACAGGCTGGTCTGGTGGCTACGGTGACCTCGGAATAAGAATGAAACAGACTAATATTAGCGTAGATGCCATTCTTTTTACGATGCAACGAGTACATTAGGTGTTATGGGAAGTGTTTTCGGTTCCGGTTGACCTAATTAATGCAGCCTAACAATCCTTTAACGGATTTGAATTATAGGAATGTGTTAATGTTTTTATGTGTAAGCCAGGTTAAAGAGATGTGTCTTTAATCTAGATTTAAACTGACAGAGTGTGTCTGCCTCCCGAACAGTGTTAGGTAGATTGTTCCACAGTTTAGGCGCTAGATAAGAAAATGATCTGCCACCGGCAGTTGATTTTGATATTCTAGGTATTATCAAATTGACAGAATTTTGAGAAAGCAGCGGACGTGAGGGACTATAATGCGACAGGGGCACGCTCAAGTACTGAGGAGCAAAACCATTGAGGGCTTTATAAGTAATTAGCAAGATTTTAAAATCTATACAATGTTTTATAGGGAGCCAGTGCAGTGTTGACAGAACCGGGCTAATATGGTCATACTTTCTGGTTCTAGTCAGAACTCTTGCTGGTGCATTTTGGACCAGCTGGAGTTTATTTATTAAGCGTGCAGAACAACCACCCAATAAAGCATTACAATAATCTCTATCCTTTAGGTCATGAACGCATGAATTAATGTTTCGGCATTTGACATTGACAGCATAGGTCGTAATTTCGATATATTTTTAAGATGGAAAAATGCGGTTTTGCAAATGCTAGAAATGTGGCTTTCAAAGTAGAGATTGCTATCGAATAGCACACCTAGGTTCCTAACTGATGGAGACGAATTTACAGAGCAGCCATCTAGTATTAGACTGTGTTCTAGGTTATTGCTTGTGGAGGTTTTAGGTCCAATAATTAACACCTCTGTTTTTTCAGGATTTAACAGTAAGAAGTTATTCGCCATCCAGTTTTTAATATCAGCTATGCATACTGTTAGTTTTTCAAATTGGTATGTTTCGCCGGGCCGTGAAGAAATATAGAGCTGAGTATCATCAGAGTAACAATGAAAGCTAACACCATGTTTCCTGATGATATCTCCCAAGGGTAACATGTAAAGTGTAAAAAGTAATGGCCATAGTACTGAGCCTTGAGGTACTCCATACTGCACTTGCAATTTAAATAATACCTCTTCATTTATTGCCACAAACTGATGATGGTCAGATAAGTACGATTTGAACCATGCCAGTGCACTACTATTAATGCTTACATAATTTTCAAGTCTATTTAAAAGAATGGTGTGGTCAATAGTATCAAATGCAGCACTAAGATCCAGTAGCACTAATAGAGAGATGCAACCACGATCGGTTGACAAGAGCAGTCTCAGTGCTATGATATGGTCTAAAACCTGACTGGAAATCCTCACAGATACCAATTTTCTCTAAGAAGGAGCATAATTGTGAGGATACTACCTTTTCTAGTATCTTTGACAGAAAAGGGAGATTCGAAATTGGTCTGTAATTAATTAATTCAGTGGGGTCAAGTTGTGGTTTTTTAATGAGTGGCTTAATAACAGCCAGTTTGAAGGTTTTGGGGGCTGTATGGTTACAATTTTATCTCTAATAGTGTCTATCTTGGAGGTAAAGTACATCATAAATTCATTACTGCTGTGCTGTTGGGAAATGTCTGCACCTGTTGCTGCTATATTTTTCGTTAATTTAACCACGGTATTGAACAAATACCTACGGTTATGTTTGTTTTCTTCTAAGAGAGACCAAAAGTAATCCGATCTGGCAGTTTTTAAAGCTTTTCTATAAGATAAGTTACATTCACACCAAGCAGTACGAAAAACCTCTAGTTTTGTTTTCCTCCAGTAGCGTTCCATTTTCCGTGCTTTTCTCTTTAGGGCGCGAGTGTGATCGTTATACCACGGTGTTACACTGTTTTTCTTAATCTTTTTTAAGCACACTGGAGCAACTGTATCTAAAGTGCTAGAAAAAACAGAGTCCATAGTTTCTATTACATCATCAAGTTTTTCTGAGCTATTGGATATACTGAAGAATTCAGATAAGTCAGGAAGATTACTTACAAAGCAGTCTTTTGTAGTGGAAGTGATGGTTCTACCATACTTGTAGCAAGGAGTTGAATTTACAGTTTTAGCTATCTGGAGTATACAAGAGACTAGATAATGATCTGAGATATCATCGCTTTGCAGCAGAATTTTAACGTCATTAACATCAATTCCATGTGACAGTATTAAATCTAGAGTATGATTTCGGCAATGATTAGGTCCTGACGCATGTTGTTTAACCCCAATAGAGTTCAGAATGTCTATAAATGCTGTTCCTAATGCATCTTTTTCATTATCAACATGGATGTTAAAATCACCCACTATTAAGACTTTATCTGCGGCCAACACAAACTCGGATAGAAAATCAGCAAATTCTTTAATAAAGTCTGTATGGTGCCCTGGTGGCCTGTATACAGTAGCCAGTACAAACGTCATGGCGGATTTATCATTAGCACTTGTAAAGTTTGGATGCGTGATTCTACTTCTGAAATCTTCTCTGTCAGCCTGGCTATATTCCTGCATTTATCACATGTATAAGGCTCACTGCTGACAGAGATAGATAAGCTATACATGTGGCAAGCGATGCAGACAACAATAGTAGAAGAAGAAGCCATTACTCACCGTGATTGTAGAATGATTCCAACTTACCACTGTTGTTGGATGAATTCCTGAAGAACAGATCAGGGGCAGAAAAAACGGAATGGAACCAGCTAAAGGAGTAACTTACTAACGATATTTAATACGAGAGAAAAAAAACGTGAATGGAACATGGATGGCAAGCTAACCGGCTAATGCAATGCTTACAATAGTAAAACAAGAGTTAAAAGCATGAATGGAGTGCGAGAGGCAAGTTAACTGGCTAAATGGAAGGCTAACGCGCTGCACTCGCGATTATAGAATAAGGCAAACGATCAAATTAGTCAGATTAGTTTGATGGATGATATCAGAAATTTGGTGGAAGTTAAGCTATATCTATCAATTTAAAACAGCAGAATTAACAATAAGATTCCAACAGAAAAATGAAGTTACAGGGAGCAACAAACACAGACCACTCTGCAGCAAGGCAAACAGGAAACAAGGGAAACAGCGAAACAGCGACACAATGTGGTTCTTATTATTGTGGGTCACCATGTGGTGAGGGATATACCATTGTATGCCTTGGCTCTTTCTGGATTTTTAGTGAGGCACCGTTCAGTGTTCCGGAGACTGGGAATTACCATTTCCTTTGTGGCTTGGAAAAGGGGCATATCTTTGTGCCTAAGCAGCGGGGTGGCATAACGTAAGACTCTGTCCACTTCAACTCGGGTGGTCTTTGATTCAAGCATGTTAATGGCCTCTTGGTCATGTCATGACCTGGTGACTTTTTTTTCATTCCTGAAAGGAAGTACGTCCATTTGCCATAGTTTCTCAACGTTCTTGCTCTGTCACTTGGGGAATGGTTGAGGTCAATAAACACTGCTGTGGCCGAATGGACTGCTCAACAAATCTACTGGGACCCTGTAACGTCCACCCAAATCTTGTCTTCAGGGCTGCTGGTCCTCCTGGGGGTCCTAACCTTACTGGCTTTAAAGGAGTAATCAAGTGATGGTGATCCGCTCCAATTAGCAGCAAGGGCTGTGCCTGCTCGAATGCCTGTATTGGGAGGCCCACAAGGTGCTTGTAACTTCTTTGCAATTTGTTCATGGGGTAAGAGTGAAGTGCAAGACCAAGATGTTCTGCGGTGAAGGCACCAGTGATGAGAAAGCTGTACTGAGGCTTATCGGCGGGGGAGATACGGAATGACACCTTGGACCCATGAAGAACTTGAATATCTTGACTTACAGTCCGCAAAGCCAGGTCTTTTGGCTCTCCTCGGAGGCCAAGGTGGTGTGTTGCTGCTGGTAAGAGCATAGTCCGCTCTGAGCCATCGTCCAGGATGGCATAGGTGCTCAGAGTGCGCTTACCATGGTGGAGCAGTACTTTAATAACCTTTAAAAGCACACGACTGATATCTACTGGTTTGTCCACATACAGCACTTCAGAGGAAGTATTCACTAGACAGCTCTCCTCTTTAGTTGACTTGACCACAGTCTTAGGTGTCTTGGAATTTACTTCGTGCAGCACTGGTAGGTGTTTCCCCTGACAAATGCTGCAAGGTTTCCGCAGATTACACTGGGCTGCTTGGTGAGCTCTAGCACATCGCCAGCACCTTCGATTGGTACGGATCCATTCTGATAGCTGGTCTGTAGTCAATTTTACAACTTCTGTGCATTGGCTTAAGAAGTGCTCTGAATTGTTACAGAATGGGCAGTAAGGCGCAGTTCTGGTCTTGGCGGGTGGATTCATTTGTGCAGGTGGAAATTCTCTTTCCATTGCCTCTCTGAATCCATGTAGTACAGAAGTGGTCCACCTCTTCTGCCAAGGCTCCTGTCTAAGCCCTTGTATCTCCTTGGTGTTCTTCGCCATTGATGAACCATCATATTCCTGGCACCACGGCTCATATTGCAGCCACTCAGAGAGATCAGTGAGAGTATAAGTTGTTCCTGGTTAATGGAACTTGCTGAGTCTGAACTCAGCTCTCATCTCGGTCGGTAACTTGCTCAGCAAGCGTGCTACGTGTGATCCGCACTGTAGCTCTATCTCTCCTGGGGGACCAAGGGTGCCCACGAGTGCTTGGACCTGTAGGGCGAACTTCTCAAAGGCAGCCTGATCACCTTGTCGAATATCAGGTGAATCCATATCACTGGCTATTTTATTTAACGCCATCTGATGGGGCTGGCCAAACTTCAGATTAAGAGCTGCCATGGTATTGCTGTAAGGTCTGGTGGAGTTCAGATATGAATCTGTTATCAGCCTTGCCTCTTCCAACTTCAAGTGATCCACAAGGATTTGGTATTTAAAGAGCTATGTCCCATCTGGGGGCAGTAGATTCTCTACAGCTATCTTCATCCTAGCAAACTCACTGGGGTCTCTGCGACTGAAGTAGGGGATTGATGGCATCGGACCTCGGTATGACGGCTCGGAAGGTGGAAGGATCTGAGGCAGAGGATTGATTACAGTTCTTGGATGGGGCCTCCTTGGCAGGTATGATTGTGAGATCACTGCAGGCTCACCTTCAAGGTAATTTGTGTACTGCTCTGAGTTATATGCTGAACTGGCTCGAAGAGGTGGCTGAGGTTGGAAGTCTTGTTGTTGACTCGAATGGCCTGGAAGCATCCTGCTTGTATTTACTATCGATGGGCCATCTTTACTAATAGGAGGGCTTTGAGTATGTGCAACAAGAGGTCTATTCTTACTAACAGCAGCTTGTTTCAGAACTTGAAGCTCACTCATCATCTTGTCCAGAATGTCAATAATGGGCTCACTACTGACAGCCTGAGGCTGTGGTTCCCCTGTCTCTGGCCATGGAGGGGAATCAGGCCATTCTGCATTTCCATACTCATTAACCTGCACATCAATGATCGGTTTTTCACAGGGTGGAGGCATAAGCCCATGGTCTAAGGAAGTGCGGGTAATTGATCAGACTTACGTGGGTCCAATGTATTAGACTGAGAGCACACTGTGGCTGGTTGATTATTAAGAAGGGTATGAATAATTTTGGACATGCCCCTTTTTGTTCAAATGTAAATAAAAGATGAGTAGTAATTTGTTCCACTATGATGCCTCTTGTACATCGTCTTATTATCTTCTGGGAGACGTATGTGTCATTTCTAATCAAAAAAAAAAAACTTGCTGGTTGAATGAAAGTAAGTCAGAATTTGCCAGGGGTATGAATAATTTCGGGCTTGACTGTATATAAAACTGTATTAAGATGATCTATGCACATACTCCCACTGGAGTCTTAGATTTAGTATTTATGAAACCCTTGTTGTTTTTCTTGCTTTTCAGCATCAAATCTCTGAGATATTTGACTAAATCAAGATGCTGCTGATCATTGAAGCTCTTCTCATTTCAGCTGCTCTAGAACAGGTAAGCTTGTGTTTTAGTATGAATATTACAGATATGAATACTAATAATGTGATTATGATTCCTACAGAATCACAGAGCTACTGCTGAAGGACCGATCTATCCATTCAACATGGCCCAGAACTCTGTTGATGACCAGTATGACGGCTGTACAAAGGAAATGGAAAACCTGGTGATGACAGAATACCTAGAGAAGGAACTCAATAACTCGGCTGAATTTCAAATGGCATGGCAAGAAGCTAAAAACAATGCTTCGGCACCAGAAGATGACTTGACAGAGAATCATTCAATCGCTATTTACGTGTACACTGATAAGGACGTATATAGTGAGTTCAATAAAGCAGTTCGTAGTGAGAAAGAAAAATACCAAAACATGACATTCCCATGGTATTCACTTCACTTTCTGTTAACTGAGGCGATACAGATTCTGAAGAAAACACAACATGGTTGTAAGTTGACTTATCGTGGCACAGATGCTGAGTTTGATAGCGATGTTCTGAACACATTTGTTCGTTTTGGCTCATTTACATCCTCGTCTCTTAATCGTACAGTAGCAGAAGAATTCGGAAATACGTTTTGTTTTGAAATCTACACTTGTGAAGGAGCTGAGGTGGCAAACTATTCAAAGTTTCCTGATGAGGACGAGGTGCTGATTCCTCCGTACGAGACATTTAAAGTCACTGATGTCAGAAACAGAACAGATGAGAATGATCTCTGGTGTGACAACGTGTTCACGCTGGAAAGCTTTGGGAAAATCAGTGACCTGAACTGTAGGTTGTTTAATAGTGGAAACCATGTTGTGGGTTTTAATGTTTTACTCATTTTAACATTATTTTTCAAAGTGTTTACCTGCTAAATTGTAGATACTGTATGTTTCTTGTTGTTGAACTTACAAATTTACCTCAGTAAGATACAGGGACAGTTTGATACTGTATTGGGAAGAGGAAAGAAGTTATTTTACATACACCTGGCAGAGTCTAAAAAATGTTCATTATTTTACCAAAATTAGAGGGATCATACAAAATGCATGATATTTTTTATTTAGTACTGACCTGAATAAGATATTTCACATAAAAGATGTTTTCATATAGTTTACAAGAGAAAATAATAGCTGAATTTATTAAACAACCCTGTTCAAAAGTTTACATACACTTGATTCTTAATATTGAGTTGATCCTGAATGATCCACAGCTGTGTTTTTTTTTGTTAGTGATAGTTGTTCATGAGTTCCTTGCCTGCTGTTCTTCAGAAAAAACCTTCAGGTCCAACGAATTCTTTGGTTTTTCAGCATTTTTGTGTATTTGAACCCTTTTCAGCAATGACTACATGATTTTGAGATCCATCTTTTCACACTGAGGACAACTGAGGGACTCATATGCAACTATTACAGAAGGTTCAAACACTCACTGATGCTCCAGAAGGAAAAAACATGCATTAAGAGCTAGGGGTGAAAACATTTGAACAGAATGAAGATGTGTACATTTTTGGCTAAATATTATATTTTCTTCATTTAGTACTACCCTTTAGAAGTTAAATTTACCCTGATCTTCAAATTCAAAAAGCTCTTAATGCATCACCATTTTTACTGGAGCAACAGTGAGCATTTGCACCTTCTGTAATAGTTGCATATGAGTCCCTCCGTTGTCCTCAGTGTGAAAAGATGGATCTCAAAATCATACAGTCATTGTTGGGACCTGAAGGATTTTTCTGAATAACAGCAGGCAGTTAAACTGTTCAGGACAAACAAGGGACTCATGAACAACTATCACTAAACAAAAAAATCAAAACTTTTGAACTGTAAACTTTTGAATGGGGTCATTTTTATAAATTCAACTATTATTTTCTCTTGTGGACTATATGTAAACATCTTTTATGTGAAATATCGTATTCAGGTCAGTACTAAATAAAAAATAACATACATTATGTAAGATCCCTCTTATTTTGGTAAAATAATGAACATTTTGCAGATTCTGCGAGGTGTATGTAAACTTTTGACTTCAACTTTATGTACAATTATGTGGTCTTGTTTCAAATACACATTGTATATATTTTCTATTTATCAAGGTAAGTAAAATGTCACAGCATGCCCAGGGTACATCGTAACATGTGAGAGGCACATTATATGTGATAGCTTAAAATTTGATTCAATAAAATACACAAGACAAACTAAAATACTGTGTAAATAAATGTCATTATCAACTTTAGTAGGCCAGCTAAAACTCATTTATGACCCTGGACCACAAAACCAGTCTTAAAGCAGCACGGGTATATTTGTAGCAATAGCCAAAAACACATTGTAAGGGTCAAAATTATTTATTTTTATTTTATGCCAAAAATCATTAGGATATAAAGGAAAGATATTTAGTAAATTTCCTACCGTAAATATATCAAAATTTAATTTCTGATTTGTAATATGCATTGCTAAGAACTTTATTTGAACATTCGATTTTCTCAATATTTAGATTTTTTGCACCCTCAGATTACAGATTTTCAAATAGTTGTATCTTGGCGAAATATTGTCCAATTGTCCTAACAAACCATACATCAATGGAAAGGAAAGGAGGAAAGGATGTGACATGAGGCCAAGTATAGTGACCCATACTAGGAATTTGTGCTCTGCATTTAACCCATCCAAGTGCGCACACACACACACACACACACACACCGTGAACACACACCCGGAGCAGTGGGCAGCCATTGCTGCGGTGCCCGGGGAGCAGTTGGGGGTACGGTGCCTTGCTCAAGGGACTCACCTCAGTCGTGGTATTGAGGGTGGAGAGAGCGCTGGTAATTCACTCTCCCCACCTACAATCCCTGCCGGACCTGAGACTCGAACCTGCAACTTTTGGGTTGCAAGTCCGACTCTCTAACCATTAGGCCACGGCTGCCCCAAAAGCTTATTTATGTAGCTTTCAGATGATGTATAAATCTCAATTTCGAAAAATGTACACTTATGACTGGTTTTGTGGACCAGGGTCGCATAGGCACTTGATAAACAAAAATGAATAAAGCTCTTTGGACACAATTAGACAAGCAGGAATGCGATAGATAGATAGATAGATAGATAGATAGATAGATAGATAGATAGATAGATAGATAGATAGATAGATAGATAGATAGATAGATGTAACCATTTCTAAAACCACAATTCAACACACTAGTGTTGTTAAATGTACAGTAGTTCACAGCAGGGTTACAATACCCACCTTGTTTTTCAACGCTGAAAGCCGTTTTCTGTGAATGTGCAAGACTTCCGGTTCATTAGCGGCTGTACTAAAAGAATAACAAAGTGCAGTAAACGGTAAAACTGTTTCCACTACAAGCCAGTGTATTTATAATTAAGATAACACGTTAAAATAATATGGTAAGACATACCAATTTGCAATATCAAGCAGCAAAACGAGCTGAAGAGCTAAAAAATATGAGACAGGAAGCCAGACATTAAATTTACAAGTGACAGCGATAAAACGAAAACACCAATTAGTAAACAAAATTAGTAAAACTTGAACCAAAACTAAAAAAGAAAACGGAAAATATTAAGAAATAAAACCGAATTCAAAATAGGCCTAACAATAAAACTATAAAATGATCTCAATTATACTAAAATAACACTGGTTCGCAGAGATTTTCTGCATGTTTAATATCCTGAGCCGAATAAATAACAGAAGAAACCAACAGTCAAGATTGTAACTATGCTTCCCTCTATTGGTAAGAGTCTTCTACTGCAATCAGGATATTTACTGACTACAGCACACATTGTTTTAAAAAAATGTCCTTTCTTCTTATTATTATTTTTTTATTACACAAAAAAAAACAAAAAAAAACAGATTGTACCTCAGGTTTCATATACATTTATGCTTTCAAACTAGCAATAGACAGATCGATCTAACCGTAGTCTACTTAACACAAAGGTAATCCTATTACCATCTGTAAGTACCAAGCACGTATTTTATCTCTGTCCAGCTTGTCCTGCTGTCATTTTGGGTGTCACAACAAATACGAGCTGAACATACAATGATCATGAATTGGTCATAAAAGAAAATATGCACTTTCCTTTCCTCACTGGAACTGTTCAAGACGTCTTAGTGGGAATCCTCAATGTGAAGATGTTTGGAAGTGGCACTAAGAAGTGGTTTATCAAAAAGAATAAAAGACAGAGGACTAAAGGAAGAAAGCCTGTCAACAGGAAGAGAAAGAAATGGGTCGCTAGGGTCCTGAAGCAACATAGGGAGATGATCCTGAAGGAATTGGATGTCAACAAGGTGCTGCCGTACCTGGTGTATGACAAGGTGTTTTCTCTCGGGGAATACAAAGAGATACTGGGTCAAGACTCCAACAAGAAACGAGCAGAGCTCTTCCTGGATCAGCTGTCCCAGAAGGGCCCCTGTGCATTCAACGCCTTCTGCTCAGTGCTGGAGGAAGTGTGTCCTCACCTGCTTACCTGCTTCCTGCTGGATTGTGAAGGTAAGTGAGACTTTATAGGCTGTGTGTTTAGATCAAAGGTGGGCGAACCTCATGAAAACAGATCCAGGTCCCATTTCACTTCAAATTGTGAGTCTTTCTTTCTTTTTAAATGAT
This sequence comes from Garra rufa, assembly GCF_049309525.1. Lineage (NCBI taxonomy): Eukaryota > Metazoa > Chordata > Actinopteri > Cypriniformes > Cyprinidae > Garra > Garra rufa. The sequence goes on along the minus strand of NC_133385.1, from coordinate 28,132,141 downwards.
TTTTAATGCAAAAATAGCAATAAATAATACTCCTAAATGTAGGCTTAACAGAGATGTTATCCTAAAATGACTATTAATACAAAAACAGCACAATAATTAATGCTCCTAAAGATTTTCATTTAAATAAATCAATATTTCTTATTATCAGATTTGTATGTAAAATATGACTTAAACATGAATTCTCTCAACATATTCGAGGTTGGCATTGGTAAAAATGTGGATCTTGCATCCATGCAAAGCCTCGGTGCCTTCACAAACACCTTTGCAAATCGCTGAGGTTTGTTATCTTAATCTAATCTTAAAGAGTAGTTAAAGCCACAGCCGACTAGCATGGAAGTATATAGACACCAACCAGGTCTGTATGGCCCACAAAGTCAGTTTAAGCCAGCGTGTCCCACTAAGAGCTGGCAGAAAATAGCCAGCTTAAATCCGCCCCTCTGAGGAGATTACCGGATAGACTGGGCGACAAGCAGTGAGGGGCAAAACCCAGCATATGGCCTCAAACTAACTGTCTAGGTTAAGCTTGTTGGCTAATTTAGCTTAATCTTGCAGTTTGATGTAGACAGATTAATGTGAGGATGATAAACAGGCCACATTATCAGGATAGCTGAGCTATTACTCAAGCTATAAGGGTCTTATGATTTATTCATGCAATTAATCAACCGTCTGTACCCTTATAGAAGACCTTGCTAGAACATTGTTAGCAATTTAACCCTCAGTCTTGTTTTACGGACGCTTTATGATTTTAAATCAACAGCTGTTTGATTTGGCACCTGAAGAGGGCGCTCGATATGTTTGGTAAAAAAGACCAGTACATTTACAGCCTCAGAGAGAATTAAAAAACAATAATGAAGTAAAAAGTTTTTTGTTTGTGCATTAAATAATTATTTTGTTTACTTCCCTTTAGCTATGGTAAACATATGACTTTTGAATGGAACAGTCTGCTAACACATTCACCAAAACAACACACATTTATATTAGCTATAAAGACGTTTGCTAACATTTGATAAGAAATTTAATTACCGAAATTTAACGTTAGTTCTTTGGAAAATGAACGTTCAAAAAGTTCGTTTGTTGCCTAAATGTGACCCTGGATTACAAAACCGTAAGGTTTTTTTTTTTTTTTTTTTTTTTAATTGAGATACATCATCTGAAACCTGAAAGCTGGTTTGTTAGCATATGCTGGTTAGGTAGGTTTTGATGGTTTTAGCGTATGTTGGTCCTTTGCTGGTTTATGCTAGTCCAGCTGGTTCAGTACCAGTCACTTTCATAACAAAAATTTACAGATAATGTACTCACCCCCTTGTCATCCAAGATGTTCATGTCTTTCTTTTTTCAGTCGTAAAGAAATGATGTTTTTTGAGGAAAACATTTCAGGATTTCTCTCTATATAATGGACTTCTATGGTGCCCCCGAGTTTGAACTTCCGAAATACAGCTTCAAATGGCTCTAAATGATCACAGCCGAGAAAGAAGGGTCTTATCTAGCGAAATGATTGGTTATTCTCTAAAAACATTTACAGTTTATATTTTTTTAAAATCTCTACACAGAGTACACACAGAGCTACACAAGACAAGCATTTGAGATTAAAAAGTACATAAATTGTAATTGTTTTTTAGAAAATAGCCAATCGTTTTGCTAGATAAGACCCTTTTTTCCTCGGCTGTGATCGTTTAGAGCCATTTGAAGCTGTATTTTGGAAGTTCAAACTCGGGGGCACCATAGAAGTCCTGAAATGTTTTCCTTAAAAAAAACATAATTTCCTTACGACTGAAGAAAGAAAGACATGAACATCTTGGATGACAAGGGGGTGAGCACATTATCTGTAAAAAAAAAATTCTAAATATTAAGAAAATCGCTTATAAAGTTGTCCAAATGAAGTTCTTAGCAATGCATACTAGACTAAAAATGTAATAATGTAATATTATTAAGATAATGTACTCACCCCCTTGTCATCCGAGATCTTCAGTTGTAAAGAAATTATGTAAATTATAAACATTCCATATAATGGACTTCTATGGTGCCCCTGATTTTGAACTTCCAAAATGCAGTGTAAATGCAGCTTCAAAGGGCTCTAAATGATCCCAGCCAAGGAAGAAGGGTCTTACCTAGCGAAACGATTGGTTATTTTCTAAAAATATTTACAATTTATATACATTTTAATCTCTACACAAGAGTACACACAGAGCTAGACAAGACGAGCATTTGAGGTTAAAAAGTATATAAATTGTATTTTTCTTAAATAACCCTTCTTTCATCGGCTGTGATGGTTTAGAGCCCTTTGAAGCTGCGTTTTGGACGTTCAAACTCAGGAGCACCATCGAAGTCCATTATATGGAGATAAATCTTGAAATGTTTTCATCAAAAAACATAATTTCCTTATGACTGAAGAAAGAAAGACATGAACATCTTGGATGACAAGGGGGTTTCAAAAGTTTCAAAAAAAAAACTTTCAGAATTTTTGTTTTGAAAGTGAACTACGCCTTTAAGACTGGTTTTGTGGTCCAGGGTCACAAATGTAAACAACGAACCAGTGTACGTTTGCTTATGTGTGATATACAATAATGTTTCTTCTTCAAAAGATTGGATTATCCTTTGATTTAGCAGACGTTTAATGCATTTCTTAAATGAACTATTTTGTTTGATAGCCATTAGATCCGAAACACGTTCTTTCTTACTGACCGAATCATTCCAAAACACTTCAAATGATTCATTTCAGACAGAGTGCCAAATGAATCATCATTACATTCAAATACAGCATCGAAGTAAACTTTTCAAAGGTGTCTGAAAGATATTTGTTTCCTAAAAGTAGAAGTTTCTATGTGACGTTATTCTCACACAGATGGCTCAGCTGGAGGAAACAAGAAGCAAGGACAAACTAAACCAGCGCAAAGCCAAGAGAACGCGCTGTCCAAGGGACAAGACGCGGTTTGTTTTCTACCTATGTACACAGACCCACTTTTTGACACAAGGTAAGATTTCTCATCCCTTGCACTGTAATTGCCGCAATCTGTCCCCCCAGCTCCCCCTGAGTCGTTTTGCATAATGAATGAGAGCCTGAAAGGGCCTAATACTCTAGTTCTATATAGAGCACGATGTCAGGCTTTAAACTACTGGTTAAAAAGCTATTTAATATTGTTTTAAGTTGTGGTCACATTTAGGTTAGCTAACATAGAATGTTCTGTTTTGTGAGCTGTGCTCAGAAGGGGAGAGTGGGGATGGTTGCAACAAGGGGCAGTTGCAACATCCCTTTTTTCTTCAAGCAGGAATAAGATACAGTGATAATATTCATACTGCACATGCTTTATTGGCCCCTCAGACACATGTGACCATTCCTTGTACAAAAAATAATTTTCATGGTAAAAGAGTATTTTTTTTTTTTTAAGATAAGATTTTTGGTCAAGTTGTTTGTGTGACGCATTTGTAAAAACATTTTAATCAGTGCTTTCTGAGCTTCTAATAGGCATAGCTAGCGTGTGTCAATGATATTGTGTCAAGCTAATATACCGATTTTATCATGGCTATCACTGTAGGGACCCAGCATGCTGTCCCTTGCTACAACATTGATTTAAAAGCTTGCCATAACATTACATACAGTCAAGCCTGAAATTATTTATACCCCTGGCAAATTCTGACTTAGAATTTAGAAGTTTTTACTAGGGATGCACCGAATCCAGATTTTTGGGGTTCGGCCGAATACCGAATCCACTGTTTAAGATTCGGCCGAATCCGAAACCGAATACCGAATCCTACTCGCATCCTTAATCACACGTTTTTAGCTGTGACTGTCCAGCTGCCGTACCTGAAGTTGCTGCATTTTGGCTGCTGTCTGTAGATTCCTTCATGCACAACTCGTATTCTTTTGGATGTTTTAGACGCAAATGTTTTAACATCGGCGATATGTTGTGTACTGCTTAGGGTCCTTGCCACCACTAGACAAATTGGCATTGCAAATTGAACATAAAGCTCGACTTGAATCGCCTTCTTTTGGTTGAAAGTACTGCCAAACAAAACTTTTTTTGCTTACGAGTTCCATTTTCAGATTCTTACAGCCTACTACATTCGAACGGGTCGTATGTAAACACCTTCACGTAATCAACGGCCGTGTGACGTCGTAGTGCAAGTCTAGGGTTCGGTTTCGGTGGAAAATAAATCTAAGGTTCGGCCGAAACCAAACCCCGCAAAAAGCCCAGGATTCGGCCGAATCCGAATCCTGGATTCGGTGCATCCCTAGTTTTTACTTTTATTTAACAAGCATGTTTTTTCTTTGTTTGTTTGTTTTTAGAAATGACACAGACATCTCCCAGAAGATAAGACAATGTACAAGAGGCATCATTGTGGAAAAAAATATTACTCATCTTTTTTTTCCACTTGAAAAAAAAAGTGGCATGTCCCAAATTCATACCCTTCTCAATAATCAATAGAAAAGCCTTTATTGGCTATTACAGCAATCAGACACTTCCTATAATTCCTGACCTGATTTGTGCATGTCTCCACTGGTATTTTTGCCCATTCATCTTTAGCGATGAGCTCCAACTCTTCAGGTTGGAGGGTCTCCTTGCCATCACCCTGATCTTTAGCTCCCTCCACAGATTCTCAATTGGATTTAAGTTAAGCAAAATGTTAATGTTTTTGTCTGCAAACCTTTTGCTGTGTGTTTTGTCCTTTTTCATGGTGCTGTTTACTGTGATTAGGTTCCCTGGTCCACCGGCTGAAAAACACTCCCAAAACATTAGGTTCCCACCACCATGTTTGACAGTGGGGATGGTGTTCTTAAGGGTTGAAGGCTTTTCCTTTTGACAATTGAAGAATTGAATTTTTATTTAATCTGACATAAAACAGAAGACCAAAAGTCTTCTTCTTTGTCCAGGTGAGCATTTTCAAAGGCCAAGCAGGTTTTGTGTGCCTTATCTGGAGAAGTGGTGTCCTCCTTGGTCTGCGTCTGTGGAACCCAGTGGTGTGCAGTGTCCGTTGGACTGTCTGCCTTGAGATGTTGCCACCAGCAGAGCCCAGATTCATCAGGATGGCCTTGATGGTGATCCTTGGATCCTTTTTTACCTCTCTCACTATCCTCCTGGCCAGCACAGGTGTCACTTTTGGCTTCCGACCACGTCCTCTGAGATTTTTCACAGTGCAGAATGTCTTGTATTTTTAATAGTACTTTGCACTGTAGCCACTGGAACTTCAAAACATTTAGATATGGTCTTATAGCCCTTTCCTGACTTGTGAGCAGCCACAATGTGCAGCCGCAGGTCCTCAGTGAGCTCCTTTGTCTTAGCCACGACTGTCCACAAACCAACAGCAGAGAGCTTCTGTTTTTCACCTGTTGAGTTGATTAAAACAGCTGTTCCCAATGAATCAGGGTAATTAGGATGCTTTAGAACAGCTTGGACTATTTGGAATGGTATAGAACTTTGGATTTTCCCAAAGACTGTGACAGTTTGCAAAGGGTATGAATAATTTTGGACATGCCACTTTTTGTTCAAATGTAAATAAAAGCTGAGAAATATTTTTTTCCCACAATGATGCCTCTTGTACATCGTCTTTTTATCTTTTGGGAGAAGCATGTGTCATTTCCAGTAAAAAAAAACTTGCTTGTTGAATAACAGTAACTTTAAGTCAGAATTTGCCAGGGGTATGAATAATTTCGGGCTTGACTGTAATTGTAATTTTATAATAATAATAATAATCAACCCCTTTAATAGTTAGGTATCTCTCCTTTTTTAAGTAAATAGCTTAAAAATCTACGTGTTACTTAAGAATGTTTTTCATTTACTATTCTTTGTTTTTATACAGCCAATTTACCTTATTGCACAAATAATAAAAAAAGAAATTGCAAAATGATTTAATTACATTTTATTGAATGTTGCAACTGTCCCCTCAAGTGTAAATTGTACGTATATTATCATATGTACACATGTTGCAGCAATATGGGACAGACAGTAGCTGACAGATGTAGCTTTATTTTATTAAACTTTCGGCTTTCTAATACAAACAGTATCTGAAACTAGAAACTAAAGGAAATGCAAAAAGTGTTGCAAACGTCCCTACTCTCTCCTTCTATATAGGGTTTGCACTTATGTCAGAATTTGTTCGGTTGCCCTTATATGCGGCCATATTGGCGATACTCAGATGTTAACAACAGCATGGACTGCACGGTTAATGAACTACTGAATACGTTGTTCTGCTAATTTCTGCTCTAAACTATGGAAAAAAAGATGTGGAAGCTGCTAAATCCTACATACAAGCAGTATTAATTAAGATATTAGCCTAATATTTCACCTATCTGACCGGAAATGATAAGCACAAACATGAATGTTGTCGAGATTCTTGCCCTGGAAATCCTGGTTCAGTTTGGCCAACCACAAACGCCTTTTGTTCCTCAAACAGTTTTTTGCACTCTTCTCCTTGATTTGTTACAACTTTTGGCAGTCTATAGCACTCCAAATATTTTTCCCGCTTTGAACAATTAGTGCAGCCCAAAACATAATAATTGACCATTTTCAGCTGAAATAATCAGCAAAACATGCAAGTGTTCTTCGTTTCAGTAGCACTGTTTACGTTCAGTGCCAATATGGCCGAATGATGACACCTTGTAAAAACACTCTATTTACAATAAATTTTTTTGTCTGAATAATTTCACTGAAATTTTGTCAGTAGTAGGTGTCACAGTGGGTGTTGGAAACAACGAGAACAGGCAAAGTGGGAGTTTTTGCTTGGCATCAACACATTTGGATAGATAGGCAGAGGTGCTGAGGATGCTGCCGTTTGTCTCTTTTGATGTGTGAATCCCGTCTCATCAGTCTTCCGTATTTCTAGAGTCTCTGGAGACGTTGACCTTTTCTGTTCGGGATGCTTATCAAGCCTGAAGGAATGTCCGCATTTCTGTGCCCTTTCAGTGGCATTTCTTTATTTGTTTAACTGCAGATATCGTACATAAAAGGCATGCAGTAATTAGTATAATGCAATGTGTATCTGCCGCTCATGGCACAGCAGAAAAAGAATTAGTATTTCACAGAAGTTGTGAATGTGAGTTTGCAGTCTGAAGTGAATTTGATGTGATTAAAACCATCTTTCCAATGAGCTGCAGAGAAAACACAACACAACCGGGGTTGTCTGGTTCTGTTAGTGTATCAGGAACATAGCCTACAGCGCAAGCAGTGTAATCTAATTTCACAAAATGAGTTGGTTCTTTTCAGTGGATTAAAAACAAACAAATGCAAACCAATTAATAATAATATTTTTAATTATAATAAATTAAAAATAAAATGCAAACCAATTAATAAGAATATTTTTCAAAAACTTAAAGTATAAGCCGCTTTGTCCTAATACACTGTAAAAAGTGAAGAGTTGGATCAACTTAAAAAAAATTACTTCAATTGGTAACACCTAAAAAATTTAAGTTGATTGAACTAAGATTATCTAAGTGTGGTCAATCACACTTAAATAATCTTAGTTCAATCAACTTAAATTTTTTAGGTGTTACCAATTGAAGTAATTTTTTAAGTTGATCCAACTCTTCACTTTTTACAGTGTATGAGCTGGGTTTTTTCACACAGTTGAATTACTGGTTTGAATCAGTCTGTTAATTCACTCACTAAATCAATCATTACAGAATAAACATCTGAATCACTTATTGCAAATCATCATTTTAGATGTCTGTCCTGAAATTAAACCAGTTCTTTGTATTTTTAAGTAATATTTATGTGTTTATGTAACTTAAAAGTCAATAATGACTGGTTGTTTGTATGACAGTGTGTAGGTAAAGATACAAGTTTGGAAAAAATGTTAATAAGTGATATTTTAATTAAACAAAATCTGGTTGCCCACTGTATAAAAGGTATATACTTATTCTTCATGGGCTATTTGCTCACTCGTTCACAATCAGTGTTGTTGTTAACTAAACTAAAACTAAAAAGATGAACAAATCTGTTAAGTTAGTTTAAATGAAGCTGAAATAAAATATAAATATTATATTTTAAATATTAAAACTGCACTAAACGAAACCAACTGAAATAGGTTTGAATTGAAGTACTACAATTACTGAGATAAAACTATTACTGAAATTTATGGAAGCCCATTTCCACCACTGATTTTTTATTTATTTATTTTTTTTGCAATTGCAATTTTTTTTTACATCTCAGAATGTATTTTTTTTTTTAGAGTTGTTTGATATAAACTCACATTTGCAAGTTATAAAGTCAGAATTGCATGATGAATTCTGAGATATAAAGTCGCAATTCTGAGAAATGAAGTGAGATATAAACTTCCATGAAGAAATTTTGTCAGAATTGTGAATTTTTATTTACATTTTTTCTCGCAAATGCAAGTTTATATCTTGCAATTCTATTTTTTTCTCAGAAATGCAAGATATAAACTCACATTTGCGAGAAATAAAGTCAGAATTGTTTGTTTTTATCCCTATTTTTCCTCGCAAATGTGAGTTTCAGACTTTTTTCACACAATTCTGACTTTTTTTCTTAGAATTGCGAGAAATAAAGTCAAAATTGTAAGTTTTTATGTCTATTTTTTCTTGCAATTGCGAGTTTGTATCTCGAAATTCAGATTTTTTTTGCAAATGCGAGTGTATATTTTGCAATTCTGACTTTTTCATGCAATTCTTTCTCAGAACTATGAGATATAAACTCGCAATTCTGATAAATTAAGTCAATATTGTGATTCTTCATCTGTTTTTTCTCGCAAATATGAGTTTATATCTTGCAATTCTTTTCTCAGAAGTGTGAGATATAAACTCAAAACTGCAAGAAATAAAGTCAAAATTGCAAAATTTTTATCTATATTTTTTCTTGCAAATGTGAGTTTACATCTCACAATTCAGATTTTTTCATGCAATTCTGAACTTTTTTTTATCAGAAGTGTGAGATAGAAACTCAAAATTGCAAGAAATAAAGTCAAAATTGCAAGTTTTTATCTACATTTTTTTCTTGCAAATATGAGTTTACATCTAATTCAGACTTTTTTCACATAATTCTGACTTTTTTTCTTAGAATTACGAGAAATAAAGTCAAAATTGTACGTTTTTATGTCTATTTTTTTCTTGCAAATGTGAGTTTGTATCTCACAATTATGAATTTTTTCGCAATTGCGAGTTTATATCTTGCAATTCTGGCTTTTTCATGCAATTCTGACTTAGAACTATGAGATATAAACTCGCAATTCTGATAAATGAAGTCAATATTGTGATTTTTCATCTGTTTTTTCTCGCAAATATGAGTTTACATCTAATTCAGACTTTTTTCACATAATTCTGACTTTTTTTCTTAGAATTACGAGAAATAAAGTCAAAATTGTACGTTTTTATGTCTATTTTTTTCTTGCAAATGTGAGTTTGTATCTCACAATTATGAATTTTTTCGCAATTGCGAGTTTATATGTTGTAATTCTGGCTTTTTCATGCAATTCTGACTTAGAACTATGAGATATAAACTCGCAATTCTGATAAATGAAGTCAATATTGTGATTTTTCATCTGTTTTTTCTCGCAAATATGAGTTTACATCTAATTCAGACTTTTTTCACATAATTCTGACTTTTTTTTAGAATTACGAGAAATAAAGTCAAAATTGTACGTTTTTATGTCTATTTTTTTCTTGCAAATGTGAGTTTGTATCTCACAATTCTGCGAGTTTATATCTTGCAATTCTGGCTTTTTCATGCAATTCTGACTTCTTAGAATTATGAGATATAAACTCGCAATTCTGATAAATGAAGTCAATATTGTGATTTTTATCTATTTTTCTCACAAATACAAGTTTATATCTTGCAATACTTTTTTTCTCAAAAGTGTGAGATATAAACTCAAAATTGCAAGAAAATAAAGTCAAAAATTTTTTAGAGTTTTATCTATATTTTTTCTTGCAAATGTGAGAAAATTCTGACTGTTTTAATGCAATTCTGACTTTTTTCTCAGAACTGTGAGATATAAACTCAAAACTGCGAGAAGTCATGTCAGAATTGCATTTTTATCTCTATTTTTGTCTTCCAAATGTGAGTTTCTCACAATTCTAACTTTTTTCTTGCAATTCAGTTTGTCGCAATTCTGACTTTTTCCTCAGAACTGTGAGACAGAAACTCGCAATTGTGAGTTAAGTGCAATTTTGAGGTAAAAAAAAAACACTTGCGAGTTTATAGCCTGTAATTCTGACTTAACTCACAATTATGTTAATTATGTTATAAATGTTATAAAATCACAATTACATGATCAAACTCGCAATTTCACAATTCTGCGAAAAAAGTCAGATTTGCACATTTATCTCGCAATTCTAACTTTACAACTCACAATTTGCGAGTTTATATCCTGCAATTCTGATGTTTTCTTAGAATTGTGTTTATATCACTAATTCTGACTATATAACTCGCAACAGAGAATATGACAGGACATTGTCTGTTTTTACAGATTTTGTTCTTACAGTGTCAAAGCTAATTTAAAATATTAACAAACACTATAACTGTACATAGTATTTAATACTAAAATAACACTGCCAAATAAAGTTAAACCCTTAGTGTTGAGCATTCTATTAGATTCCTTTTGGATTGGTTCAAATTATTATGTTCAAATATGTTGCATATCTTTATTCCTACACCGTGTTAATTATGTGATGAAATGAGGGCTATATTTTGTTTTTCTGCACTGAGTGTCCTGTTGCCACGTACATCAGAATTTTTGCTTTGACTGTGAATACTTGCTGACATCACTGCTACAAGTTTGCTTATCTCATCTCCCTTATGTAAACCAGCTTCACCTGTCTGTGTAATAGGACGACAGTGCATCTGTTTGTTGCTTGTATACGGCCATAATTGGACGGCACATCAAAGCCGCGTCTCATGCTCTTCTTTTAAGCTTGAAGAGTCTTGACAAGCACCAATACATCATTTAAGGCTAGGGAAAGTGCGCTGAGACTCGAGATGTAGTATGCATGAGAAAGAGAGAGAGAGTAAAGCTGGCCAGAGGCTTTGGCAGTCGTGCCGCGTGAAGCTGCTTCATTTGTGGTGTCAGCGTGCTGTTAGATCAGGAGTCTATAGCTGACAGTCATTGTGTGTGTATAAGTGAGTGGGACAGGACACGAACAGAGCCTGCAGGCCGCGGGACACTAGAAGAGAGAGATGTGTGTATGTGAGGTGTCTGTACATGCTGTGATGATGGAAGACGAGGTAAAAATAGGAGATGGGGCCTTCACCTAGCAAGTGTTGAATTAAATGGAGAATGCATTTTAATTTCGGTGTGCAGAGTTGTAATTTGAATTCAATGAATAAGAATTAAAATAAAAGGAAGGCAGTTTTTAATTTAATTTTTACAGTATGAATGACTGAAAAACCTTATCATACACAAACGGGACAATTCCAGGAAAAAAAAAAAACACATGATATGACATGATATTAACAACTGTTTGAAATGCTATCAATATTAATGTAATTAAATCTTTTAAATTATATATATATATATATATATATTTATATTTATATTTATATATTTTTTTTAACCAAAAAAATAATAAATAAAAATAAATAAATAAACTTGCAATTGCGAGTTATAAAGTCAGAAATAAATAATACATATTTATTTATTTATTTATTTATTTAATTAATTAATTTATTTATTTATTTATTTTGGTTAAATGGTTAAAATGGTTTGGTTGAAAAAAATATGTATATATATATATATAAAAATTAAAGTTTTTTAGAATTATGCATGTATGGTTTTGATACGTATCGTTTTTTTTTTGTTTATTTATTCTCTTTTTTAAATATTATGTTCTGTTATAATATATATTACATTCCATATTACATAATTTATATTTAAATTATATATTTAATGTTTAAAGTAATGTAATTAAAATATATAATTAGAATATGTTAAATAAATATATATTTAATTAAATAAAAATAGATACAATATATTACTAAATAAAATAAAATAAATACTTATATTTAATTATATATATATATATATATATATATATATATATATATATATATATACTGACAACTAAATTAAAATCTGTGTTTTTATTTTATTTTATTATCATGCTATTTTAATTGTAGATACATATATATATATTTATTTATTTATTTTAATCGTGCATATCTTAACTAAAAATCAATTTCTTTTTGCATTGTAAAATTTTATAATATTCAAATATATAATTAACATATTTACATTGACTGTATATACGTGTATTTTATATTAAATTAATATTAAATATGTAAATTAAATGTAAAATGAGCTGTATTGTAATAAAATTAAATATATTTAATAAAATGTATTCATGAGAAATATTCATATTGTTGAAAAACGTAAATATGTTTAAAATGAAGAAAAATGTATAATATAGGCCTACAAATACATAATTAACATATGTAAATTAACTATATAACTGTATTTATATAATAGTATATTTTAATTATAGATCCATTTTGGTTTTTCATTCTAGATTCTTTTTGAATTGTAACATTTTATAATATACAAATATATAATTAACATATGTAAATTAACTGTATTTAATATTACATTAATATTAAATATGTAAATGATATGTAAAATTAGCTGCATTTTAATCAAATTAAATATATAATATATATATATATTAATATAATATATATATATTAATGAAATTTATTTTTTGAGATAAATATTCATTTTGTTGAAATATGTAAATATATTTCAAGTGAATAACTATATATCTGTGTTTATATAATAGTATATTTTAAGTATAGATCAATTTTGGATTTTCATTGTAGACTCTTTTTGAATTGTAACATTTTATAATATACAAATGAATGATGCATATAAATATATAATTAACATATGTAAATTAACTGTATTAAATTAATATTAAATATGTAAACGATATGTAAATGATATGTAAAATGAGCTGCATTTTAGTAAAATTAAATATATTTCATGAAATTTATTTAAGAGAGAAATATTCATTTGAAATATGTTGAAATATGTAAAATGAATAATCTGTGTGTATATTTAATTGTATATATATATATATATATATATATATATATATATTTTTTTTTTTTTTACTTTCATTGTAGATTCTTTTTTATTTAAAAAAATAAATATTAAATACTGTTATATACGGGTAATTTACATAATTTAATTAAATTATGTAAATTAACCATATATAACAGTATTTAATATTTAACTCAAATTAAACATATTTAATAAATATATTTGAAATAAATATATAAATACATTTATTTTATATAAATAAATCTAAACATACTAAATAAATTATAGTAAATTACATCTATGTATTTTATTTTATTACTTACATATTTTATTTATAGATTAATTTTGGAATGTAATATATAAAAATATCATTAGAATATGTAAATGTAATACAATATTCAATACATAATATTTTAATTATGAAATAATAAAAAAAATTCACACTTTATAATATTGCTTGTAAAACTTTTTTGACTTGCAAACAAAATGCAAAATTTGTTAAATTCCTTTGAACTTCAAAGGAATCAAATTCTCATATTCCAAATTTTCCCCAACCCTAGAGTCGCATATGGAGTCGTGTTTTGTGCACAGATAGTCATGGCCCTGTAAAATCAGGCTAGATCCAATCTGGGCTTGAAATAGAGGACGTGGGCTTGCGGTGGGGGAGGACAGACATCGCAAAGATGAATCTCAGTGAGGTGAAGGCACACTCAGGCGTATTGTTGGCTAAAGTAGGCCTCCTTTACGTCTGACTGACAGCAAAGTCATCATGGAGACGACAGTGCCTCTGGTTTGACCCAGAGCTGCAACACACATCAAACACACAGTCACTGACGTGGCAATATGACAAAATCATTTTGGGTCACACAAGTTACAGACAGACACACAAAGGAGCCGGACACGGTTACGGCACACAGCAGAGAGGCATGATCATGGACAGCATGAAGGGAGCGCAGCGTTACCGACACTATATGTAAGTACACCGTTTACGACAATGTAGAGGTTTCAGGGAAGTTCAAGGGAAGGTCAAGGTTTGTTTGAAGTGTGTAGGAAAATGAAGAACAGTGTTGAATATGCATGAAGAGTGCAAGTACGGACTGCAAGAACATCTAATTCCTTATGATATTTTATATTTACATATATACATATTTATAAGGTGAAGTTATATAACCTATGGAGTAACGTACGTGCGGTGAGTCTCTCGGCTGACTTTTTCCACTCAAATAGATTTGTATAAAGCCACAATCTGAGCAAATGATGCATGAGTGCCTGGGGATTGTCATGTTTTATCAAAACGTGTGTTTTCGAATAGAGTAAACACAGCTTTTAGCTAAACAATGTCTTTACAAATGTTGGAGAATGAGGCTAACAGGGCAGTTTGTTTGTTTGTGGAAGTAGGACACATCCCGCCTCCAGCTCGGCTTTGTGACATTTGAATACAAATGTAACTATTGTGTGTTTTTTTGGCGTCTTGTTTGGCTGTTGTATGTGTGGCTCATGGTGCATGCTGACAAACAAATGTCAAATCAAAATTCTGCATAGATACTGATTTAAAGTAACACAAGGGTGAGTAACATGATGCTCATTTTTTTTTTGTTTGGAATTTAGAAATTTTATTAAATATCCACTCACAATCACTTGATTACACCTTTTCTATGATGAGCTTGTTTTTAGAAAATAATCATTAAGATGTGTAAGGTTCACCCAAAAACAAAAATGTGCCTAAAATTTACTTACTCTTCAAGTTATACAAGATGTAGATGAGTTTGTTTCTTCATCAGAACAGATTTGGAGAAGTGTATCATTACTTGCTCACCAATGGATCCTTCAGAATGAGAGCCGTCAGAATGAGAGTCTAAACAGCTGATAAAAACAACACAATAATCCACAAGTAATCCAAAAGCTACAAAAGAAATTTGTAAGAAACAAATACATCTTTAAGACATTTTTAACTTGAAACCATTGCCTTGAGTCCTCTATCCATAATATTGCTTACTCCATTGAATCAGGAAAGAAATATGCAAAAATCAAGCACTGTTTATAAGCAAAACTGTTCAAAGCAAGTATGTTTGTACATTTTGATATAAGTGGACAACAGAAAATTTACTTTTTTAACTGGAAGAAACTTTATTATTAAATATTGACTCGTATTTTGACCAGAAGTGACAGTTTAGAGTTAAATTGTTTTCTTAATGATGGATTTGTTTCTTACAAACATGCATTTTTTCAATGACAATGACTTGATTACACCTTTTTTATGATGAGCTTGTTTTTAAGTTCAAAACTTTTTAGAACATAATAATTCAGATGTGTAAGGTTCACCCTAAAATGAAAATGTGCTGAAAATGTACTCATCCTCAGGCCATCCAAGATGTAGATGAGTTTGTTTCTTCATTAGGACAGATTTGGAGAAATGTATCTTTACATCACTTGCTCACCAATGGATACTTTGTAGTGAATGGGTGCCGTCAGATTGAGAGTCCAAACAGCTGATAAAAACAACAGTAATCCACACTCCAGACTATCAATTAATGTCTTGTGAAGAGAAAAGCTGTGCATTTGTAAGAAACAAATACATCTTTAAGACATTTTTAACTTGAAACTATTGCCTTGAGTTCTCTATCCATAATATTGCTTACTCCATTGAATCAGGAGAGAAATATGCAAAAATCAAGCACTGGTTATAAGTAAAACTGTTTAAAACAAATATGTTGGTATATTTTAATATAAGTGGACAACATAAAATTAACTTTTTTCACTGGAAGAAGCGTTATTATGGATTATTGACTCCATATTTTATATTTTGTATATCTATATCTCTATTTTGACCAGAAGTGAGAGTTTAGAGTTAAAAAGTTTTCTTAATGATGGATTTGTTTCTTACAAACATGCAATTTTTCAATGACAATGACTTGTTGTAACGCCAGGCCAGCAGAGGGAGCCCTTACTCACTCTGACTGTTACTGATCCCTCTGCTTCCTTCTGTGGTAACTTCCTGTTTGTCAGCCATTTAAGGAGGGCCATGCCAATCAGGCCCTCGCGAAGTATTGTTTTGCTGTAGCGGACTCTACTAAGTGTTTTCTCCTGTTTCATTGCCTTGTTTTTTGCCACGGTTTTGTTTCATGGTCATAGTTTTGTTTCATAGTCATAGTTTTTCTTTGTTTCATTGTTTTGTTTTATTTGCTACTTTGGACTGCTCACTTGGATTTTGACCCACGCCTGTCTATTGGATTACGCTTTTGTCTTGCCTTCATGTTCCTGTTTGCTGGTATTTGACCCTGCCTGTTTGACAACGATCTGTTCAATAAAGCTAGCATTTGGATCTTCAACGCTGCCGTCGAGTCCTGCTTGTTACAGAATACTTCGCCTACCACAGATCCAGCAGCTTTTTCAACACAGATCACCATCAACCAGACCCAGCAGTTTCTGAACATCAAGCCAATATGAGTACAGACGCCAAGTTAATCCGTCTTCGTCAAGGAAATTCTTCTATTGAGTGCTACGTGGGGGACTTTGTTGAACTGGCACATCATACTACTTTCGATGAGGTATGTCTTATGATATTTTTCAGAGGAGGACTTTCTGAGCCAATTTATTCCCTCATGCCTTTTCCCGAATCTACTTGGACTTTAGAACAATATATTGACTTTGCACTTCGTTTGAGTGGTTCCTTGTTTACTGTGGGGGTTGTGGATGAGGAACCATGCCACCCCACAGTAACCACAACACAACAGTGCTTTCACGTCCCCACTGTCATGTCTGGAATTGTTCAAGTCATGTCTGCCAAGCCAAGTCCTACTCACGTCACATCTGCTAAGCCTGCTACCAAGTCACAGCCTTCCCACGTCACACCTGCCAAGCCAAAGTCTGCTCACATCATGTCTGCCAAGCTACAGCCTCCTCACGCCATGCCTGCCGCTCCAGGGCCTGCTCACGCCATGCCTAAGCCTGTTCACAAGATGGCCGCCCTTCCAGAGCCACTACACAAGATGGCCGCCACGCCTGAGCCTGTCGCCAAGATGGCCACCACGCCTGAGCCTGTCGCCAAAATGGCCGCCACCCCAAAGCCTGTTCACAAGATGGCTGCCGTCCCAAAGCCTGTTCACCAGATGGCTGCCAGCCCAGAGCCTGTACCCAAAATGGCCGCTACATCCACGCTTCATCGTGTTGTTTCAAGATGGTTGGCCTCCAGCATAGAGTATCCACCACTGCTGTCAGCGCGAGCAGCTGGTCTCCCTAAACTCACGTCAGCCCAGCCAGCACCCACTAGCGTCATGTCAACCAAGCCAGCACCACCTTATGCCACTTCAGTCAAGCTACAGCCTGTTCACGTCATGTCTGCTGTTCCTGCTAAGTCAAGTCACGTCGCAGCTGAGGTTCATGTGACAGGTCAAGCTGCAGCTGCTCCAGCAAAGTCAAGCCACGTCGCAGCTGTTCCAGCTAAGTCAAGCCAAGCCACAGTGTTTCCTTCAAAGCCAAGTCAAGTCACAGCTGTTTCCCCAAAGCTAAGCTAAGTCAAGTCACAGCTGTTTCCTCAAAGCCAAGTCAAGTCACAGCTGTTCCTTCAAAGCCAAGTCAAGTCACAGCTGCTCCCTCAAAGCCAAGTCAAGTCACAGCTGTTCCCTCAAAGCCAAGTCAAGTCACAGCTGTTCCCTCAAAGCCAAGTCAAGTCACAGCTGTTCCCTCAAAGCCAAGTCAAGTCACAGCTGTTCCCTCAAAGCCAAGTCAAGTCACAGCTGTTCCCTCAAAGCCAAGTCAAGTCACAGCTGTTCCCTCAAAGCCAAGTCAAGTCACAGCTGTTCCTTCAAAGCCAAGTCAAGTCACAGCTGCTCCCTCAAAGCCAAGTCAAGTCACAGCTGTTCCCTCAAAGCCAAGTCAAGTCACAGCTGTTCCCTCAAAGCCAAGTCAAGTCACAGCTGTTCCCTCAAAGCCAAGTCAAGTCACAGCTGTTCCCTCAAAGCCAAGTCAACTCACAGCTGTTCCTTCAAAGCCAAGTCAAGTCACAGCCATCCCTTCAAAGCCAAGTCAAGTCACAGCTGTTCCCTCAAAGCCAAGTCAAGTCACAGCCATCCCTTCAAAGCCAAGTCAAGTCACAGCTGTTTCCCCAAAGCTAAGCTAAGTCAAGTCACAGCTGTTCCCTCAAAGCCAAGTCAAGTCACAGCTGTTCCTTCAAAGCCAAGTCAAGTCACAGCTGTTCCCTCAAAGCCAAGTCAAGTCACAGCCATCCCTTCAAAGCCAAGTCAAGTCACAACCGTTCCTCTGACATCAAGTCAAGTGATGCCTGATCCTCCGGTGTCAAGTCAAGTCAGGGCTACACTTTCAGTGCCAAGACAAGATACAGCAGTCCTCCATGAGTCAAGCCAAGATACAGCTGTTGGGCGACTCCCGGAACATAATAATTCAGATGTGTAAAGTTCACCCAAAAATTTAAATGTGCTGAAAATGTACTCATCCTCAGACCATAAAAGATGTAGATGATTTTGTTTCTTCATCAGAACAGATTTGGAGAAATGTATCTTTACATCACTTGCTCTTCAAAGGATACTTTGAAGTGAATGGGTGCCATCAGATTGAGAGTCCAAACAGCTGATAAAAACATCACAATAATCCACAAGTAAACTCCAGTCCATCAATTAACGTCTTGTGAAGTGAAAAAAATGTGCATTTGTAAAAAAAAAACAAATCTATCTTTAAGACATTTTTAACTTGAAACCATTGCCTTGAGTCGTCAATTCATAATATTAATTTCTCCAGTGAATCAGGAGAAAAATATATAGAAATCAAGTACCATTTACAAGCAAAAACAGTCCAAAACAAATATGTTGGTGTATTTTGATGTGAGAAGACAACAGAAAATGGGCTTTTTTTTCACTGGAAGAAGCTTTGTTATTGATTATTGACAGTTTAGAGTCAAATCGTTTTCTTAATGATGAATTTGTTTCTTATAAACCTGCAATATTTCACAACAAGATTTTAATTGATGGACTGGAGTGGTGTGGGTAACTTGTGGATTATTGTGAAGTTTTTATCAGCTGTTTGGACTCTCATTCTGATGGCACCCATTCACTGCAGAGGACCCATTGGTGAGCAAATGTAATGTTAAATTTCTTCAAATCTGTTTTTTGGAAAGTCATAGAGATAGTATCATGTACTACCAAGTCAAAAGTTTTTAAACAGTAAGAAGTCTCTTCTGCTTTGCAAGCTTGCAAAAACAGTAAAATTGTGAAATATTTTTACTATTTAAAACAACAGTATTTTATTTGAAGGTATTTTCAAATGTAATTTATTCCTGTGTTTTCAAAGCTGAATTTTTAGCATTATTACTCCAGTCACATGATCCTTCAGAAATCATTCTACTATTCCGATTTGCTGCTCAAAAAATTTGTATTATTATTATTATTGTTATGTTGTTGTTGAAAACAGCTGAGTAGATTTTTATCAGGTTTCTTTGATGGATAGAAAGTTCAGAAGAACAGAATTTATCTGAAATAGAAATATTTTGTAAAATTATAAAGGTCTTCATCACTTTTGATAAATTTAAAGCATCCTTGCTAAATAAAATTATTAATTTCTCCCAGCCAATAAGATTTGAGGACCAGAAAGAACTGTTGTATAAAGTTACATCAAATATAACATAATGAGATTTTGCCCTCAGACAAAACTATTTGCTCTGAAACAAATAATAGATTTATAAGACCAAAGACTGCTCATTAGATTTAGCCCGAATTATATCTCACGTTTAACCACTATAGAGGCATTTAGAGCCAGCAGCAAATTCCAGAAGATCTCTTTTGATGGGTTAATGAACGCTGAACGGTCGCTGATGCCCTCGAGCTCATATCTCCAAAAATAGATGTTATTTTTATTAATAAACCTAACACACTCTTAAAACTACAATCTGTGACACGAAAACAGTATTATTTATAAAATTAAAGTGGATATGGGCGTCCACCATGACACTCGCTGTGAGAAATCCTGCAAGTAGTGGAGTGATACAAAATGGTTGGAGTGCTGTTATCATTAGAATATCGCACTCCTCTGAGCCAATCAGATTCAAGGACCAGAAAGAACTGTTGTATAAATGTGTGTATATATACATTCAAGCCCGAATTTATTCATACCCCTGGCAAATTCTGACTTTAAGTTACTTTTATTCAACCAGCAAGTTTTTTTTATTAGAAATGACACAGATGTCTCCCAGAAGATAATAAGACGATGTACAAGAGGCATCATTGTGGAAAAAATGATTACTCATCTTTTATCAGTGGCATGTCCAAAAATATTCATACCCTTCTCAATAATCAATAGAAAAGCCTTTATTGGCTATTACAGCAATCAAACGCTTCCTATAATTGCTGACCAGCTTTTTGCATGTCTCCACTGGTATTTTTGCCCATTCATCTTTAGCGATGAGCTCCAACTCTTTCAGGTTGGAGGGTCTCCTTGACAACACCCTGATCTTTAGCTCCCTCCACAGATTCTCAATTGGATTTAAGTCAGGACTCTGGCTGGGCCACTGCAAAACGTTAATGTTTTTGTCTGCTAACCATTTCTTCACCACTTTTGCTGTGTGTTTTGGGTCGTTGTTGTGCTGAAATGTCCACTGGTGCCCAAGGCCAAGTTTCTCTGCAGACTGCCTGATGTTGTTGTTGAGAATTTTGATGTATTGCTCCTTTTTCATGGTGCTGTTTACTGTGATTAGGTTCCCTGGTCCACCGGCTGAAAAACACCCCCAAAACATTAGGTTCCCACCACCATGTTTGACAGTGGGGATGGTGTTCTTAGGGTTTAAGGCTTCTCCTTTTTTACGCCAAATGAAGGCTACATCTTTGTGGCCAAACAATTCAATTTTTGTTTCATCTGACCATAAAACAGAAGACCAGAAGTCTTCTTTTTTGTCCAGATGAGCATTTGCAAAGACCAAGCGGGCTTTTTTTTTCACAGTGCGAAACGTCTTGTATTTTTTAATAATACTTTGCACTGTAGCCACTGGAACTTCAAAACATTTAGATATGGTCTTATAGCCCTTTCCTGCGCAGTAGCAGGTCCTCAGTGAGCTCCTTTGTCTTAGCCATGACTGTCCACAAACCAACAGCAGAGAGCTTCTGTTTTTCACCTGTTGAGTTGATTAAAACAGCTGTTCCCAATGAATCAGGGTAATTGGGATGCTTTAGAACAGCTTGGACTATTTGGAATGGTATAGAACTTTGGATTTTCCCATAGACTGTGACAGTTTGCAAAGGGTATGAATAATTTTGGACATGCCACTTTTTGTTCAAATGTAAATAAAAGCTGAGAAATATTTTCTCTACAATGCCTCGTCTACATCGTCTTATTATCTTTTGGGAGAAGCCTGTGTCATTTCCGGTCAAAAAAAAACTTGCTGGTTGAATAAAAGTAACTTTAAGTCAGAATTTGCCAGGGGTATTAATAATTTTGGGCTTGACTGTATATATATAGTTGTAGTCTTCATTCACATCTATAGAAGTTACTTATGACTATGATGACTTTCGCTTCTAAACACCCCAGAAATTGTTTAAATTGGTAAAAAGTTTTTCAAAATCAAATGAGAGCACCATGAATATGAAGACTACCCTGACATGTTTTAAACTAGTTTTTTAAAGATTTTCCCTTTACTTTATCACACACTCTCTTATTCATCATTGACCCACAAATCTTCTCTCAGTCTCATGCACACACACCCAAACTCTTGCTGAATAGAAACCCAATTGATTTATCACCGGCTCAGGTCCGGTGTTGTACGAGAGGATATGGTATTTATCTGTTGGTCTCTCACTTTGTCTGTGTCCGTCTAATAGTTTTCAGTTTCTTGCTGACTTGGAGCAAATGTGCTGTTCTAAATCATAGACCAAAGCCGGTCTCCACTGGACCGAGCAGCCATAAAAGGACCGGGTCTGGCTGGGCTTATCCTTGACCATCACCGTTAACTACTATAATGATTTCCAATTATAGAGTTCTGTTGTGGAGCAAATGCATTAAATTAGGTATGCAGTTAGATTAGGTTTTTGCTAGCGTTGTGTTTTCGTTACACCGCGTGTGGGTTGAAAGTTAGCAAACGTATAACTTAATATTCAGTGGCTGTGAGGCAACTGCAGTGGGCAATAGAGATACAGTAGCAGATGAAGACGTGCACTTTGCAGATGCTTTGATCCAAGCGTCCTGTGCTCAGTAACATTTAATGCTACATTTCACTTCAGGCCTCTTTTTGAGCTCTGTAAGCAACATAAGCAAATATCTCCGTTGAAAGTGAAGGATTTTGCTCATTTAATAGGCTAATGGCAGAAGATCTAAGTTCTTACAGACTCTCACATTCATTTTGCAGATAAAAAACGTCTGCTTTCAGATATGATTTCATGCTACATTTCACTCCAAGGCTCCTTTTGAGCTGCTTTATGTGAAATAAAATGAAACTGAAGTGAAATTTATGTGTTGAAAGAAAAGATTTCGCTTGTTTTGTAGGGTAATGGCTAAAGTCGTAGTTTTCTAAGTAACTCTCATGTCTGCTTTAAGGATGCTTTGATCAAACGGTCTCCGTGCGGTTGGTAAAAAAATATTTCATGCTGTGTTTCACTTCAAGCCTCTTTTTGAGGTATTATTGAAACACCATCAGCAAAATAAATTAAAATAGTCTTGTTGAAAGAGAAAAATGTAGCTTGTTTAGTAGACTAATGGCTAAATTAGTTATCTAGCACCTTACGGACATTTAATAAATGACATGTGACCCTGGACCACAAAACCAGTCTTAAGTAGCACAAGTATATTTGTAGCAATAGCCAACAATACATTGTATGGGTCAACATTATTATTATCGATTTTTCTTTTATGCCAAAAATCATTAGGATATTAAGTAAAGATCATGTTCCATAAAGATATTTTGTAAATTTCCTACCATAAATATATCAAAACTTAATTTTTGATTAGTAATATGCATTGCTAAGAACTTCATTTGGACAAATTTAAAGGCGATTTTCTCAGTATTTAGTATTTGTTGCACCCTCAGATTGCAGATTTTAGAAATGTTAGTATTTAGTCCCCATTGACTTCCATAGTATGAAGTCAATGGCTACCAGCAACTGTTTGGTTAAACTAAGCTGCACAAAATTATTTTCTTCCTTAGTATTTTTAGTATAAATATAAAAAAAAATCTTGAATCAAGATGCATTTACTTGACAAGTAAAATGACTTAAGATATTACGTCTTGTATTCTGCAGAAAATTATTTATTTATTTTTTTTGGCTTAAAACAAGCACAAATATTGTTTTATTGGCAGATATTTTTGCTTGTTTTCAGCAAAAACGCACAAAATTTTGATTTTTTTTTTTTTCAGAAAACAAGACATAATTTCTTAATTTTGCTAACTAAGGAACATTTTGTGTTATATTTCACTTTAAGCCTCTTTCTGAGGTGATATTTTTGGTCAGAAAACACCTTTAGCTTGTTTCGTCGAGTAACCAGCAAACGTGTTTTACAACATAATCAAACTTGTAACCATTTTACAAACTCTCACATGCATTTTGCTGATCTCTAAGCTTTTGGTTACAAATTTAATGCTACATTTTGCTTCAGGCTTTTTTTCCATTTCATGAAATGTGAGATAAGCTAAATAAATGTTTGTTGAATGTGTCAGAAAAATAATCTTAATTCAAAAACTAAACCAGAATATTTTTCTTGCCCCACTGGCAGATATTTTTGTATTTTTTTTTTATTTATTTATTTTTTTTTTTTTTAGAAAACAAGACATAATACCTCAAGTAATTTTACTTAAATAAATGCATCTTGATTCAAAATTTTCTAGATATCTATACTAGAAAAGACAAAAATACTATATAAATAATTTTTTGCATTGCATTTGTATCCTGTTAAGTTTAAGTTCATTTAAAATTTCTATTTTGCTTTCTAGTTCTAATTCTATTTTATTTCAGTCTCTGTGCAGTTGTGTTATATTTCACTTTAAGCCTCTTTCTGAGGTCATATTTTGATCAGAAAACACATTTAGCTTGTTTCGTTGAGTTGTTTCACGTTTTACAACATAATCAAACTTGTAACCATTATGCAAACTCTCACATGTTTTTTGCTGAGTTACAAATCTAATGCTACATTTTGCTTCAGGCTTTTTTCCATTGCACGAAATGTGAGATAAACTAAATAAATGTTTGTTGAATGTGTCAGATTTTGCTTGTTTGGCAGTCGAACCGTTGAATATCTTAATTGGCGGCGTAAAACACCATGAAATGTGAGCTTTAAGCATCTTCATGTTTTTCCTACATCCCAGCCGTGGAGAATTCAGCTCATTATTGGTTAAAAATAACCAGACTGAAATCCTAGTCTGTCAGGTTAGCAAAGAAAAGAAGGAGAGTAAGGAAGATTAAAGCTACGCTCGGCGGATGACTCACCTCACGGCACACTGGGAAAAAGCACTGCGACAGCGCTGAAGTGTGACACCAAGTGTGTGTTTAAAGAGAAAAAAGAGTGTGCGTGTTAGTTTACGCATGCATTAGCGAATGAAGTGTTGTTGTTTGAATATGTTGCTGCGTTAGCACTGTTCGAGTTGAATGGGTGTGTGTTTTTGTGTCGGGACGGGCGAATCGCACGCTCTCGTGTGCATATGTTGGAACCTCCCTCTCTTGTGTCTCTAAGTGTGTCCTCTCTCCTGGTGCAGTGAGCTCATGTGTGAAGGACCGCCTTCTTTTTTTACCTCATTTCTCCTCTTTGTTCTGCTTGCGAAAAGTC
Organism: Garra rufa; assembly: GCF_049309525.1. Taxonomy (NCBI): domain Eukaryota; kingdom Metazoa; phylum Chordata; class Actinopteri; order Cypriniformes; family Cyprinidae; genus Garra; species Garra rufa. Next base: position 28,107,409 of record NC_133385.1, on the reverse strand, counting down.
ATAAATCACACCGCCCCAGCTAGAGAGGGTTCTTGCTGCTCGGGTCCAACTCTCCCTCCTTGGGGAGCGAGCTTTGAATCTTATAACCCGTTCCTGGACCACATTTTTCTGTTTGTGGAAGACCAAAGAAGGAGGGCACTCCTAACTTGTCCTATTTCATGGTGATGTGCTCTCCACATCACGCTGGTGTAGCTGCCGCCAAGCTGGGCTTGGGGAAGAAAGGTCCTTGACCAACTTAGATTGGTGGGCGTCCTGAAATAGATCTGTGAATGTTGTTTGAATTTGTGTCCTATATAGAGGGAATGAGACGATGTCCCGTACAAATGAGTGCTGGGAGAAGGCCTGCCTTGTGTGTTGAATATTTATGATGCATTTTACTGGGCATTTGCAATTAAGCGGCATTGTAAATATTGCTAGATGTTCATTAAGGGCTGGTCGCACCAAGGACTATACATTTTTAATAATTGTGATTCTGTGAGAACAGAGACGTCCACACCACTGCTATCCACCTTATTTTTCAATGCAAAACCTAGCTATTTTTTGTAAATGTGCTAGACTTTTGATTCATTTGCCAATATAGGTGAATAACTACAAGAATTAAAGGGTTAGTTTAACCAAAAATAAGCATTCTGTCATTAATTATAAATCCTCATGTTCTTACCAACCCATAAGACCTTCGTTTATCTTCAGGCAACAAATTAAGATATGTTTTATGAAATCTGAGAGCTTTCTGACCCTGCATAGACAGCAACGTTTGCATAAATTAAATATATACAGTGCCTCGCAAAAGTATTCATACCCCTTCATTTTTTTCACATTTTGTTTTGTTGCAGCATTATGTTAAACTGCTTTAAATTACTTTTTTTTCCTACATCAATCTACATCTCATACACCAAAATGACAAAGCACTGAACAGGTTTGTAACAACTTTGCAAATTTATTAGAAATGAAAAACTGAATCCCGTTGCATAAGTATTCATACCCGTTTCTGGGACACTTGAAATTTAGCTCAGGAGCATTCATATTGCTTCTAGATGTTACTACACTTCGAGTGGAGTTAAACTGTGGCAAATTCATTTAAATGAGTATGATTTAGAAAGGCACACATCTCTCAGAAAAGATGTAGATGCATATCAGAGCAAAAACCAAGTCCTGAGGTCAAGATAACTGCCTGTAGAGCTCAGTGACAGACTTGCGTTAAGGCAATGAACTAGGGAAGAGTTCAGAAGCATGTAGCCTCCATTATCCATAATGGAAGACGATTGGAACAACTAGGACTCTGCCAAAATGTCTGCCAGCCCCCGTCCAAGCTGACAGCTTGAGAGGTGAAAAAGTGAGGCAAAGAATGGCAGATAATTGCCAAATGCAGATGTGCAAAGCTTGTCACATCATACCCAAAAAGACTTGAGGCTGTAAAGGTGCTTCAACTATGTACTGAGTTAAGGGTATGAATACTTATGCAATGTACTAATTTCAGTGTTTTATTTTTAATACATTTGTAAAATTTGCAAATCTGGTTTTTGCTTTGTCATTATTATGGTGTATGGATTGTAAATTGATGTGGGGAAAACAAATTTTAAAGCAGTTTAACATAATGGTGCAACAAAACAAAATGTGAAAAAAATGCACTGTATTTTTCCTTAAAAAGTGATTTAGTCAAGAGCAGTGAGAGCTTTTCTCTCTTTTGTTGTTTGATTGCCATGAATGACAGACAGCACTCAATATTTATATTGAGCACTCAATTGAAAATGTACACATCACTATGTATCACTCAGGTTCGGAAACCCTTGTTGGTCCAAATAAAGAAGGTACGGACTTATCTTTCATGTTTAGCGAATCCCATGTTGAACTCGCCAAGATTAGAGAAGCAGTCCTCTGTAAAATGATGAGCATTGTATTGCTGTGGTATCGTTGAAAAATGTATTTTGACCACTGATTCTTCATCTTTTGGCATTGAAAACAAAACAAACTTGCTTTCACAGTGCAGAACTCAGCATCTTCCTGACATGATGTAAACACACTAACTAGCGGATGTATACTGTTTGTATTCCGCAGGCAGGTGGGGATTATGCTAATGTGTTACCTAGTGACGTATATCTGTAACAGGCAGAAAGATATGTATAAAGATATACGAAAATATGACAACTCCTTAAGGCGGCTCAGAGTCTACTCTTTCGAGAAACAATATCTTTCTTTATCATGCAAAAAATATATTTTTTGAAAACCCATATGTGACCCTGGACCACAAAACCAGTCATAAGGTAAAATTTTACAAACTGAGATATATACATCATATGAAAGCTCAATAAATAAGCTTTCTATTGATGTATAGTTTGTTGGGATAGGACAATATTTGGCCGAGATACATCTATTTAAAAATCTGGAATCTAAGGATGCAAAAAAATCAAAATACTGAGAAAATCACCTTTAAATTTGTCCAAATTAAGTTCTTAACAATGCATATTACTAATCAAAAATTACATTTTGATAGGTTAACAGTAGGAATTTTACAAAAAATCTTAATGTAACATGATCTTTACTTAATTTCCTAATGATTTTTGACATAAAAGAAAAATCAACTATTTTAACCCATACAATGTATTTTTGGCTATTGCTACAAATATACCCCAGCGACTTAAGACTGGTTTTGTGGTCCAGGGTCACATATGACCTACTCTTTATGAGCTGCCCGGATCCAATATACTGTTACAGGTGTGTTTTCTTTCTCAACTGTTTGCTTTCACTTAAGTCCTACATTACTGTTTACGAGGATACTTGCAAAGATGGCCATTTTGACATGTGTATTTAACAGGCCTATAAAGCAGCAAAAATAACACGAGCCGGATGTTGAGCAAGTGTTTAGGACAGTTGGACATTGCTGTATATCAGAGGTAAATAATTATATAAATACTGTTCAGTTTCTCGTAAAAACCGATCGTTTCATGTCTTAGGACATTAATGTATTGTCACGAGCCGCAGGGTTTAATTTGGATTTGTCTGTGCATGTTTTTTTTTTACTTTCAAAGGTTTGGTGCCCATTCACTGCCATTATATAACTAACAGACTGCAACGCTTTGAGTTAAAAATCTTTGTTTGTGTTCTACTAAAAAAACAAAGTCACCTACATCTTGGATGCCCTCGGAGTAAGCAAATAAACATCACATTTTTATTTTTGGGTGAACTAAGATATTTTTGATGAAATCCGAGAGAGTTCCAGGCTCAGAAAGTTAGTAAGGACATTTTTAAAATAGCCCATGTGACATCAGTGTTTGAACCATAATTTTATAAAGCAACGAGAACACGTTTTGTGCAGAAAGCAAAAAAAAAAAAAAAAATTGAACCAAGTCGAATTTCATCTAAAATATCTTAATTTGTGTTCCAAAGAATGATAATGACAGAATTATCATTTCGCGTGAACTATCACTTTAAACAATTGTGGACAACATGCCTTTTTTTTTTTTTCATTCAAAACAAGACTTGTTATTCACTCAAAACAATTCCCTATATAGCTTATCAAAAGATTTTTGCCAATGTAAACCTACAGTTTAGTCGCACAGAAAGGGTTAACAAAAGAAGGGCAAGTTTGTGCTGTCTGGTGTGTGTATGTGTGTGTGCATGTCTCGTGGGATTAACGCGAGATATATGTGAGTGTGAAATTATGGTTCTGCAGTAAAAAGTGTGCCACGCTCAAGATGCATTAGACCGCCAGACTGCAGAAACAGTTTGCATGTCCTTTTATCCAGTTTCATCATAGCACCAATGCAGAATTTTACACAGCATATCATATTGTTCTGTAGAATAACAGTAGATCAGTTGCACAAATGCCTGCTTACAATGTAATTCAATACATTTGCTAACTGCTTATGTATATATACAGTGGTGTGAAAAAGTGTTGGCCCCCTTCCTGATTTTTTATATTTTTTTGCATGTTTGTCACACTTTAATGTTTCAGATCATAAAACAATTTTAAATATGAATCAAAGATAACACAAGTAAACACAACATGCAGTTTTTGAATGAAGTTTTTTATTATGAAGGGAAAACAAAATCCAAACCCTCATGCTGTGTGAAAAAGTGTTGGCCCCCTTCCTGATTTTTTATATTTTTTTGCATGTTTGTCACACTTTAATGTTTCAGATCATAAAACAATTTTAAATATTAATCAAAGATAACACAAGTAAACACAACATGCAGTTTTTGAATGAAGTTTTTTTATTATGAAGGGAAAATCCAAACCCACTTGGCCCTGTGTGAAAAAGTGTTTGCCCCCTAAACTTAATAACTGGTTGGGCCACCCTTAGCAGCAACAACTGCAATCAAGTGTTTGCGATAACTTGCAATGAGTCTGTTACAGCGCTGTGCAGGAATTTTGGCCCACTCATCTTGGCAGAATTGTTGTAATTCAGCCACATTGGAGGGTTTTCGAGCATGAACCGCCTTTTTAGGTCATGCCACAGCATCTCAACAGGATTCAGGTCAGGACTTTGACTAGGCCACTCCAGAGTCTTCATTTTGTTTTTCTTCAGCCATTCAGAGGTGGATTTGCTGGTGTGTTTTGGATCATTGTCCTGCTGCAGAACCCAAGTTCGCTTCAGCTTGAGGTCATGAACAGATGGCCGGACATTGTCCTTCAGGATTTTTTGGTAGACAGCAGAATTCATGGTTCCATTTATCACAGCAAGTCTTCCAGGTCCAGAAGCAGCAAAAGAGCCCCAGACCATCAAACTATCACCAGCATATTTTGCTGTTGGAATGATGTTCTTTTTCTGAAATGCTGTGTTACTTTTATGTCAGATGTAATGGGACACACACCTTCCAAAAAGTTCAACTTTTCTCTCGTCAGTCCACAGAGTATTTTCCCAAAAGTCTTGGGGATCATCAAGATGTGTTCTTTCAAAACTGAGACGAGCCTTTATGTTCTTTTTGCTCAGCAGCGGTTTTCGTCTTGGAAGTCTGCCATGCAGGCCATTTTTGCCCAGTCTCTTTCTTATGGTGGAGTCACGAACACTGACCTTAACTGAGGCAAGAGAGGCCTGCAGTTCTTTAGATGTTGTTGTGAGGTCTATTGTGGCCTCTTGGATGAGTCGTCGTTGCGCTCTTAGGGTAATATTGGTCGGCCGGCCACTCCTGGGAAGGCTCACCACTGGTTTCACATGTTTTCGCCATTTGTGGATAATGGCTCTCACTGTGGTTCACTGGAGTCCCAAAGCTTTAGAAATGGCTTTACAACCTTGATAGATCTCAATTACTTTCTTTCTCATTTGTTCGTGAAATTTCTTTGGATCTCAACATGATGTGTAGCTTTTGAGGATCTTTTGGTCTACTTCACTTTGTCAGGCAGGTCCTAAGTGATTTCTTGATTGCGAACAGGTGTGGCAGTAATCAGGCCTGGGTGTGGCTAGAGAAACTGAACTCAGGTGTGATAAACCACAGTTATGTTTTAACACTTTTTCACACAGGGCTGGTCTTTTTACCTTCATAAAAAAACTTCATTTAAAAACTGCATGTTGTGTTTACTTGTGTTATCTTTGATTAATATTTACATTTGTTTGATGATCTGAAACATTAAAGTGTGACGAACATGCAAAAAAATAAAAAATCAAGAAGGGGGCCAACACTTTTTCGCACCACTGTACACCATGTTTTAAAACAAAGCTTTAAAGCTTTGAATACCAGTCCAAACAGTTTTAATAAAAGATATTCCCATGCACCAACAAGCTGTCAACACAGCACATAGATGTATAAAAACTTCATTTGCCATTATCTATTTATTCTTCATCTTCATTCTGATGTCACGGTTTGAATGCAAGCCCATTTTCTGAACAACACAGACAAAAAAAATGTAATTATCCTTTGATAATTGTAGACGAAGCACTAGTGCACGAGTCAGTGGGTTGACAGCGCTAGTGACGTCACCAATGTAATTACAATCTACCTCCACAAGATCCAGCACCTACTCTTTGTGTTCCTTCTAGCCCATTATTCCTTACATACCCACCATTACATCAAAAATACACGTTTCTTAAGAACTGGCCGATCTAAGTTGTGTGTAAAGCTGTCTATATCCTGACAGCCTGAGCATCATTGCAGTCGTGTCCAAGAATAGAACCTGCTTAAGTGAAAATGGGAATCACTGCAAATTAGCTCTGCACCAACAGCCCAATCTGAGGCTGGCTGAAAAGCAAATTATAGCCTAAACAGAATTTGGCCAAATTGAACGGCCCACACTGAAATCTAATGAAGCAGGCTACATTGTCTCTGGTTAATTGTGAGCTACAGTATGAGTGGATGTTCTCTCCGGATATTACATTTCTAGATTTCTTTTCAGAAATTTCAGGCAGATTTCATTTGCCTAATCACTATGAAAAAGGGAAATGTGTTCATTGACTACGTTTAGATGTTTGTTTAATGAATGAGAAGCTGCAGTCAAAAATAAATTAATAAATAAAATGAAAATAAAAAGTGAGCACAATTAAACCAACAACAGCAATAAATTCATATTTTATTTGGATAAACAGCTCAGTTTGGATGAGCTAATCTTGAATGCATTCTTTATTTACAGTATTATTATATATAATTACTTTGTATTATTATTTTACAATACTGTAGTATGTTATTGGGTGGAATAGTTCATTTATTAAGATTATTATTATTCATTTAAAAAAATCAAACTGCTTTTGAACATCTTGTTCGTCGTGTTTCACATTGCTGTTGCTGATGTAATATGAAAGCCACTCGAGGCCAGGCATTACAGTGAATTTACCACAGTTAAAGGGGTTATGGCCATTCTGCTTTAGCTTGTGCCAACAGCAATGTAAGGTATGGCCTCTTGTGGCTTACTGCTTTATTAAACCCTACAGTGTTTGACCACTATGGGAGAGCATTTCATCTCAGTCGTAGAGGGATGATTCGTTTGAGGACCTTGGCACAGTTTTGTGAAGGTCATTGTGCTCATGTGCTATATACAGTGGAGTGAAAAAGTGTTGGCCCCCTTCCTGATTTTTTATTTTTTTGCATGTTTGTCACACTTCAATGTTTCAGATCATCAAACTAATTTAAATATTAATCAAAGATAACACAAGTAAACACAACATGCAGTTTTTAAATGAAGGGTTTTTTTATGAAGGAAAAACAAAATCCAAACCCACATGGTCCTGTGTGAAAAAGTGTTTAAAAATGCAATAAATGTAAATAATATTTATGTAAGAGCTATTTGAAAAGCAGTGGATGCAATAATGGATGCTCAATGCTTAAAATGTTTACTTGTAAAATTATATATATTTAAATAATGTAAATATAGCCATGCAGAAATGTGTTATAGTCATTATGTCCTTTCCTTAACTGTAGCTCCAAACACTTAAAGGTATAGTATACCTATATTTAAAAAAATCAATTACTGACCCTCATGCCATTTCAAACCAAAATTGACTTTCTGTCCTTGTGGGACACAAGAATACAAATGTCCTTGTTGTCCTGGTTGTATGTAATGAAAATGAATCATGACTGAAGATGTCAAGCCTGAAAAGGACACAAAACAGTGGATTGTATTCTCAATTTTGCATTGTTTTTGAAGCTCGAAACTGAATAAAATATAAAGAAGGTATTACAACTTATAACTTATCTCACAATTCTGAGTCGCAATTACCTTTTTGGCGAAAACAAACAAAATAAAGCATTGCAAGATGTTAATTCGCAAAAATTCTGAGTTTATATCTGGCAATTCTGAGAAAAAAAGTTGAGACGTAAACTTTGCAATAGTCAGAGAAAAGAATTTTGAAATAAAAAGTCACAATTACCCTTTTTGGCGGAAACAAACTATAAAACATTGTGAGTTTATATCTTGCAATTCTGAGAAAAAAGTTGAGATGTAAACTCGCAATTGCAAGAAGAAAAAAAAATATAGTGATATAAAAAATAAAACATTGCAAGATGTTAATTCTAAAGGAAAAAATCTGAATTGTGAGATATAAACTTAGAATTATGAGTAAAAATATTAAAATTCTAAGTTTATATCTAGCAATTGTGTTTACTTCTCGCAATTTAGACTTTTTTCTCACAATTGTGAGTTTGTGTCCCAAAATTTTAACTTTATACCTCACAATTGCGAGTTTATATCTGGCAATTCTGAGAAGAAAGTTGAGATGAAAACTTGCAATTGCAAGAAAAAAATTATCGTGATATAAAAAGTGTCTATTACCCTTATTGGCGGAAACAAACAAAATATATAATTGCAAGATGTTAATTCTAAAGGAAAAAAATCTGAATTGTGAGATATAAACTTAGAATTATGAGTAAAACTATTAAAATTCTGAGCTAATATCTCGCAATTGTGTGTTTAAATCTCACAATTCTGACGTTTTTCTCAAAATTGTGAGTTTACATCTTCTGACTTTTCCCACAATGGTGAGTTTATGTCCAGAAATTCTGACTTTATACATCGCAATTGCGAGTTTATATCTTGTGAGAAAAAAAGTCAGAATTGTAAGATAGAAATTGAGATATAAACTTGCAAAAAAGAGTCAGAATTGTGAGTTTAAAAGTCGCAATTACCTTTTTTTGTGGAAACAAACTAAATAAATTACTGCAAGATGTTAATTCTGAGGTTGCGAGATATAAACTTATGATAAAAAAAAATCTCGCAACTGTGTTTAAGTTTCGCAGTTCTGACTTTTGTGAGTTTATGTCATGCTATTCTGACCTAATATCTTGCAATTCTGGGGAAAAAGTTGAGATTTGTGAGATAAAAAAAGAGAAACAGAAGAGATAAAAATCTGAATTGTAAGATATAAATTTGGAATTATGAGAAAAAAATATTACAATTCTGAGTTAATATCTCTGAATTGCATGTTTACATCTTACAGTACACCTATATTTGAAAAAAAAACATTTACTGATCCTCACGCCATTTCAAACCAATATTGACTTTCTGTCCTTGTGGGACACAAGAATACAAATGTCCTTGTTGTCCTAGTTGTATGTAATGAAAATGAATGATGACTGAAGATGTCAAGCCTGAAAAAGACACAAAACAGTGGATTGTATTCTCAATTTTGCATTGTTTTTGAAGCTCGAAACTGAATCATATATAAAAAAAGTATTAAAACTCAAAAAAATCTCGCAATTCTGATTTTTTGCACACAATTCTGATTTTATAACTCGCAATTGCAGGGTTTATAGTTCATTTCTGAGGGGAAAAGTAAGCTCACAATTCTGATATTTTCTTACAATTGTGAGTTTGTCTCACAATTCTGACTTTATATCTCACAAGTGCGAGTTTATATCTTGCAATTCTGAAAAAAACTTGCGATTGCAAGAAAAAAAGAGTCAGAATTGTAAGTTAAAAAGTCACAATTATCTATTATGGTGGAAACAAAAAACAGAATAAGATGTTAATTCTGAGGAAAGAATTCTCACAGAATTGTGAGATATAAACTTAGAATTATGAGAAAAAATATCAGAACTCTCACAATTGTCAGTTTATGTCTTGCAATTCTGACTTTATACCTCGCAATTGCGAATTTATATTTTGCAATTCTGAAAAAAAGGTGAGTTTCTCCCAATTGTGAGAAAAAATAATTGTTAGATTAAAAAAAAAGTTTCAATTACCTTTTTGGAGAAAACAAACAAAATAAAACACTGCAAGATGTTATTTCTAAAGGTAAAAAAATCTGAATTGTGAGATATAAACTTGTGAGTTCATGCCCTGCAATTCTGACTTAATACCTCACAATTGTGAGATAAAAACTGAGATATAAAGGTGAAAAAAAAGAAAGAAACAGAATTGTGAGTTAAAAAGTCGCAATTACCTTTTTTGGTAGAAACCAAAAAAAATGAACTGTAGGGTATTACTTCCGAGGAAAGAATTCTCACAGAATTGTGAGATATAAACTCTGAATTGTAGAAAAAAAATATTAAAATTTGAAGTTTATATCTCGTAAAGTCTGTAAACTCACAACTGCAAGAAAACAGTCAAAATTGTGGAATAAAAATGTATGTAAACTCGCAAAAAAGAGTCAGAATTGTCAGTTAAAAAGTCGCAACTACCTATTTTGGTGGAAACAAACAAACAGGATTGCAAGATGTTAATACTGAGGAAAGAGTTCTCACAGATATGTGATTTATAAACGTAATTATGAGAAAAAAAATCTGAATTCTGAGTTTATATCTCACAATTCTGACTTTTTTTTTCCACAATTGACTTTATACACTCTTAAAAACAAAGCTGCGTCACGATGCCATAGAAGAACCTTTTTTGTCTAAATCATTCCATAAAGAGATGTTTCTTTGAACCTTCACTAAATGGTTCTTTGTGGAACCAAAAATGGTTTATCTATGGCATCGCTGTGAAGAACCTTTTAAAGCACCTTTATTTTTTAAAGGAACACTCCACTTTTTATGGAAATAGGCTCATTCTCCAACTCCCCCAGAGTTAATAAGTTGATTTTTACCGTTTTGAAATCCATTCAGCTGTTCTCCTGTTCTGGCGATATCACTTTTAGCATAGCTTAGCATTGATCATTGAGTCCTATTAGACCAATAGCATCACGTTTCGCCGGTCTTAGTACACGATATAACTACAGAAGAGTCAAGTTTTAAATAGGACAAATAATGAAACTCATTGGTAATTTTTGAACGTGATGCTATTGGTCTAATAGGATTCAATGATCTATGCTAAGCTATGCTAAAAGTGATATCGCCAGAACATGAGAACGGCTGAATGGATATCAAAACGGTAAAACTCAACTTATTAACTCGGGGACAGTTGGAGAATGAGCCTATTTCCAAAAAAGTGGAGTGTTCCTTTAATAGTAAACCTCGCAACGACCAGTTTATGTTTGCAATTCTGAGAAAAAGGTTGAGACATAAACTCCAAAAAAGAGTTATGAAGTCGCAATTAACTATTTTGGTGGAAACAAAGAAACAGAATTGCAAAATGTTAATTCTTAGGAAACAATGCTCACAGAATTGTGAGATATAGACTCTGAATTATGTTTATATCTCACAATTGTGCTTATATCGCATTTTTTCCCAGAATTCCAAGATGTGAGATAAAAAAATCGCAATTACCTTAATCCAGTTTTATTCTGTAGCGAAAACAAGGCTAATTGAATGATGACAGATTCTAATTTTTTGTGTGAACTGTCCCTTTAAGCCACCCCCCTCCAACTGGGCACACACACAGCACACACACACACACACACACACACACACACACACACACACACACACACACCTACACAGACTCCCCTAGCTACCTCACGCACGAACGCGTGGACGCTGCAGCGCGTGCGAGAGAGAGAGAGAGAGAGAGAGAGAGAGAGAGAGAGGGAGACAGAGACAGAAGAGAGAGCGCGCGCGCGTTCTAAGCAAAGTGGCAGCACGCGCGAGTGGCGGGAAAAGAATGCCCATCTCGTGACTAATAACGAATGGATTGGCGCGCTTTCCGTTCTTAGAGGTAATACGAGCAGACTGTCATTGTATTGATGGGTGGCAGCGGCGTGCTCCCTCGCGGGGAGTGTTTTCCCTGTCAGTGCTGCTACCGCTGCTGCTGCTGCTGCTGCTACTGCTGCTGGAAATGGCGCTGTGATGTTCAACACGGAAGACGCAGTTGAAGCCGATGCCAGGGAGTAGCAGGAGGAAGGAGGAGAGAGAATAAATTGTTATTATTAGTAGTACCTGCGCGTCTGGTGCGTGGATTTTTGTGTTTCAAAAAAGCGGTCAACAGTACCATGGTGAATTACCAGAAATACATTACTGTAATGCAGCTGGCTCTAGGGGTGACTGCCTACAACAGAGAGCGTAGCCTGCCTCCCAGAAAACATATGTGGTGAGTATTTATATGTATGGATCATGTCTGAGGGGCTATTCGGCACTGTAGCTTGCTGGGAAGAAACACTACAGTGTTCCTTTTACTTCTTAACCATGTCGATGTCTCATTTGAATATTTCATCTCATCGGCAAAGTTTGAGTGTGTCATTTCATTCATGATTCACTTTACTAGAAACCCAAGCATGTCTAGCATTCATTATGTCTTTCAAATGAAATAAAAAGTTCAGGACTTTTGTTTCTGTGCATTCATTCGTGTGTGTTCCTCGTGTCATTGTCACTGTGTGTGTGTGTGTGTGTGTGTGTTTGTTTTTTTGTACAAGTTTCTCATTCATTTCCATTCATGATGTTCAGCTCTACTTTTACTTCTTCTGTGCTTCTGTAATGACTACCGGATTACACTTTCAGTTGAATAGGTGACACGGACGTTAATTAACTTGTATTGGCTTCCATCTCCATTTTCATTTGAGATAAGCACGAATGTCACCTTTACATTCACGTCGGGTCAGAAGGTTTTCGGTTTTCACCGAAGGTCAACCTCTCTATAGGTTATTGATTAGAGATTTCCGTTTTTCCCCTTTTTTCATTAACCTCAAACCTGAACGTCTTAGGAACACTTTTTTTCTCTCTCTCTCTCTCTGTGTCTGAGCTGGAATATGTTCACATTTCATTCTCATAATTACCATATGTGTCATCCTCATACTCCTTTCTATTACTTCCCAGGCTTGAATAAACAGAAAATTGTGGCCTTTGGGGCATATTGTGGTGAGGCTCGTATAAAACGTCTACTTTAGATTGAGAAATGTTGATTTGTCATTGGGGCTGATGGTTTTTCTGCGCTCAGCAGGTTTGTAGGCCTCGCACAGGATAAACTTCACCTCATAATCGGTTGCTACTATGAGGTTAATAGGGCAAAACGACTCCCCGAGGCTGTTTTAGAATCAAAGGAAACAGTGCAAGATCAAAAAATAGACTAATGAAGAAAAGCATGCAATTAGCATAGCAAACAGTAGGCGTTTGTTGTAATTGCATTGCAAAAAAACAATACAACTATCAAATGTTGTCCTTAAAGAGCTTTGTAAGAAAAGTTCTGTTTGCAGATGGTCGGCCTGTTATGATTCAACAGCCGTAGGCATTTTGTCCCCCTTGGGGTCAGTAAAGGCTGCTAATTTGAGTGTTGCATGCTGGGTAATTCATTTGTAACTAATTAGGAGCGAGTTGTGAGTACCCAGATTTTTCATCTTGTTTTCACTGTCATTAAAAGTACCTCAGGCTCTCGTATCAGCCAGTTAGGCTCATTTTGTAAGATTTTCCCCTCTTAAATGGAGGTCAGCTTGTTTTACTTCTTGTCAGCAGTAGCGCAATAGTTGACCCTTAAAGGAGAACCACGGTGTTCTGTACTACGAGAGGGCCACGTGTGCTACAACATCAGAGCGAGAAATTAATGTACTACTTAACAAGCTCTGAGTAACTAGAAAACCTGCCAAATCCACACAATCCAAAATGATGATGAGGCACCTTAAACCCTGAGAGACGTCCTTGCGATGCAATGTTTGGATGTGGGCGCTCGGCTCGTTCGAGTAACGATTAATTATTCATGGGTTTTGAAACATGACATCGCTGCTGTTTACAGGAACGTTCTCACCTCACAGCTGTAATGGGATTTGTGGCACGTGGAAACGGTAAATTTAAAAAGGGACATGTCAAGGACATGACCAGGTTACATTTCACCCCAATATCAAAAGAAGAAAATGTTTTCTTGACAATTCTCATTACTCTAATATGTAAAATTCTGTCATTAATTACTTACCCTCATGTCGTTCCAAACACGTTAGACCTACGTTCATCTTCTGAACACAAATTAAGATATTTTTGATTAAATCTGAGATCTTTCTGACCCTGCATAAACAGCAACACAACTGACACATTCAAGGCCCAGAAAGATAGTAAAGACATTGTTAAAACACTATTCTCTTCATAAATTTAAGGTTTTACTGATGTCACATGGACTGTTTTAACAATGTCCTTACTACCTGTCTGGGTCTTGAACGTGTCAGTTGCGTTGCTGTCTATTAAGACTCAAAAAGCTCTTGGATTTCATCAAATATATCTCTGAAGATGAACGAAGTTCTTACAGATATGGAACGACATGAAGGTGAATAATTAATGACAGAATTTTCATTTTTGGGTGAACTAACTCCTTAAAGAGCCAATGATATTCATAATATTTGTGTCTCAGTAGTGATTTTCAGTACTGTAAAAAATACTAAAATGAATATTTTCTGAAAATGCAATCAAGCCATACAAAATGTAGTTGAGTTTGTTCATCATTTGAACAGAAATTTTGCATTACATGACTTGCTCACCAATGGATCCTCTGCAGTGAATGGGTGCCGTCAGAATCCAAACAGATGATTGTTTGTAAGAAACAATTTTATCATGAAGATGTTTTTTTACTTCAAAACATTGCTTTTCATGTAAAAGGAGAACAGAGGATGGAGGTTTTTTTAATTGGAGGAAGCGTTATTATGGATTATAGTTTAAAGTTAAAGCACCTTATTGATGGATTTGTTTCTTCCAAACATACACTATTTTACTAAATGTTAATTGAAGTTCTTGAGTGGTGTGGATTGTGGATTATTGTAATGTTTTTATCAGCTGTTTACACTCTTAAAAATAAAGGTGATTCACAATGCCATAGAAGAACCTTTTTGTCTAAATGGTTCCACAAAGAACCTTTAACATCTGAAGAACCTTTCTGTTTCACAAAAGGTTCTTTGTGGCAAATAAGGTTCTTCAGATTATAAAAAGGTAAGCAAGAGATGGTTCTTTAAAGAACCTTTGACTGAATGGTTCTTTGTGGAACCAAAAATGGTTCTTCTATGGCATCGCTTGAAGAACTCTTTGAAGCACCTTTATTTTTAAGAGTGTAGGCTCTCATTCTGATGGCACCCATTCACTGCAGAGGATCCACTGGTGAGCGAGTAATGCTACATTTCTCCAAATCTGTTCTGATTAAGACACAAACTCATCCACATTTTGTATGGCCTTCACCAATAAAGGTGCTTTAAAAGGTTCTTTACAGCGATTTGATTCTTTACAAAGAACCATTCAGTCAAAGGTTCTTTAAAGAACCATCTCTTTCTTACCTTTTTAAATTCTGAAGAACCTTCTTTTACCACAAAGAACCTTTTGTGAAACAGAAAGGTTCTTCAGATGTTTAAGGTTCTTTATGGAACCATTTAGACAAAAAAGGTTTTTCTATGGCATCATGAAGCACCTTTATTTTTAAGAGTGTGCTCTATTATTCCTACTACTATACCTTTACATCTTTGTATGTCCGTTTTTTATATATATAAAATTTAACATTTAAGGCAATTAAATTACATCAGTTCAAACCAAAATGTATTCAGACACCTTCAACATTTTCCACATTATTACAGTTTATTTGCTATAGTTTAGAAAATGGTTATAAAATATGAAAATAACTCAAGATTTAAACTGTGTCAGAACAAATTCATCTTCATCAAATTCGTCAACTGTCAAATCAAATTTTTGGTCCGAATTTTTATTAGTTTTACTGGTAGTCCACTGTAAAAGAATTTGGGTATAATATGTCACAGTTTATTTTGCTATCCTTACTTATATAAATGAACTATAGTGTCCTGCACCCACTATAATTTTTGGTTTGACTGTACATACATTTTGGGGGGTTTGTAGTTTTTGCCATTATGGTAAGAATTTTGCTTAATGAGAACTGGAAATGTGAAAATGTGCTTATTGACCTGAAAATAATAACAATGCAATACAAGCATGTTAATGGTCCTGAAAATATGCTTCATTTCCATTTTCACTTGATGTGAATGTCCTTGTTTTTTGAGTTTGGTGTGAAATGCAACCCAGACTTGACAGTGTTCTTGACAGAAATTGGATATCACATTTGGCTTAATTACTATTAAGGATTATACTTTTTATACTTAAATACTGTAATACAATGTGATGTTTGTTTGCTTGTTTTTACATTACAGTATTACGAAAGATATTTTCTTCTCATTAAGATAATGCAAAATGTGCTTAATTTACTTCACATTGAAATGGTAGTGAAAATCAAGCAAAATATAAATCTTTTCATTTGATTTTCAGGCGAAATGTACTTGACAGCTATTAATTGTTGGAAAATCATGGATATTATATTTGGCACACCTTCATTATGAAGGAGCAATCATAGTACTAGAGATTCTTCTCTGAAATCTGACCAGAGAATGCTTAAGAATTTCTCGTCTTTGAGAGTTGCTACATTCGATTTGTTCCTAGGTGAGCTTCCTGGCCTGTGGTTAAAAATCTGTCCACTTTGACCCAGAAGACTTCAGGATCAATCCAGGAAAAGAGGTAAAAGGAAAAACGTAGTGGAGATGAGTTCTCATGAGGCCAGTGAAAAGTGCATAAAAGGGCCCTTGTGGACGATACTGGACAGGCAACATGCTTTGCTTTTTGCTGTATGTGTAACGATTGACTCAAATATGAAACATATCTAGTAACTGGATCAGTTGACTCTGTGGGACGTGACTGTAATAAACCACGTCTCATTTGTCTTAGATCAAAGGAAATGTCAGATGCCTCATGAAGACAAACGGTCCATCAGGGCTCTTCATTTCTGGCCATTACTAGCGATTTAACAGAAATGACTTTTCTAAACCCTCAGTATTGGCGGAAAAAGAGAAGTTCTGAGAACGATGTCTATTCCCAGTCCTGGAAACACAGCAGATGGTCTTCTTCCCCCGCAGTCGTACAAACTATTCCAGAGCTTAGCTTTAACCTGGCATAATAAAATAGGCGGCAGTTGCCCAACCCGAGGCCTCTTTACACGTGTTTTTTTAGCATTTACACACTCTTTTAAACGTGAGCCGGGTGCGCGTTTGACTGATGGAAGCCACAGAGTTCTGAAGAAACGATTAGGTCACGTTTCATGCTAATCTCTGGGTTTCCCCGCACAGTTTTCGCCCCTCCTTTCCAATAGTCAAGTAGAGCACTGATTGAGACTCTCTGTAAGTACCTCTCCTCCATCAAGCCAAATAAACGTCTTCGCCTTCCACTTTCATCCTCATCCAGAATGATTATTTACTTCATTAGCGGTTGACAGTCGTAAACCAAATGCCTGCTAATAGAAAGCCCTCTCTAGTAGAAATTTCACATTCAGCCCGGGCTGAACACACACGACTGCATTTGTTCCTGGCTCTCGCTGTGGTGCCCTAAGGCCATTCTGTGCTGGCCGAAGAGAAAATCATATTAATGTTTGAGATAATGGCAGCAAAGATAATGTTGATGGCAGTCATGGTTGGTAGCGTAGTGGTCAGCATTGTGTATTTGTGTCTGAACCGTTCTACTGACTTGAGCCCAATGTTAACGTGGATATTGACTTGCTGATCAAGCAGTATCCTTTGGTTCTATTTCTAATTGTGCTTGATAGCTTTATGAGGCACATAGGAAGAAGTCAGGAACGAACAGCTTACCCAAGTTGATTATAGACTTTTTTTGTAGGCTTTTGTTTGTGGCTTTAACAGAGCTAAGCATCTTGTTTGGACACCAAAATTAGCTGGACACTCAGTAGTATATAACTGTGTCTGAAAGCGTAGGCAGCTGACTTGTTCCTCGCTGCCCTAACAGGCATTGACTTCGCAGGCAGCATTTGCGCATTAAGATACCTTCCGAAAATAATTTCGGAAATATTTCTGAGGCAGCATAACAGTTTAATGATCTACAACAAAATAAAGAGAGCTTAGGTGATAACTAAGTGGATAAGTACTCAACAGTAATTTCTCACAAGAAAGGAAATCAAAAGTTTAAGCCATTCAGAAACATACATTTACACACAAACTGACCATCACTCCCAACTTTCATATGCTATTTTAGGTTTTTTTAAGCTTGGCTGTCATAGACACACAGGATACTTGTGTGAGGAGGCTAGCTGGTAAGAGCTGTGTGTGTAAAACCTGATCCCCTGATCTCAAGTGATGCACTAGTGACTAGTCTCAACCTCAGACGTCACGCTCATGGACTGTTGGCTGAAAGTCTGTTGCATATGGCACACAAAATTGGAAACACTTCAGGAGCTTCACAATTGTCATAGGATTGGTTGAATTCTAAAGAATTTCCAAGAGACGTGTGTGTTGTGTTCTTTAACATTCCTTTTGGAAACAAAGATTTCTTATCACCAAACCCCTTTATGAAAGAACAAAGCTGTTTTGTTTACAACTGTGACAATGAGCGAAAATTGGAATAAACTAAATGCTAGATTTTTCATGCCCTTAAACATGACACGGCACAAAACTAAACATGATTGGTTGCTTTACCTGTAAGTCATATGGCCTCTTTGGCGGTCCTTGGCCATTCGAAGCAGCCAAGGTTCCCAGACTTTCTGCCGTCAGTCTGAAGGTCTGGCTACGTAAGACTAATGACTGACGCTAGAGGCTGCAGTCTTTAGTTAGTTCACCCACCTCTCATGCCAGAAACGTTGGTTCCAATCCTGTTTGGAACAAGCAAGGGGAGTACAACAAGTTACATTGGTGCCATGACCCGGATGGGAGTAAGGGTTAGGGAGGTGAGTGTAATGGCTAGTGCTGTGTGGCTAAAACCTCACTACCTTGATCTCAAGAGATGCATTAGCGACTGATGCTAGAGGCTCCGGTCTTTAACATTCTTGTTAGCATGCCTTGAAATGCCCACTTGGATTGAGTACACCAGCATTCCAGGACAGAGTTTAGTGACCCCTGCACTAGAGGGTGCAGTCTTAAGCATCCTTATTAGCACGCATGCCTCCCATCACGAAAACTCTGGTTCAAATACTGCTCTGAGCAAGTGAGGGGAGTAGTACTGCAGGAGTTAGACTGGTGCCATGACCCGGATGGGAGTGAGGTTTAGGTGGGTAAATGTAACGGAGGGTAGCTGTGCAGGTAAACCTCACTCCATTATCTTAAAAGGTGCACTAGTGTCTGATGCTAGAGGCTGCGGTCTTTAACATCATTGTTAGCCCGCTTGCCTCTCATGCTTGAAACTTCGGTTCGAATCCCACTTGGATTGAGTGACAGGAGTACAACAGGTAGGGTTACATTGGTGCCGTGACCCGGATGGGAGTGATGTTTAGAGGGTGAGTGTAATAGAGGCCAGCTGGTAAGAGCGGGGCAGGTAAACCTCAAGAGGTGCACTAGTTACTTACGTTAGAGGATTATAGCATACTCGTTAGCACACCTGTGGTCCTGGAGGGCCTGTTTCCTGCAGAGTTTAGCTCCAACCCTAAACAACAAGTAAACAAGCTAATCAAGGTCTTACTAGGTATACTCGAAACTTCCAGCCAGGTGTGTTGAGGTAAGCTGGAGCTAAACTGTGCAGGACATCAGCCCTCCAGGACAGAGTTTGGTAACCCCTGCACTAGAGTCTGTGTTTTTTTTAGAATCCTAATTAGTGCACCAGCTTCAATGCCGGAAACGGTGGTTCAAATCCTGCTCTGAGCTAGTGAGTGTAGTAGAACCGCAGGAGTTACATTAGTGCCGTGACCCGGATGGGAGTGAGGTTTCAGGGGGTGAGAGTAATGGAGGCCAGCTAGTATGTGCTGTGCAGGTAAACCTCACTCCTCTTATTTCAAGAGGCACACTAGTGATGGAGGCTGTGGTCTTTAGCATTTTCATTAGTACGTCCGCCTCCCATGCCGGAAGCGCTTGCTATCCATATTGAATATCGTTGATAATTTTTTCATTTTAAGCTGTTCATGTTGTTATCAAAATATTCGCATTATTGGAATGCTTGGATAAAATCTGTGCCGCCTTTATTTACTTACTCGTTTTTATCACTTTCACTTTAAGTCTCTGGCATTGACACGTTTGTTAAACTGAACATCCAATCAGAGTTCTCATTCTCCTCGACGGCCCTGACACTGATTTATGTCAAATTAGGTACTGACGTCAGCCCGACAAGAGCCGACGTGTGGAACACACCAAAATAACTAGGCCATCAGAAGCTGGTCGACGGTCAGGCTTGATGTGTCCCAGCCTTAATGGAGGCCAACTAGTAACTACTGTGTAGTTAAACCGCAAATCTCAAGAGACACACTAGCGACTGACACTAAAGGCTGCCGTCTTAGCATCCTTATTAGCGTGCCATATGCCTTGTTGCCTTCCTATCAACGTATATTGTAACACTAACAAGGTTTGGTTGGTAAGCATGAGCTAGTAAAATCCAAAGTATACTTTATTTTTGACATGAATGCTTGTATGTAAAAAAGCAAACACACATAATCTATTTGATAGTATACATGAACACTTGTGCTCGACACATGCACACTGGAAAGATTCGCCCTTGTCTAGTGTCTCTTATTTCTCTTTACTTGGAGAAGATGAATGTATCTCAAGTGCTTGTCAACTTGGGCATCTGTTGTTGTTGCATCTCCGATAGTAGACGTTGTTTCACAATACAGCTTAGGATAGTTCTTAGTGTATGTCTATGAATGTTTTTCTGGTGTTCTCAGCCAGTTAGCCTGTGAAAATGCCCTTTGCTTATGAGTCAAGAAAGATTAGCATGTATAGGCCAACCCTGTTGAAAAAAACAGCATATGCTGGTTAGGTATGTTTTGAACCATTGCTGCTGGTTTGAGCTGGTTTAAGCTGGTCCTTAGCTGGTCATGAGCTGCTTTAAGCTGGTTCTTACCAGCTCTAACTAGCAACGATGCTTCAAAACATACCTTACCAGCATATGCTAGATTTTTCAACAGGGAAGTGATTCAAATCACATATTTTAGATGGATTGAAATGCTAATGGATGGCTTTGCTTATAGTACTTGCTTATAGTAGATATAACTGGTCTTATAGTACACATTTGTGTATCATTCCTGGTTTGAAACACTCCATATATGTGCGCACACAGCATAAACTTAGTCCTTGAACTCATTCCCAGATGATTTAAATGTATCTGAGGTTAACTGAAGGTGAGACTTCACTTGGTTTCCTCAGGCCAACATCAACCTCATTGTCACGCTAATGTCTTTGTCCTCTCGTTAGTCCTCCATTCTCTGCCGCTCTCGTTCAACGCTCTAAATTACAATCCAGCGGAGGCGTTTTAGATGCTTTTTCAATTCTTGTTCATTTTATGGTATTCTTCGAAACCAGTAGCTAGCAACAGCCCAGGAGGCTTCCTTAATCTACCACTTAATATGGAAATGAGGACTCCTATTCATTGGTACCCCAGCCAGTGCATTGAAACAGAAGACTTGCCATATTGAATTTCATTTTGCAGGGGTTTCCAACAAATCCTCTTCACAAACATGGTGCGAGCGCTTATGGCACAAGGCATTTTAGATTGCCTCTTCTACTGTACAGGGACTGTCTTACATCCTACCACGGCTACTGTAAACCATGTGCTCAAGGGGTATTATATAACCTCTCCCCAACCTCTGCAAGGTCTGGTTTCTCCTTTTTATCACAAAGAGGCATTTGAAGGTGTATATTATCTGCATTTAGTTTAATTCATTAGTTTGATTCATTCGATGCCATGTTTTTCTCTCCTGAAACATAACTATAGTTTATTACATGATCATATGAGACTTCATTAATAATATATAGATCCTCTGGATGAAAAATACTTTAGGGTTTGGACAGAGCAGATGTGACACTAATTATTGATGAATGGGAATACATAGAATGACTTAAATATAAAATGTGGGTGGTATCATGACTATTATGACCATGGCAATAATTATATTTCGTTTTTTTTTTTTTTTGACACAAAACACTGCATTTTGCCTTTTTAAGGCTTGTTGGATTGGTTTTACATGCTGGGATATGATCATGGACTATTATCTGAGCTTGGCTATTACGTTTTGTGTGAATTGTGTGAATAATGCGGGTGATTTGTGTCTATTAAGCATGAACGACTGTGGATATGTGCTACAAATATCCTGTTTTTATTTGAAATCTGTCATATTACGCAATTGAACCCATATTGACTTTAAATGAAACTGATTTGTTGAGTAAAACTGGATCTCCAGTTAGTAAAATGTTGATTTTATATACTAAATGCATTATAGCAGACAGATTTCCCTCCTTTTTTATTGTTTTAAAAAGCATTTTCAGTTTCCTGCAGAACCCAGTAGGCAAAACGAAAGCCACCATAACTATTAACTTACGATTTACTTTAATATTCATATTTCTATATTTTAATTTTAAGACTGTCATATAACTAAATATGACATTTTATTATAGTTTACAAAACTGTCCAAACAATTGTTTTTGATCTAAACCCATACATCAGAAAAAAGCATAGTAAGATATGGTGCAAAATGATATTTCGTATGTGTCACACTCTGGCTGGGTTGAGGAGTGGAGATAGAGGAGAACCGGAGTAAATGAATAAATACAGTTTATTAAACAAAACACTTGAAAATGATACAAACAAACAAACCAGGAGCAAGAAACGTGCACATGTAACGTTAACGACGGACAAGGGGTAGTGAGCAGACACAGACTTAAATACACTGAAGACAGGGCGTGGTTACAAACGAGATAATAGGATGACGAGGGGGAAATACAAATATGGGCATGACTAGACCAAATGAGACAGAACTAAAGGGGGGAGACAAGGACTAAACCATTAGAACTGGAAACATAGGGGGAAAATCACTAGGAGAACAGAACAAGACAGGACAAAATACTGACATTACACCCCCCTCCCCAAAAGGCGCGTCTCGCGCCATCTAACATCCAAAGGGGAGGGGGGGTGGGTTGCCCTGGAGACCACTAGACAGGGATACAGGAACCACAGGACACAGGGGTGGTCTCCTGGGCGGATCAGGGAGCTCCGGAGGCCATGGCCGGGTAACCAGTCCAGGAGGCCATGGTGGGTCTGGGAGCTCAGGGGGCCATGGCCGGGTAAGCAGTCCGGGAGGCCATGGCGGATCTGGGAGCTCAGGGGGCCATGGCCGGGTAAACAGTCCGGGAGGCCATGGCGGATCTGGGAGCTCAGGGGGCCATGGCCGGGTAAACAGTCCGGGAGGCCATGGCGGATCTGGGAGCTCAGGGGGCCATGGCCGGGTAAACAGTCCGGGAGGCCATGGCGGATCTGGGAGCTCAGGGGGCCATGGCCGGGTAAGCAGTCCGGGAGGCCATGGCGGATCTGGGAGCTCAGGGGGCCATGGCCGGGTAAACAGTCCGGGAGGCCATGG
The DNA here is from genome assembly GCF_049309525.1 of Garra rufa. Taxonomy (NCBI): domain Eukaryota; kingdom Metazoa; phylum Chordata; class Actinopteri; order Cypriniformes; family Cyprinidae; genus Garra; species Garra rufa. The sequence continues at coordinate 28,084,377 of NC_133385.1, read as the reverse complement.
CGGATCTGGGGGCTCAGGAAGCCATGGCCGGGTAAATGGTTCAGGAGGCCATGGCCGGGTAAACAGTCCAGGTGGCCATGGCCGGTAAACAGTCCAAAATTTTCTTGGGGGAACCTAGGGCATAGTCCACCCAGGAGAGCACGGAAGGGCACGCAGGAGAGAGCTCCGGTTCTGGGGGGCACGCAGGAGAGAGCTCCGGCTCTGGAGGGCGCGCTGGCTCTTGAGGAGCGGGCTCTGGACGGCGCTCTTGAGGAGCGGGCTCTGGACGGCGCTCTTGAGGAGCGGGCTCTGGACGGCGCTCTTGAGGAGCGGGCTCTGGATGGCTCGACGACCCCAGCGGATATACAGGAGGGCTGGGCGTCTCCAGCGGAGACACTGAAGGAGCTAGCTCTGGGCGAGCGGTCACTGGAGGGCGCTCTGGCGGCGCAGTCACTGGAGGGCTGGGCGGAACCAGCGAAGACTCTGGGAGACTGGGCGGAACCAGCGGCGGCTCAGGGAGGCTGGGCGGAACCAGCAGAGGCTCAGACTTGGCGGTAGCCATCTTGGGTGCAGACTCAGGCTTGGCGGCCATCTTGGCCGGGGACTCAGGCTTGGCGGCCATCTTGGCCGGGAACTCAGGAACGGAGGCCATCTTGGCCGGGAACTCAGGAACGGAGGCCATCTTGGCCGGGAACTCAGGAACGGAGGCCATCTTGCTTGCAGACTTTTGGCGTGGCAGCCATCTTGAGGGCAGATAGTAACATGGTGGCCAACTGGTGAGCGGACTCTGACATGGCAGCCATCTTACTTGCAGACTCTGGCGTGGCAGCCATCTTACTTGGAGACTCTGGCGTGGCAGCCATCTTGCTTGCAGACTCTGGCGTGGCAGCCATCTTGCTTGCAAGATCTGGCGTGGCAGCCATCTTGCTTGCAGAATCTGGCATGGCGGCCATCTTGTGAACTGGCGTGGCGGCCATTTTGCGAGCTGACGCTGGCCTGGCGGCTGATGGGTTTGAGCGTGGAGAGGAAGCCGGCAGGCTTGAGTGCTGGGCAGAGGCCGGTAGACTAGAGCGCGGGGAGGAGGCCGGCCACATTGGGCTGAGGACAGCAGCGGAGCTTTGGAGGATGACTGGAGATTTGGGACTGGGCTGGCGGTACGAACCGTTGGCACGGTATGTGGGGGGTCCCAGCTTATGGCAGGCTGGCGCGATGTGCTGTGTTTGTGAGGGGACTGGAAGATGAGACTAAAAAGTATTTGGAAGATCGCAGCGGATAATCTCATCATCCAGTCCCAAAACAAACACAGCGGCAAGTGAAGCATCGTGCCAGCCTACCTGATGAGAAAGCTGGAGGAACTCCTCCACATATCGCTCCAACGATCGACCGCCATGCCGCAGTCTCCTCAATGCTGCCTCAGCCCGACTCATCCTTTGTCTTGGTCCGTCGTTCTGTCACACTCTGGCTGGGTTGAGGAGTGGAGATGGAGGAGAACCGGAGTAAATGAATAAACAGTTTATTAAACAAAACACTTGAAAATGATACAAACAAACAAAAACCGGGAGCAAGAAACGTGCACATGTAACGTTAACGACGGACAAGGGGTAGTGAGCAGACAGACTTAAATACACTGAAGACAGGGCGTGGTTACAAACGAGATAATAGGATGACGAGGGGGAAATACAAATATGGGCAGGGCATGACTAGACCAAATGAGACAGAACTGAAGGGGGAGACAAGGACTAAACCATTAGAACTGGAAACATAGGGGGAAAAACACTAGGAGAACAGAACAAGACAGGACAAAATACTGACAGTATGCTGTTTAAGTCGAAAAGTGAAATTTTTAAATGTCACATTTGGACATCTTTATGTAGCTTTATGCCAGTTCATCTAAATGGCTTATATTTGATTGTTTGTTCATAACTGTATTTCAAGGTGAAATGTGTAATTTCTATGCCACTTTTGTCATCAAACAGAACTACATAAGTAATGTTTTTTAACATTAAGCATTTTAACTGATTTGTTGAGTAAAACTGGATCTCCAGTTAGTAAAATGTTAATTCTTTTATATTAAATGCACTATAGCAGACAGGTTTCTCTCATTTTTTATTGTTTTAAAAAGCATTTTCAGTTTCCTGCAGAACCCAGTAGGCAAAATGAAAGCCACTATAACTATTTAATTACTATTTAGTTTAATATTCCTGTTTCTGAATATTACATTTAAAGACATATCTAAAGTAAATATAGCATATTATTAGAGTTTTCAAAACTGTCCCAACAATTGTTTTTGATCTAAACCCATACATCAGAAAAAAGCATGGTAAGATATGGTGCAAAATGATATTTCATATGCTGTTCAAGTCACATTCATCTTTATGTAGTTTTATGCCAATTTAAATGGCTCATATTTGATGGTTTCTTCATATATGTATTTCAAGGTACAATGTTTTTTAACACCGAGTATTTTAACATAGAGAAAATTACAGTTTGCCCAAAAATGTGAATTCTGTCATCATTTACTCGTCCCCACGTCTTTTCAAAAGTGTATGATTTTGTTCGGTCAAAAAAATAAAAATAAAAGTATGTCCGTAGGATGAAAGTCAATGACAAAAAGGTGAAACATTCTTCAAAGTATCTTTTTTGTGTGTTGATGACAGAATTTTCAAATTTTGGGTAAACTATCCCTTATAAATGTCTCTCTTTTCTTCGCTTTCTGTCATTTTTGTCATGAAAACTAAAGTATTTCTCTCTTTCTCTTGTGCTTCGATCTCAGGGTCTTCCCCAAACACGACAAAGACAAATACGGGCCTGCAGTGTAAGCATTTTAAACCCTTTTCACTCCATTTCACTAACGAAACTCTATTGGTCGTGCTCATCTATTTAATGGAGATTAAACTGACACCACATTCTAACATGCACCGTCTGTCACTTTCTTAGTTACTATCCCAAGATCCACGGTTTCATCGCCACCCCACAAAGCCCCTCTCTGCTGGATGAATCTGAGGGATCGGCGCACGGCAAACCATCCCTCCGCAGAATCAAGGGCCGAATCCACCGCAGCAAGAGCCTGGACAGCATCGACCTGCTGGACTCCAACGTGAGTTAAAGACTGCATCCACTGCAGTAATGCTTCCGTGTGTGGGGGTGGGGAAAGTGTGTGTGTGGCGTGTTTGTGTGTGTATTTAAACAAGATTGCGCCGCTAGATGTTGCGTGTCAGCACTCAGTGTGCAAATGTACATGTATATGAAAAGCGATTCCATGACTGTGTGTGTGTGTGTAGCGTGACTGTTTGTTTATGAAAATGCACATGTACCAGTATGTCTGCATGGCTGCTCTAGGGAATTTCTGCAAGAGTGAACATGACATGCACAATTGTATAAATCCACTTATTCACAATTATTGCATACATTATTAACAAACACACAGCTGGAGTCAGTTCATAAAGGTTTGTGAATGTATACCAGGACTCAATGCATATAGGAGGACATCTTTTAAAGAGACAGTTCACTTAAAAAGGAAAACTGGCATAATATTCTTACTTTTGTACTTTTTAATAGATTTTCTTCTATTGAGCGCTGAAAAAGATATTTCACAGAGTGTTCAAGCTGCTCTTTTCCATACAGTGAATGTTAATAGGAACTGGAGATGCTGAGATGCAAAAATTATGAAAAAACAACATGAAAGTAATCCATACAACTCTTGTATTATATTGCTTGTCTTCCGAAGCCATCTGATGATTTTGTGAACGAAAAAGCAGAAATTTAAGTAGTTGATCACAGAAAATCTTTGTCATCTGGCGCAAAAAAAAAAAAAAAGCGAACGTTGTCAGCAAATACTGGCACAAGTTTAGGTTTATTCCTCATACAAAGCTATCATATGGCTTTAGAAGATTTGCAATATCATGCACAAGTTGCTTGTACTACATTTTTGGTGTTTTTTTGACAGTTTTAGAGCTCAACAGCCCCAGTCCCCATCCACTTCCATTGTATAAAAACGTTCTGTTAAACGTTTTCAGCAAATAATGTGTTACATTTAGGTTTATTCCTCACACAAAGCTATTTTGCGGCTTCAGAAGACTCCGAATATCATGCACAAGTTGCATGTACTGCTTTTTTTTTTAAATTTTTGGAGCTCAACAGTCCCAGTCCCCATCTACTTCCATTGTATGGAAAATGTTTAGCTAAACATCTACTTTTGTGTTCTGTGAAAGTAATCCATACAATTTCTGCATTTTATTGCTGTCTTCTGAGGCCATTTGGTAGCATTGTATGCATAAGAAAAGTTATTCACAAAAAAATCTGTCATCTGGCGCAATGGAACTGAATGTTGTCAGAACGTTTTTGAGCAAATAATGACGTATGTTTAGGTTTTTCCTCACACAAAGCTATCGTATGATTTCAGAGGACTTGGAATATCATGTTCAAATTATTTTTACTACTTTTTGGTAGTTTTTTTGACAGTTTTAGAGCTCAACAGCCCCAGTCCCCATTAACTTCCATTGTATGGAAAACGTTCTGCTAAACACCTACATTGTGTTCCATAAAAGTAATCCTTACGACTCCTGTATTATATTGCATTCTTTTGAAGCCATCTGATAGCATTGTGCATAAGAAAGACTAAGAATTAAGTGGTTATTCAGAGAAGATCTTTGTCATCTGGCACAACAAATGGGAACATTGTCAGAACGTTTTGAGCAAATAATGGGTTACGTTTAGGTTAATTTCTCAAACAAAGATATATGGCTTCAGAGGACTTGGAATATCATGCACAACTTTTATATGCTACTTTTTGGCAGTTTTTTGAAAGTTTTAAGGCTCAAAAGTCCCAGTCCCTATCCACTTCCATTGTATGGAAAACGTTCTGTTAAATACCTACATTTGTGTTCCATCAAAATAATCAGTACCACTTCTGTGTAGTATTGCATGCCTTCTGAAGCCATCTAATATAAAAATACAGAAAATTACGTAGTTAATCACAGAAAAGTTGTGTCACCTAGCGCAATGAAGAAGAACGTTGTCAGAACGTTTTCAGCAAATAATGGCTTAAGTATAGGTTTATTTCTCACATAAAACTATCATATGGTTTCAGAGGACTTGGAATATCATGCTTAAGTTGTATGTACTGCTTTTTTGGTAGTTTTTTATACAGTTTTAAAGCTCAAAAGCCCCAGTCACTATCCACTTCCATTATATGGTTAAAAGTCTGCTAAACACCTACATTTGTGTTCCATTAAAAATAGCAATCCATATTTCAATTGCATGTCTTCTGAAGTCATCTGATATCATTGTGTGCATAAAAAAAGCAGAAATTTAAGTACTTATTCATAGAAAATCTTTGTCATCTGGTGCAATGAAAGGGAACGTTGTTAGAACGTTTTCAGCAAATATTTTCTTACGTTTAGGTTTATTCCTCAACCAAAGCTATAATATTGTTTCAGAGGACTTGGAATATCATGCTTTTTTTTTGTAGTTCTTTGACCATTTTCAAGCTCAGCAACCCCAGTCCCCATCCACTTCCATTGTATGAAAAACATTCTGCTAAACACCTACATTTGTGTTCAATGAAGGTAATTCATACAACTTCTGTATTATATTGCATGTCTTCGGATCCCCTCTGATAGCACTGTGTGCATTAAAAAGCAATAATTTAAGTAGTTATTCACAGAAAATATTGTCATCTGCTAATACGAAAAGGAACATTGTCAGAATGTTTTCAGCAAATAATGTCTTACGTTCAGGTTTATTCTTCAAACAAAGCTATCATAAGGCTTTAGAGGACTTGGATTATCATGCACAAGCTGTATGTACTATTTCTTTGGTAGCTTTTTCACATTTTTGGATCTAAGCAACCCCAGTCCCCATCCACTTCCATTGTAAAAAACATTCTGCTAAACACCTTTGTTACATTTAGGTTTATTTCTCACACAAAGCAATCATTTTGTTTCAGAAGACTTGGAAAATCATGCTCAAGTTGTATGTACTACTTTTTTGATAGATTTTTGACATTTTGGAGCTCAACTGCCCCAGTCCCTATCCACTTCCGTTGAATGAAATTCAAACATTCTGCTAAAAACCTACATTTGTGTTCCATAAAAGTAATCTATACAACTCCTGTATTATATTGCATGTCTTCGTATGCCATCTGATTGTGTATAAAAAAGCAGAAATTTAATAAAATAGTTATTCACCAAAAAATCTTTGTCATCTGGCGCAATAAAGGAAAACATTGTCCGAATACTTTCAGGAAATAATGGCTTAAGTTTAGGTTTATGTTTCACACAAACTATCATATGGCTTCAGGGGACTTGGAATATTGTGTACAAGTAGTATGTACTGCTTTTCTACTAGTTTCGTGACATTTTTGGATCTTAACAGCCCCAGTCCCCATCCACTTTCATGAAAAACGCATCACACGAAAGAGAGCGCTGTCAGAACATTTTCAGCAAATATATGCTTAAGTTTAGGTTCATTTTTCACACAAAACTGTCATATGGCTTCAGGGGACTTGGAATATTGTGTACAAGTAGTATGTACTGCTTTTTTTACTAGTTTTGTGACATTTTTGGATCTCAACAGCCCCAGTCCCCATCCACTTCCATTTTATGGGAAACAGTTCTGCTAAAGATGCAGGCCTATGTATTTCATAAAAGTAATCTGTATAGTTCCTGTATTATGTTGCATGTCTTCTGAAGCCATCTGATATCATTGTGTGCATAAAAAGCAGAAATTTCGGTAGTTATTTACGGAAAATATTTGTCATCTGGTGCAATGAAAGAGAACATTGTTGGAATGTTTTCCGCAAATAATGGCTTACATTTAGGTTTATTCCTCGCAAAAAGCTATTATATTGCTTTAGAGGACTTAGAATATCATGTTCAAGTTGTACATTTTTGGTAGCTTTTTGACATTTTTAGAGCTCAACAGCCCCAGTCCCCATCCACTTCCATTGTATAGGAAAAAGTTATTTTAAACATGCAGGCCTATGTATTCCACAAAAGTTATCAATACAATTTCTGTATTTTATTGCATGTCTTTTGAAGCCATCTGATAGCATTGTGTGCATAAAGAATTTATCATCTGCTGATATAATTGGGAACGTTGTCAGAATGTTTTGAAGCAACTAATGTCTTAAGTTTAGGTTTATTTTTCACATAAAGCTATCGTATGTCTTCAGGGGACTTGGAATATCAAGCACAAGTTGTATGTACTACTACATTTTTTTTTTTACTTTTTTTGGATCTCAACAGCCCTAGTCCCCATCTACTTCCATTGTATGGGAAACAGTACTGCTAAAGACGCAGGCCTATGTATTTCATGAAAGTAATCTGTACAGTTCCTGTATTATATTGCATGTCTTCTGAATCCATCTGATATCATTATGTGCATAAAAAAGCAGAAATTTAAGTAGTTATATACAGAAAATATTTGTCATCTGGTGCAAATAATGGCTTATATTTAGGTTTATTCCTCACAAAAAGCTATTATATTGCTTTAGAGGACTTAGAATATCATGTTCAAGTTGTACATTTTTGGTAGCTTTTTGACATTTTTACAGCTCAACAGCCCCAGTCCCCATCCCCTTCCATTGTATGAAAAATGTTCTGCTAAACATCTACATTTGTGCTTCATAATCCAAACAACTCCTGTATTAAATTGCATGTCTTCTAAAGCCATCTGATATAATTGTGTGCATAAAAAAAGCAGAAATTTAAGTAGTTATTTACAGAAAATATTTGTCATCTGGTGCAATGAAAGAGAACATTGTCAAAATGTTTTCAGCAAATAATGGCTTCCATTTAGGTTAATCCTCACAAAAAGCTATTATATTGCTTCAGATGACTTGGAATATCATGTTCAAGTTGTACATTTTTGGTAGCTTTCTGACATTTTTAGAGCTCAACAGCCCCAGTCCCCATCCACTTCCACTGTATGGAAAACATTCTGTTAAATACCTACATTTGTGCACCAGATGACAATATTTGTCATCTGGTGCAATGAAAGAGAACACTTAAAATATAGTGCACAAGTTGTATGTACAACTACGATTTTTGGTATTTTTTTTTACCTTTTTGGATCTCAACAGCCCTAGTCCCCATCTACTTCCATTGTATGGGAAACAGTACTGCTAAAGACGCAGGCCTATGTATTTCATGAAAGTAAACTGTACAGTTCCTGTATTATATTGCATGTTTTCTGAAGCCATCTGATAGCACTGTGTGCATAAAAAAGCTGAAAATTTAAGTAGCTATTTACAGACAATCTGTCATCTTTGGATTTTTGGAGCCCCAATCCCCATCCACTTCCATTCCATTCGTGTTCCATGAAAGAAAATTACATTTAGTGAATAAATGGTAATAGAATTGGCATTTTTTTTGTTTAAGCTGTTCCTTCCATGTTGTGTATTTATCCCAACTCGTCCAACAAATCTCGAATCAAAAATTATTTTTAAAATTACATCTCCCGTTATGAAAGTTACATGAGTCTGTCATGTTCACCCTGCGCAGACTGTCTGAATGCCTCATAGATAGTTCATGGGCTCATCCTTAATGCAACACCTTACTGAATCTGATTCCCGCACTGGGATACCCCGGAGTGGGTTCCTGTTTGCATATAAAACACCTGGGATTTGAATTACGCCAGGATGTCTCACAAATGGCTTCGCCTCCTCTGAGGAAATGCACTCTAACATGATTATTATTCTAATGAGCTTTGAGTGGGACTTCCATGAATAAATTCCGCTTGTTTGAGTCTCTCGCACTTTGCAATTATAGATGAAATTATGTCTTTTTGGTTGAACGCAGTTTTTCTAAAGGGAAAATCTCAGTTGTCGGATGTTTTTCCCAGTTCATTAAAAAAACGCTTAATGTGGATTCTGCTTGAATAGATTTGTTTGTACTTGAAACACATTTGTAGTGCTATACATGTGGGAGTTAATGATGAATATCATCTTAGCCTCTCAGATTTGTCAGTTACATAATGTTTCCATGCTATGCCACAATTAGTTAACTCAGATTGTACATTCACCGATGTCTTAACAACCCAAGTTGTTTTGTTGCTGCATATCATTTAATTCAAACAAATATGCTGTCTAGGTCAGCAGCTTATTCGGTTTTGAAACACAGCCTTGATGTTGATATCACAGTGACACAGAAGCCTCTAGGAGCGATTGACAGGCTAAAGACGGCCGGGTTAGTTCAGTGCCAAGTGACTGAGCAAATGTGCCTTTCGACAAAGCTTCCTCCACAAAGGCTGCCGGCTTTAGTGAAGTGAGTTAGAACCGGTTCATTAAATCCCTTTAAAATGCTGTTGCTCTGCCTGTGCTTAAAATATCTGGCCTTCAGAACATCTCAGTGAAATAAGGGGGTATCACCGTCCAGGTCCCTGCTCTTTAATACTGTACATATTTCTCTCTTAACAGAACACACACACACACATATACACGAACACAGGCCGCAGGAAAGTTGCTGACTAGGCTTGAATGCCAACTGCAGCTGATGAGAGTAACGTTCCGGCACACAGTGAGTGATGATGCCACAGCAATGCTTGAGTGAAGACCTCTCTACTGCTGCCACTCGCTCTACTGAAAGACAGAACAGAGAAAAACACACACAGCCACCCACTGCAGAGGGAGCAGGGTTAGCCACTGATGCTAATACAGAAAACTCCCTGACAGAATGCTAAGGCGTTGAGTTTGATTGCTAGCCGTTTGCTAAGGTGTCCTAGGGAGTTGCTGGAGCTTTGCTTGGTGGTTTCTAAGATTTGGTTCATGAGTGTTTGTTTAGTGGCCTAAAAACAGTCCACAATGATGCCAGACAAAATTCTTACACCTGATTGATTTTAAAATATCACATGGTGCAAAGTGAGTTATGCATAATGAATTTTAATAGTAATAATAATAATAATATATTAATAACTTGCAATAATAATGATGGTTGCCTTAGCAAGCATTGCTAATGAGACTAGATTTATGTGCAATAAATACATAAAGCGGATAGAATTTGTGGATGGAATAGCTCAGATAATTTAGTCTTGGAAATGGTTGAGGTTTTAAAATCTCTTATTTTGATTGGAGGTTTTTGCATTCCCTGTTGAAATCTTAAACCAGCCTAAGATGGGTTGGTGGTCTTAGCTAGGTTTAGCTGGTCTTAGCTCACATCTTGTGTCAGCAGTTTTCAACTGGTCAGGCTAGAAGACGAGTTGGATGGCTGGATAAATAACAGGTTGGAAAACCAGCTAAAACCAGTTAAGACCAGCAAACCATCTTAGGCTGGTTTAAGCTGAGGGGTTTTTTTTGTCAGCAGATTTGCCGAATCTACAAAGCCCCTAAAAGGAAATGGTGATGGAAAATGAGAAGGGAGTTGTTGTGTTGTCTTGCAAAGCTTTTGCGTTCCCCTGAAAAGCTTTGTGTTTGCCAGTTAAGACCAGCTTAAGCAAACCAGCTTAGGCTGGATTCAGCAGTTTTTTTCAGCAGCTTAGCCGAGTCTATGTACGAAAATTAAAAACGAAAAACGAAATTAAGTTTGCAAAAAACGTCTCAATCCCCCAAGAAACATTTTTGATTTGACAAATTTTGTTTGCAGATTTTGGTATTCCCTGTTGAAAAAGCTTCTTAAACCAGCCTAAGATGGTTTGGTGGTCTTAGCTGGGTTTAGCTGGTCTTAGCTCACATCTTGTGTCAGCAGTTTTTAACTGGTCAGGCTAGAAGACGAGTTGGATGGCTGGATAAATAGCAGGTTGGAAAACCAGCTAAAACCAGTTAAGACCAGCAAACCTGCTTAGGCTGGATTCAGCATTTTTTTTTTCAGCAGCTTAGCTGAGTCTATGTAGCCCCTAAAGGGAAACGGTGTTAAAAAAATCTAAAAGGAGAAAAATTTATATTTCAATATTTTTGTGTTGTCTTGCAATGCTTTTGCCTCTCAGAAAAAAGTTGAGTTCGCTAGAGAAACTTTAGCTTTCCTTAAAAAAACGTTGTGTTTATTCACAAAACATTTGCATTTCCCCAAGAAACGCTGTATTTGTTTGCAAAACTTTTGCCTTCCCAAGAAGCATTGTGTTCGCTTACAAGCATTTCGTTTGTTTCCTTGAGAAATTAAGTTTGCAAAAAACTTCTCAATCCCCAAAGAAACACTTTTGATTTGACAAATTTAGATTGCAGATTTTAGTATTCCCTTTTGAAAAAGCATCTTAAACCAGCCTAGAATGGTTTGGTGGTCTTAACTGGTTTTAGCTGGTCTTAGCTCACATCTTGTGTCAGCAATTTTCAACTGGTCAGGCTAGGAGACAAGTTGGATGGCTTGATAAATAACAGGTTGGAAAACCAGCTAAAACCGTTAAGACCTGCAAACCATCTAAGGCTGGATTAAACCAGGGTTTTTTTTTTCAGCAGATTTGCTGAATCTACGGAGCCCCTAAAGGGAACTGGAGATGAAAAATGAGAATGGAGTTGTTGTGTTGTCTTCCAAAGCTTTTGCCTTCCCCCGAGAAGCTTTGTGTTTGCATGCAAACCTTTTGCCTTCCTCTGAAAAATGAGTTCACTAGAGAAACTTCATTTGTTTACAAAACTTTGTGTTTGCTAGCAACACTTTTGCCTCCCCTACAAGCATTGTGTTAGCTCGTAAAAATTCCCCTAAGTAATTTTTGTATTTGCTTGCAAAAACTTCGTAATCCCATAAGAAACATTGTGCTTGCATACAAAACTTTTGCCACATTCTGAGAAATGTTGAGTTTCTCTGAAAAATTTTGATTGCAGATTTTAGTATTTCCTGTTGAAAAAGCTTCTAAAACCAGCCTAAGATGGTTTGGTGGTCTTAGCTTGTTTCCCTCAAGGGTAACTATATTTCAATACTTTTATATTGTATTGCAAAGCTTTTGCGTTCCCCCATGAAGCTGCATTCGCATGCAAAACTTTTGCTGTCCTCTGAAAAATGGTGAGTTCGCTAGAGAAACTTTCGCATTCCCTGAAAAACTTTGTGTTTGTTCACAAAAGGATTGCGTTCTCCCAAGAAACAACACTTTTTCGTTCTTCTAAGAAACTCAGCATTTGCTTGCAACACTTTTGCCTTCCTAAGAAGCATTGTGTTTGCTCACAAGAGCGAGAATTTTTTGCGTTTACTTAAACTTCACAATCCCCCAAGAAACATTGTGCTTACATGCAAAACTTTTGCTTCCCTCTGAAAAATGTAGATTGCAGATTTTAGTATTCCCTGTTAAAAAAGGCTTCTTAAACCAGCCTAAAATGGTTTGCTGGTCTTAGCTGGTTTTAGCTCACATCTTGTGTCAGCCATTTTCAACTGGTCAGGTTAGGAGACAAGTTGGATGGCCGGATAAATAACAGGTTGGAAAACCAGCTAAAAACAGTTAAGACCAGAAAACCATCTAAGCCTGGATTAAGCCGTTTTTTTTTCAGTAGATTTGACGAATCTACGGAGCCCCTAAAGGGAAATGGAGATGAAAAATGAGAAGGGAGTTGTGATGTCTTGCAAAGCTTTTGCCTTCCCCCGAGAAGCTTTGTGTTTGCATGCGAACCTTTTGCCTTCCTCTGAAAAATGTTGAGTTCACTAGAGAAATGTTCACATTCCCTGAGAAACCTTTTTTGTTCACAAAACTTTTGCGTTCCCCCAAGATACTTTGCGTTTGCCTTCCCACAAAGCATTGTGTTCGCTCACAAAAATTCCCCTAAGAAACATTGTGCTTGCATTGCACTCTGAGAAATGTTGAGTTTCTCTGAAAACTTTGCAGATTTTAGTATTTCCGGTTGAAAAAGCTTCTTAAACCAGCTTAAGATGGTTTGGTGGTCTTAGTTGTTTTTTGCTGGTCTTAGCTTGCATCTTGTATCAGCAATTTTTAGCTGGCCAGGCTAGGAGACAAGTTGGATGGCCAGATAAATAACAGGTTGGAAAACCAGCTAAAACCATTTAAGACCAGCAAACCAGCTTAGGCTGGATTAAGCTGTTTTTAGCAGCTTTGCAGAGTTTACGAAGTCTAAAATGTTTGTGTTCCTCTGAGAAACTTTACATTTGCTCGCAAAACTTTTCCATTCCCCTGAGAAATTTTACATTTGCTCACAGCACTTTTGCGTTCCTGAGAAACATTGAGACTGAGAACAATTGAAATATGATCATACAAAACAAAATAATAATTATTATTATTTTTTTTTTATTATTATTATTACTCTTTCTCTAAGTTAAACAGGATGAGCAGAAAATGTAAGGCAGGACTTCATCTTGTCTGTGATGGACTGGGTTGTGAAATGAAAATACATAATATTGTGTTGAATAAGCTGCGTTTGAAGACTTCATAACACTGATGTTTTGATTTTTAGTTATGCATGTGCATGCAATAAAATTGGAGTGTTTGAAGTCACGCCGTTTGGCAGCGTGCCCACTCCTGCTGTCATTTGTGTTGGCGAGTGCCGGTCTCTCTCTCATGGAGAGCATGAATCAGTTGTTAGTGCATAGGTTGCAGAAAACCGCACAGCAGAAAGAGAGAGGGCAAAGGAGAAATGCAGCACCGTGAAATGCATCACATAACTCTGGTCAAGCGAGACTCTCTCTCTTCCAATCATTCTTTCTATCCATCTCTTCATCTCATGAACAGCCTCCTTCCTCTCCTTTTTGCCGATATCAGCTCTCCACCTCTCATCTCCATTCAATCACTCCATTCACTTTTTTTTTCATTTCACCTTGAAAGCCAATATTAAAGGCACAGGAGCAGAAATTATTATGGGACGTAAATTGATATCACTACCGTTTTGCTGCGCTTCAGTAACCCCTCCGAGGCTTTCCACGCTTTTTTAGGGTAATTGTAAAGCACATTAAGCCATTTTTGCAATGCATATTCATTCATCCTGCTGAATTTGTGTGAACAAGTGGATTTTATCTTTATAAAATGGGATAGTTTATACACACACACACACACACACATTTTTTTTTTATTTACTCACCTACATGCCGTTGCAAATTTCTGTGACTGTATTTCTTTGCAAAAGGTGATTTTGTAAAGAATGTCTCTTTTCTATAGACCATTTCAAGGATGTAAACAATAACAAGCGCGTTGGAACGTTACTGCGCATGTCCGGTCCTGAAACATTTCCGGTAGCGCTATTTCTCCGATCTGTCAATACGAACACATTCTTTTAAAATCTAGCGAAAAAGCTAGTTAAGGTAAAAAAAGCTGCTCATTAACTAATCGATGCTGCGTGCGTGTACACGGGAGATTGCTAAAAGCATATCACATGAACGGAAATATTGTGAACATTTATTCGTACAATGGATGTCATCAGTCTGAAGCAAGCAGTGCAACTTACTTCATGTTTTGTTCCCAAGATATCCGGAGGTTGTTCGTGATTAATTTACTTGCATTGCGTGGTCAGTCTGTATTTCTGTTTAAATATTTGTTTTCATTAGTACATTACTTTTCACAATACATATCGTTCCAAACAACGCTAAATGTATGCTATTAAAACTAAGCGCTCGATGCTATTATTACGTGTTGAATTCATTTCAACATGTGTTCAACGTTAGTTTGGTCAAGTTTGTTGCTGTGGAACAGTGCAAGTGGAGGGTATGAATGCTCCGAGTCATCATGTGATCACAAATAAACAAGATCGTCGCAATTCAATGCTGGCTAACGTGTTTTACATAAACCTGTATATCTGCAGATTAATAAATGCACACACAAACACACATAAAGCATTCATATATGTTTTTATGCACGTATTTACTGTTCACACCCACACAAATTTTATATATATATATATTCATGTGAAAATGAATACTGGTGTAATGTAAAGGCTGATGCTAATTCAGCTTTGCACAACATTTTTTATAATAGAAATCATTTAAATAATTAATCATGTTAATAAACATAAAATACTTATTTCAAAAACATAAAAAAAAAATACTTTGTCCAAACTTTTGACCAGTACTGTATATAAACAAAAAGCATTCTCTCACTTTCAACTGTTTTTATTTCCAGCACATGTATTGATATGTAAATATTTGTATGAACATAAAATGCTTCAACAAATGAAAGAACAACAACTGAAACAACATTTGAACTGAAATGGAGTACAAAGGGGGAACAAATGTCAAAAGCAGCAGTCTGTATCTGGTCTGGTCATCAGTCGCTTTAAGTACTACACTAAATTACTGAATACTACACTCAAGTTCTCAATCACATCTGGGTGTTGATATGGTCAGATGTGGTTTGTCACTGCAGGATGATCAGCTGTCCTTGGGTGTCTACAGATGATGGCTCTCCTTACACTGCCTTCTCAGATTTGGTGACCCTTCTGTATTTCTGCAACTGTTTACATCAGTTTAGAATACTTTCTAGAAAACAAAACAAAGGATATTAGCCATCATTATGAAAATGTATATAACATTTAACCAATTCTATGGGAATTACAGGGAGCTAACAAATTTCAGTATTACACTGTATTGTCAGATTTAGTGACCCTGCTGCATATTTACAACTGCTTACATCAAAATACTTCCTTGACTAAGAAACAAATGATATTAGAAATCACCTGTATGAATTTTGTTTACATTATATAAGGATAAAAGTAGAAAAACAATTATTTAATATAATGCACAATATAAAAAAAAATAATGCTATTATTGCTTAATACGTCAGTACATCTTGGAATTAACATTACCAAAGCTTATGTGATGGAAAATAATATTTACCATAAACATTATGTTTTGTAAACTACTGCCGTTAACTGTTACACAATACGACATTCACGTACTTTCATGTTACTCACTGCATTTGTCAACTGACAAAATACCTAGACGACTAATATGAATTTAACCCACATAACACTTAGCAATAAAACAGAAATAAAAAAACTTGCCTTTTTTCATTAACGTTACACACGAAAGCTAGATGCATATGTAAACAATGACAAAATGCTACTTTAAATTATACGGCATCATACTTGAAGAGTTAACGTAAAGATATACAAATAAACTGATTAATTAAAAACGATATTTACTTGCCTGAATCGAAATGTGCGCTGTATATCCTAGAGTTGCTTGTTGTTATCCAGCCTTCTCCTTCACTGCCGCAACACGGGTACGTTTCGCGGAAATCTACCGTTAAACACGTCTCAGAATGTTAGTACCGCCCCAGAGGGAGCACACAACCACCGAACGACAAGGATCTAATTTTAATTTAGACATTTAAGCAGGATGTTTGTATATATATGACCGCAATCCCACTGTTCATAAAGCGCTTCTCGCCATTGTTTTGAATGCGCTGGACCACTAACCGGAAACGTCCTGGGACCAACGACGTCACTTCCTTAAGCCGCCGAATAGCGCTTGAAATGGTCTATAGAATGACTAGGGACTGGGGCTGCAAAAATGACAAAAAAAATTGCCATCAGTCATGTTTTATTGTGTCTAATGAGTATGTTTGTCTTAATATCACTAGGGCTATATGTTTTTGTCTATTTTAATCATACAAGGACAAATTTGTCCTGTTTCCACTGTGTATTACATACCTTTTTACATTTGTAAATATAGATGAAAACACAATATATGAAAATATTTCTTTATATTTAGATTTTAATTTGTATAATGTTTTATTTAAAGGCCTTGAAACTGCATCCCCAGGTTGTGCATCAACCCTGTTACCATCAAAATTTGCCTTTATAAATGAATGAAGTTTCATAAATTAAAAATCACATCATCATCATTTCAAGACATAAAACTTTCAGGGTTTGTTGGTAGGGACAATCTTAAAATGTCAACCCTGTTACCATCCAAATTTACCTTTTTAAATGAATGAAGTTCCATAAATTGAAAATTACATCATCATTTCAAAACATAAATCTTTCGAGGTTTGTTGGTAGAAACAATCTTAAAATGTCAACCCTGTTACCATTTAAATTTGCCTTTTTAAATTAATAAAGTTTAATAAATTGAAAATTACATCATTATTTCAAGACATAAAACTTTCAAGGTTTGTTGGTAGGAACAATCTTAAAATGTCAACCCTGTTACCATCCAAATGTGCCTTTTTTAAATGAATGAAGTTCCATAAATTGAAAATTACATCATAATCATTTTAAGACATACAACTTTTAAGGTTTGTTAGTAGGAACAATCTCAAAATGTCAACCCTGTCACCATCCAAATTTGCCTTTTTAAATTTATAATGTTTTATAAGTTGAAAATTACATCATCATCATTTCAATATATACAACTTTCAAGGTTTGTTGGTAGGAACAATCTTAAAATGTCAACCCTGTTACCATCCAAATTTGCCTTTTTAAATTAATGAGGTTTCATAAATTGAAAATTACATCATCATTATTTCAAGACATACAACTGTTGGAACTGTTGGTAGGAACAATCTTAAAATGTCCACCCTGTTACCTTGATTTTGTATAGCAAGTATCTGATCATTTAAAAGTGAATATTTGTAGAAATGTCAGCATTAAATTCTTTTACTAATAAACACTTTGTAGTTCCATGACTTTGTAAATAAATGTAATCTTAAAGTAAACCGTAAAACTCAACCCTGTTACCTTTCTGAGAACCGTGTTATATCTAATGTATATTAAAATGTTTGAATTTAAATTGATTTGTCTCATCTCAAGCTAAATACATTCTAGTTTATGCTCAGCCATAATTATGTCCTCACAAAAGTAGCAGGGTTGACACTTACGGTGTCATTTCTGACAGAATGTATAAAATTTTACAAATGTTTATCTATTCATTGTGTGCTTTGTGTGTCTGTGTGTATATGTGTGTTCTGGGATGTGTGGTAAAAAAAACATTAGCATAATGACGTTATCACTAAAGGAAGTAATTCTTTCAAGGATAAACTGATGTGTCCTTTTTTTCAAGTTTGTCAGTAGGTATCAATCCTAAAAAGTCAACCCTGTTACCCTGATTTTATATAGTAAACATCTGATCATTATAAAGTGGATATTTGCGAAAGCATCAGCATTAAATTCTCTTTCCAGTGTTACTCTTTAGCTCCATAATATCTAGAATATAGTGCACAAGTTGTATGAAACACTTTTATGGTCCTTTTGAAGCTTGACAGTCCCAGTCTCCATTTACTTTCATTATATGGAAATAGTGGTCGAGGTATAAGGCTACAAATTCACACAATTTTTGGATAAGGTTTTTGAGGTATTTAAGCATTTTATTTGTGTGTGCGATATGGTGTATTTGAGTTTGTTTAGCTTAAGTTTTTTAGGTTTATTTTGTGTGCTATATGAGATATGTTGTTTAAAGAGGTATTAGAGTTTTGGAACGTTTTTGATTGTTTTATCTTAAGGTTTCTAAAGTATTTGACACATTTTCTCAACTATTTCATATATAGAATATTTCATATATAGAAACTAGTTAGTCTTTCGAAGTCATACAAGAACCAGATATGACGCAATTAGGTATATTTCTTCAGGTCATTTTTTTGGTGAACTGTACCTTTAAAATTGCTTGCTACTATAGTTGTTACAGTCATAATCTCAGGACATGATTACAAAAGGACACGTTTTTTTTCACGCAGCATTTTTCCGGCTCTCTCAGCTGTTCTGCAGTGAGAAAATTGTTTTGCTGCAAAAGCCACATGGAGGTAGCTGCAAACAATGCTAATGCTAATCTTCAAGCTGATCCAAAGAGTGATATTGAATCCAGAATGATTTTGCTAATTATTCTAAAAGACTTGCTCCATCTTTTGCTCACAAGAACTGATGTGAAATTTAGTATATCTTAATCAGTTACATGCTAATCTGTTGTTAGCATGCTAATCTGGCTTTTTAGATCTAAAAACATAGCGACACACATTTAGGCTGCAGTATATGAACAGGAGCGCTTGCTGTCCTCGCCAAGAAACACCAGCGTAAGCACTTAGCGCCCTGCTCTGTGTTGCAAAAGTGCTGCAGCTGCAGTTGCAGCGGAGACAAGACTGCAGTTGAATTAACTGATCTGCATATTCAGAGATGTGAGGGGCAGAACGAGTGAGATGGACTGAGAAAGCTAAGACAGGAATGGGAACAAAGGTGTCCCAGCACGTGAGAGGCGAGGAGAGGGGGCTACCCTTGAATGAGGTGCGTACGGTGAGGAGGGGGTGGATGCAGGGGCTGAAAAGACACAAAGAGGAGGAAGAGCAGGAGGGAGGGAGGTGTATCTCACCTATATGTCATGGAGACAGCGAGAGGAGGTGAACGGGAGGGGAATGAGTACGGGAGGTGTTTTTTTTCCCTCTGAATTGGGGTGACGTTACCTTGAGTGTCGCTGGAAGCTGAACACTATGGCGAGAGGGTCCCTAGAGCATGATGGGATGGAGAGAGAGAACATTTTGTTCTGTGCGGCATTAGAACAGTGCTGTGCGTGTGCATATGTATAGCGAGTGTGTGTCACATTTGATCAGTGAAAGATGAGATGGAGTGTGTTTATTTTGTGTCATGGGGACATTCTATAAAACAGGTGCTGTTTGTGTTCCTTATATACATATGTATAAAAATGACTAACAATTAAAATTGTACTAGGCCTGTATGTTTCCACCCTGTATTTAGCAAATATGGATGAAAACACAATATATGAAAATATTTATGCTGTAAACGTGTTTAAATTTTAGTTGGAACCCTTGAAAACTGCATCCCCAGGTTGTTTCAACCCTGTTACCAATGGGATTTGCCCTTTTTATAGTAATGAACTATGTCATAAATCAAAATGACATCATCATCATTTCAAGACTTAAATCTTTCAAGGACATTTAGATGTCCTCTTTTTTTAATAGTTTGTTGTTAAGAAACAATCTTAAAATGTCTTAAAATGCCAACCCTGTTACCTTGATTTTGTATGCAAAAATTTGATAATTGAAAAGTAAATATTTCTAGAAATGTCTACATTAATTTCTCTACTTAATAGATAGCTTGTAGTTCAATAAAACTATAAAACAAATAAAAGAATCATGTAATCTCAAAATAAACTAAAACTGTCAGCACTGAATATCTGTGGAAATGTCAGCATTAAATTATGTTTAATAAATAGCTTGTAGTTAAATGACATTGAAAATAAATAAATAAAGTCATGCAATCTCAAAACCGTAACACTGTCAACACTGTTACCATCAGATTGTGCCCTTTTTAAAGTAATGGACCGTTTGAATGAAAATGAAATTACATCATTATTTCAAGATGAGTCCTTTTTAATCACTTTTTAAAGTGTTTTGGTAGGAAACAATCTTAGAATGTCAACCCTGTTACCTACATTTTGTATGGCAAACATTTGATAATGGAAAGTAAATATTTCTAGAAATTAATGCATTAAGTTTTCTACATTACAAGCTATTTATTAAATAATGACATTGAAAAATAAATAAATAAAATCATGTAATCTCAAAACCGTGAAACTGTCAACACTGTTACCATTAAAATGTGCCCTTTTTAAAGTAATGAACATTTTGAAAATTACATCATTATTTCAAGATGTAAACCTTTCAAGGACAAGTTGAGTCCTTTTTAATCACTGTTTTAAAGTGTTTTGGTAGGAAACAATCTTAGCAATCTTAGAATGTCAACCCTGTTGCCTACATTTTGTATGGCAAATATTTGATAATGGAAAAGTAAATATTTCTAGAAATTAATGCATTAAGTTCTCTATTTAATAAATAGCTTGTAGTTTAATGACATTGAAAAATAAATAAAATCATGTAATCTCAAAACCGTAAAACTGTCAACACTGTTACCATTAAAATGTGCCCTTTTTAAAGTAATGAACATTTTGAAAATTACATCATTTCAAGATGTAAACCTTTCAAGGACAAGTTGAAAGTCCTTTTTAATCACTTTTTTTAAGTGGGTTGGTAGGAAACAAACTTAGAATGTCAACCCTGTTACCTTCATTTTGTATAGCAAACATTTGATAATGGAAAAGTAAATATTTCTAGAAATGTCTACATTAATTTCTCTACTTAATAGATAGCTTGTAGTTCAATAAAACTATAAAACAAATAAAAGAATCATGTAATCTCAAAATAAACTAAAACTGTCAGCACTGTTACTATCAAAATGTACCCTTTTTAAAGTAATGAACAGTTAGAAGATTACATCATTTCAAGATGTAAACCTCTCAAGGACAAGTTGAGTTGTCCTCTTTTGTATCACTTTTTATTTTGAAGTTTGCTGGTAGCAAAAAACAAGCTTGGAATGTCAACCCTGTTACCTTGATTTTGTATAGCAAACATATGATGATTGAAAAGTCAATATGAGTGTTGAAATGTCAGCATTAAATTCTCTTTTTTTATAAACACCTCATAGTTCCATTACATTGTAAAAAAAAAACATTTCATATTAAACCATACAACTGTCAACCCTGTTATTATCAAAATTTGCCTTTTTTTAAGTAATTAATGATTTCATATTAATGATTTCATCATTGAAAATTACATAATCATCATTTCAAGACAAACCTTTCAAGGACAAGTTGAGTGCTCAAAAAAGTAATAGAGTTGACAGACAATATAAAATAGTAAAGTTTACTTTAAAAATCACCATTTCAAAATTGAAAATTACATCAATGATTGATTAAGCCTATCATTGGTGTAATATTTCTATCCTATCAAATTTGTGTGTCTGTGGTTTCTGATAAGCGTGTAAATATCCAACACGGTGACCCCGAACGTGCTTGAACGTGCATTTCACAGAGTACATGTTTGCAGAAATGGTATGTCAGGGGACATTTGTAATGCACTTATAGCGTATATAGGCCTCCCTGTTGTGAAAACCCATTCACCGTAAAAACCTATTTAAATTGCAGTGTCCTTTTTTATCACAAGTCGAAGCACAAGTACAAGACAATCCTATAATGTCAACCCTGTTACCTTGATTATGTATAGCAAACATCTGATAATTAAAAAGTGGATATTTGTAGAAATAACAGTATTAAATTGTCTTTCTAATAAACATGTTGTAGTTGTATTTGTGACGTATTGTAGTTGTCAACCCTGTTACCTAAGAACATTATCCTAACATACATATAATAAAATATATGAATTTCAATTGAGTTGTGTGATCTCAAGCTAAATTCATTTTAAGTTATACTGAGACACAATTATGTCCTCAGAAGAGTAACAGGGTTGATAGTTGAGACATTATCTGACAGCCTGTATGAATTTTCACAAACGTTTACTTTAAAAATGACCATTTCAAGGTAGATTTACCCCATTGCTAATTTATACATCCACCCTATCAGTTGTGTATTCTGGTAAGTGAGTAAAGGTCAGACGTGATGACCCTGAACATGCTTGAATGTGCATTTCAGAGTGTATATGTGTGCAGAAATTGTATGTTAGGGGACATTCCGCCATACTGAGAAAACCCATTTACAGAAGTGTGCAGTGTGTATATGTGTTTTGTGATGTGCCCGTATGTTCGATGTAAGTATGCAGTACTGAATTCATGTGTTTTTGGTGATGATGTGTGTATGCATGTGCATCAGGATGGTTGGTTTATCAGAGCCAGAGGGGCCCCGCTGAGAGCGATCCAGCTGTCAGGTCAGAGTCTGAAAATCGGGAGGTCCATGTGACCACGTGTGCCCCCTCAAGCCTTCACAAACCTCGACATATGGAGCAGCACTTTAAGAATTCAGTCTGGAGATATTACACAAACGTCTAGTAACAGACACACATGTTTGCTATTGCTGTTATGAAATGTTATATCATTTTTGTGTGAGGTCATTGTTTTTAAGGACCTGTGGTTGCTCTGCTTATTAAAACAACACCTGTATGAACTTAAAGGTAACTGAATACATGTACCTATGAAAAAATTACTAATACAAGTAAAAGATAATGATGAAAATGGCTCAGAAATGAGAAGCTAGTACTGGGAAAAGCTTTTTGGTTTCAGTGTTTCTAGAGGTTTATTGGTGATAGAATTCCTTGTATGTTTTTATTCCAAGATTTAGCCTGCAGTCTGACAGCTCCTTAATAGGATCTTACTGACTCCACTGTCAGTACATATTTATGTCACCATCAATCTGTATTGGCCTATTTTACATCAACTATTAGGATTATGTAAGGCGAAAATGGCTGTGGTAAAAGCAACTCATGGCTTTTTGTAGTCTAAGTTCACACTAGCAGTTTTCAAAGAAACTATTAGGGAATTTTTAGTGTCAATAATGTCATAGCACAAAGTTGCCTGTACGATTTATTTGGTTCATAATTTGTAGCCTAGTATTGCGTTATTTACAAACGTTTCGACGTCTGTCACGTGACAAATTAAGAACAGAGTCTGAGGTAAGCTTGTGTTGCTAACGATATTATATGTATCGCTTTTTTCCTATTATCTAATTTGTTATCAAAGATATCGTATGTGAACTCATGAATGTTTGGATATTGAAGGCATTTAACTCCGTTCAAATGAACAAACGACTCAAACAATGCTCAATGCTGAACGAGTGAGCAGTGAAAAGATACAATCAAACTGTACAGTAAATTATTTAGGTTTAAAGTTGATTAAAAATGAAAAATGTCTCATACAGAACTTCCAGATTTCAAATAAAACAGAAAAAATAATATGAAACTGAAAAATAGCGCTGGAAAAATAGCGCTCCAATTTGTTTTAGTGAATCGGTTCATTTCGTTAAAAACGACTCACAAAGTTATCATTCAAAGATGTTACCTGAAGTTCCAGCGCAAGGACCTTACGTGTCATTTTTGAGGTGAAATTGTTGTTTTGTTACTCCCAAACAAAATCTTCCGTCACATCTGATGATTCACGAACGATCTGCGAGATTATTCGATTGAGTCGTTTAAAAGAATCGGTTCAAATGAACGAGTCATTCGCAAAACGGACATTTGCAGCGGTAGATACATTAGTCATCTAGTTTGCAGGTCAAAGACATTTCAAGGAGAGAGGTAATTAGGTTTTATTGATACTGAAGGATCTTATTGGCACATTGTTTATCTATACCATATGCAGACCTCCCTATGTGGCAGCAAGTGAGTCATTTGCAGAAAGCGCTATTGCAGTAAAATCCACCTAAATAACAGGAATAATTTTGTTGAGAAAATACATGTTTCTTGCCAAATACATCAGCCTGTGTTCTGTAAGGACATGTTCAAATGAATAAAACACATTAAATCAATTTGTTAGGGCCAATTCTGTTCCTCAGAGTTTTAAGTGTTTTATTTCAGGCTTTCAGATTCCTTTTAAACAACACATTGTCCACAATCAATTTCAGTTAATAGGAAAAGGGAGAGAATTGATTCCTGATGATAAAATCTAGAGATCCAGTCCTTGTCCTCCAGGTTTGCTGGAGCGGCACATGTGAAGGTCATCTGCTTTCTCTTATTCATCTCCCATAAAAACATACTTCACACACATTGTAATAAGGGGGACAAAACCTGTTTAAAAAAAATTACATGAGCAAATACAATTTTTACATAGAAATGTGACTGATAAATAAAAAAAAATGTATATTATCAAAGGATATTTTTATTTTATTATTTTATTTTAATTTTAGTTCCGTTCCCCATAAAAAATATTTTAAAAAATCATAAAAAGCTTTATGATTAAAAAAATATATATTTTATTTTTGCAGGTTTCATTCCCCAACAATTCATACATAAAAAGCTTTAGTTGTTAAGTTAATAGTTAATTTAAAAAAAATAGAACATATAACTGAATAAATAACTGAAATAAAATAAAACATTGACATTAACTGAAAAAAAAAAAAAAAAAAAAATATATATATATATATATATATATATATATATATATATATATATAAAGCTTATTTCTACAAATGATAAATACATTTGTTAAATCTCACTGAGGGGAAAAAAATTATACATTCTTAATAAATACACTTTTTACATGGAAATGTGACTGATAAATAAAAAATATGTATTATTTGTTTTATATTTTAACATGAATTTCTGAATGTACATGAACAAATTTCTATATGTGTTACTGTTTGTCTTCATTTGGGTAAATATTTTATTTTATTTTATTTTATTTTTGCAGGTTTCATTCCTTATAAAAAATCAAATAAAAACATAATAAAAAGCTTTAGTTGTTAAATTAATATGGTTAACTTTTAAAAAAAATAAAATCATAAAAAATCAAATGCAATTTTTAAATGGAAATGTGACTCATAAAAAAAAAAAATTTGTTTTATGTTTTAACATGAATTTATGAATATGAACATTTCCATTACTTAACTGATAACTGTAACAAAATAAAACATTGACATTAACTGAAATATTAACTGAAATAAAAAATAATATATAAAAAATATACATTCTTAATAAATAAATGTTTACATGGAAATGTGACCCATGAATTAAAAAAATATATAATTAGTTTTATGTTTTAATATTTTTGCATTTATTTTAAAATGATAAAAAAATCCTTAAAAAATAATTAATTTTATTTAAAAGCTGTAGTTGTTAAGTTAAAATTGTTAACTAAAAAAAAACAGGGAGAAAAAAATCCATTACTTAAAAAAATAATAATAACATTAACTTAAATAAAAAAATAAATATAAAAAGTAAGCTTATTTCAGCTATTTTGAACTAAAATAACTAAAACTAAATGAACAAAAACTAATAAATAAAAAAATAAAAATAGACATAAAAACAAATAAAAATGACAAAAACAACAAAATTACTAAACCTTTAACTAAAATCAAAGTGAAAACTATCAAGAAAATATAAAAATTAAATTAGATTCTAAATAATAGCAAAAACTATAAGTACAATAATTGTGACCCTGGACCACGAAACCAGTCTTAAGTCGCTGGGGTATATTTGTAGCAATAGCCAAAAATACATTGTATGGGTCAAAATTATTGATTTTTCTTTTATGTCAAAAATCATTAGGAAATTAAGTAAAGATCATGTTCCATGAAGATTTTTTGTAAAATTCCTACTGTAAACCTATCAAAATGTAATTTTTGATTAGTAATATGCATTGCTTAGAACTTAATTTGGACAACTTTAAAGGTGTTTTTCTCAGTATTTTGATTTTTTGCACCCTCAGATTTCAGATTTTCAAATAGATGTATCTCAGCCAAATATTGTCCTATCCTAACAAACCATACATCAATAGAAAGCTTATTTATTGAGCTTTCATATGATGTATACATCTCAGTTTTGTAAAATTTAACCTTATGACTGGTTTTGTGGTCCAGGGTCACAATTATACTAAAATAACGCCGGTTGTTATGAATGACTGCCTTTGCCAGTTTCCCACATGCTCTCATTGACACACTGTTGAAATACGGGGTAAGTTGTAAATCCCAGTGACGATATTGGCATCCATACTAGATTTATGACTAAAGGATTCTGGAATCCAAGCCCAGTTTAGGGCCAGAAAATCAGCTGGGTTTTAGTCATAAACACATCTCTGTGCCTAAGGTGTGAACGCTTTATAAGTGCATCCGGTCCACAAAAAGTCAAATCAACCTTGTGTCCTTGTGTTTTCTCAAGAGTTCAAGAAACTAAATCAATCTGAAATCTCAGATGACTCATGCTATTGATCTATTATTGAGCGGCCGTCAGAACGGAGCATGAACGGAAACGCAAATGAATCTTAGACAGTACTGTTTTTAATTTCGCAGGCGTATCGCTCAGAGTCCCGGTCTAGCGGTTCAGGTACGTCACAGCGATCTGCTAGCGGCAGTTAGATTTGATGAGTAGATTTTGGTGAGCGTTCGGCTAAACGTTTACTACCGACCCCCCACCAGTGTGTGTTGTTGTTAATTTGCTCTAATGGAAGGGATTCTGCTTCCTCAGCTGAGTGGTATTAAGCCCCCTGGAGATCTCAGACACAAAGGCTCAGACTGAGCCATGCTTCATTGGCATACACACTCGTCCACTGCTTTTCTTTCTCCTTTTTTGTCTTTTTTAATTGAACCGGGTTGTCTTTGTATGGATGCTCACCTTTGATGTCATTGGACCTCATTGATGAAACACAAGCAAAAGAATTTTAGTAAATTTGTTTCTACTAAATTTACACATTCAGTTCAGTCCGACATGATTCATACTCTAAGCATGTTTTTTTTTTTTTTTTTTTTTTGCTGTAATATGCTGTATATATATAAAAAAAAAAAAGATATATATATATATATATATATATATATATATATATATATATATATATATATATTTACAGTAGATACTATAAAAAAGTAGATTTAAACAAATATTAACTTGAATAAATATTTACATTATTTATTTTTTTTTATTTTTTATATCTTTGTAAACAGCAATTATAAATAATGTCATAGTAAATTATTTCTGTTAAAAATTATAGTAGTTGAAAAAAGCCATTATAAATTATAAGGATAATATGCTGTATTTTGCTTAATAAAATAAAAAATAATATAATATGAAATAAAGATGTAACATGCAATTTATTAATTTCTCATAAAATTATTTAAATAAATGAGTATTA
The DNA here is from genome assembly GCF_049309525.1 of Garra rufa. NCBI lineage: Eukaryota > Metazoa > Chordata > Actinopteri > Cypriniformes > Cyprinidae > Garra > Garra rufa. The sequence continues at coordinate 28,056,974 of NC_133385.1, read as the reverse complement.
TAATTATTTATTCATCTTTGTAAACATCAGTAATAAATAATGTAATAATAATAAAATTTCTTCATTTATTAAATACTGATATTTCTAATAAATACTAATTTAAATAAATAAATGTTTAGATAATAATGTTAATAATATGCTGTATTTTGGTGAATATAATATAATATAGCATAATATAAGTTGTATTTTAAATGTAATTTAAAAAGAAATATATATATTAACATGAATAAATATTTAAATTATTTATTAATCTTTGTTAACCGCAATAATAAATAATGTAATAATAAATTATATCTGTTAAAAATTATAATAGTTAAAAAGCCATTACAAATGATAAGGATAATATGCTGTATTTTGCTATATTATAATATAATATAATATGAAATAAAGTTGTGACATACAATTTATTAATTTCTTATCAAATTATTTAAATGAATAAATATTAAAATTAATTTATTAAAGATTATTCAATTTAATAATCTCAGTAATAAATAATGTAATAATAATAAAATGTATATATTTATTTAATACTAATATTTCTACTACTAATTTAAATAAGTAAAGTTTAAATAATACTGTTAATAATATGCTGCATTTTGCTCAATAATATATAATATCATAAGTTGTAACATACTAGTAAAATTATTTAAATGAATAAATATTTTAATTATTTAATAATCTTTGTAAACAGCTGTAATAAATAGTGTAATAATAATTAAATGTATATATTTATTTATTAGTGATATTTCTAATAAATACTAATTTAAATAAAGAAATAAACATTTAAATAATAATGTTAATAATATGCTGTATTTTGCTCAATGATATATAATATAATAAGTTGTAGCATACATGTATTTTTTAAATAAAATTATTTAAATATATAAATATTTAAAGGATTTAATCGTCTTTATAAACAGCAATAATAAATAATGTAATAATAATAATTACATTTATATATTTATATAATACTGATATTTTTAATAAATACTAATGTCAATAAATAAATGTTTAAATATTTAAATTATATCAGTTAAAAAATTATAAAAATCCATTACAAATGATGGAGTATAATATGCTGTATTTTGCTCAGTATAATATAATATAATATAATTTTTTGAAGGTTTCATTCCCCCATAAAAATAAAATGAACCAAAAACATTTTTTTTATTATTCATAAAAAGCTTTAGTTAATATTGTTAGCTAAAAAAAAAGAATAGGGAAAAAACATTTATATTACTTCTATTAAATAAATAACTAAAACAAAATAAAACATTGACATTATCTGAAACATTAATTAAAATAAAAATGTGTATATAAAAATGTAAACTTATTTCAGTTATTTTCGTTTAGTTTAACTTGAAGTAAAATAACTAAAAAAAAAAAAATAATAAAAAATAATAAAAATAGACATAAAACAAATCAAAATGACAAAAAACAACAAAATAAAACTTTACGTAAAGTGTTAAAGAAAAGAGCCAGAATCATGATGAATTATGTTCATTTTATAATGTTAAAAAAATACTTTTTGAGATATTTTCATGTGAAAAGTAAATTTAATATAGTTTTATATTAATATTTTAATAATTAAAGTACAATTAAAATTAAAAAATAAATGTGCTTGTGATTTCATTGATCTTATTTCCTAACAGTAAGCTGTATTTTGGCATTAGTTCAGCTATAAGGCAAACCAGCCCTCTAGATATTGGCAGTGGTCATTTAAAAACCTATACTGGTCGACAGCTACTAACAAGAGGACTGGCATGAACATGGAGACAAGCATTTGGTGCACTGCAATTTCGCCTGAGGATTGTGTGTGTGTGTGTGTGTGTGTGTGTGTGTGTGTGTGTGTGTGTGTGTGTGTGTGTGTGTGTGTGTGTGTGTGTGTGTTTTCAAAAATCTGCAGTACTTCAGGCAAAACCATGTTTATTCCATTCACTACATTGTTCATCTCTTTGTTCATTTGATGTTTTGTCATTTCAGCCTTTAATTTGGTCTGTGTGTAGGTGTCAGTGCGGTCAGCGCGTGTCAGGCTGAGCTTGTTTATGCTGTGTTTCATGTGTGAGATCTGCATGGAGCTCCCACTGAGCCGCCATATGCTGCTGAGACTGGAGCGTCTCCTCATCCGGGCAAACCCGTGGGTTATAGCAAGAACGACTGCACACTCCCAAAAAACACACTCACGCTCATGTCCAACCACATTTTAGACCGTTTTTTGATCCTGGCCAAGCAGTTTGTCTTTTTGAAGGACATACTAGGGTGTGCGTAAGACAAGGTAAAACGCTTATTTCTTAATCTTATTGCAAACACATTTTTTATTAGTATGGTTTTTTTTGTATTTTAAAGATAGCCAACATAACCCATCTAGATGTAAAGTTACAAAAAGATACAATACATAATATTATTGGTTGTTATTATGGTGCTTGGATAGGGGAATGACCTCTCTGCACCCTCTGAAGCTCTTTTCTGTGTGAATGGCATTGTGTTTGTGCAGTAAGGTCATCGCAGCCGTCCTCCTGTAGAGGGCAGAGTTTTCCCATTCAAACAGACAGAGAGATGTGACCTCACTGCTCAAGCTGTTCTCTGAGGGATGCTGGCTTATAGAAGACCGTTAGTCTCACCTTCCTAAAGCAAGTTACATAAGAGAGCAGCTTCTTTCATGGTGTATCAAGCGCTTGCTTTGAAAGAGCACTGCATATGTCACATATATTGAGACTATCAGGAGATGTGGTGTATGGTGTTACAGTATTGCACTGTATTTATGGTTAAGAGTTTGTATGAGAGGTTTTTCCACTGTAGGGATGTAAGTGGAATCAGATTATAAAAAAGGTGAGAAAGAGATGGTTCTTTGACTGAATGGTTCTTTGTGGAACCAAAAATGGTTCTTCTATGGCATCGCTGTGAAGAACCTTTCAAAGCACCTTTATTTTTGTAAGTGTAAGTGGATTCATAAGTAGTCTTATATTTAGTGGCTAATGACAAAGATGGTTCTAAGTGTTGGGGGTAATGCATTACAAGTAATGCAAGTGATGTAATCAGATTACTTTTTCAAGTAACTAGTAAAGTAATCCATTACTTCTTAATTTACTAAGTAATGTAAATAAGTAATGGCAGTTACTTTGGTTTTGCCCCTTTGGTTTTAAAGGAGAAGTTCACTTCCAGAACAAAAAATTACAGATAATTTAGTCACTCCCTTGTCATCCAAGATGTCGTAAAGAAATTATGTTTCTTGAGGAAAACGTTTCAGGAATTATCTCCTTATAGTGGACTTCAATGGTTCCCCCAAGTTTGAACTATCGAAATGCAGTTTAAATGCTACTTCAAAAGGCTCTAAACAATCCCAGCCAAGGAAGTAGGGTCTTATGTAGCAAAATGATCAGTCATTTTCTAAACAAATTGACAATTTATACGCCTATCTTGTCTAGGTCTGCCATGCACATACAAACTCTGTGTAATGTATTCTGGATGTTGCTATGTGTTATTATCTAGTTTTTATGTGTTCTAAGTGATTGTGAGTGTGTTCTTGATGGTCACTAGGGAATCCTGGATGTTGTTAGCCACTTTCTCAGGTTTTCTGGGTGTTGCTATGTGTTGTTAGCCAGTTACTAGGTGTTCTTAGCAGTTGTACGCCTGTTCTTGGTGGTCGCTAAGATATTCTGGGTGTTGCTGTGTGCTGTTAGCCAGTTACTAGGTGTTCTTAGCAGTTGTACGCCTGTTCTTGGTGGTCGCTAAGGTATTCTGGGTGTTGCTGTGTGCTGTTAGCCAGTTACTAGGTGTTCTTAGCAGTTGTACACCTGTTCTTGGTGGTCGCTAAGGTATTCTGGGTGTTGCTGTGTGCTGTTAGCCAGTTACTAGGTGTTCTTAGCAGTTGTACGCCTGTTCTTGGTGGTCGCTAAGGTATTCTGGGTGTTGCTGTGTGCTGTTAGCCAGTTACTAGGTGTTCTTAGCAGTTGTACACCTGTTCTTGGTGGTCGCTAAGGTATTCTGGGTGTTGCTGTGTGCTGTTAGCCAGTTACTAGGTGTTCTTAGCAGTTGTACGCCTGTTCTTGGTGGTCGCTAAGGTATTCTGGGTGTTGCTGTGTGCTGTTAGCCAGTTACTAGGTGTTCTTAGCAGTTGTACGCCTGTTCTTGGTGGTCGCTAAGGTATTCTGGGTGTTGCTGTGTGCTGTTAGCCAGTTACTAGGTGTTCTTAGCAGTTGTACGCCTGTTCTTGGTGGTCGCTAAGGTATTCTAGGTGTTGCTGTGTGCTGTTAGCCAGTTACTAGGTGTTCTAAGCAGTTGTACGCCTGTTCTTGGTGGTCGCTAAGGTATTCTGGGTGTTGCTGTGTGTTGTTAGCTAGTTATTATTTGTTCTAAGTGGTTGTGAGTGTGTTCTTGGTGGTTGCTAAGGAATTCTGGGTGTTGCTGTGTGTTGTAAGCCAGTTACTAGGTGTTCTAAGCAGTTGTACGCTTGTTCTTGGTGGTTGCTAAGGTATTCTGGGTGTTGCTGTGTGTTGTTAGCTAGTTATTATTTGTTCTAAGTGGTTGTGAGTGTGTTCTTGGTGATTGCTAAGGAATTCTGGGTGTTGTTAGCTAACTACTAGGTGTTCTAAGTGACTGTGAGCATGTTTTTGGTTGTTGCTAAGGTATTCTGGGTGTTGCTGTGTGTTGTTAGCTAGTTATTATTTGTTCTAAGTGGTTGTGAGTGTGTTCTTGGTGGTTGCTAAGGAATTCTGGGTGTTGTTAGCTAACTACTAGGTGTTCTAAGTGACTGTGAGCATGTTTTTGGTTGTTGCTAAGGTATTCTGGGTGTTGCTGTGTGTTGTTAGCTAGTTATTATTTGTTCTAAGTGGTTGTGAGTGTGTTCTTGGTGATTGCTAAGGTATTCTGGGTGTTGCTGTGTGTTGTAAGCCAGTTACTAGGTGTTCTAAGCAGTTGTACGCTTGTTCTTGGTGGTCGCTAAGGTATTCTGGGTGTTGCTGTGTGTTGTTAGCTAGTTATTATTTGTTCTAAGTGGTTGTGAGTGTGTTCTTGATGGTTGCTAAGGAATTCTGGGTGTTGTTAGCCAGTTACTAGGTGTTCTAAGCGACTGTGAGCATGTTTTGGTGGTTGCTAAGGAATTCTGGGTGTTGTTACCCAGTTACTAGGTGTTCTAAGCAACTGTGAGCATGTTTTTGGTTGTTGCTAAGGTATTGTGGGTGCTGTTAGCTAGTTATTAGGTGTTCTAAGTGGCTGTGAGTGTGTTCTTGGTGGTCACTAAGGTATTTTGGGTGTTGTTGTGTGTTGTTAGCCAGTTACTATGTATTCTAAGCAGTTGTAAGTGTGTTCTTGGTGGTTGCTAACGTATTCTGGGTGTTGTTAGCTAGTTATTAGGTGTTCTAAGCAGTTGTGAGTGTGTTCTTGGTGGTCGCTAAGGAATTCTGGGTGTTGATATATGTTGTTAGCTATTTACTAGGTGTCTAAGCGGTTGTGAATGTGTTCTTTTTGGTCACTAAGGTATTCTGGGTGTTGTCATGTGTTATTAGGAAGTTACTAGATGTTCTGAGTACTTGTGAGCGTGTTATTTTTATTGTACATAAGGTGTTCTTAGTGGTTGTGAGAGTGTTCTTGGTGGTTGGTAAGGTATTATGGGTGTTGCTGTGTGTTGTTAGCTAGTTACTAGGTATTCTAAGCGGTTGTGAGCATGTTTTCGGTGGTTGCTAAGGTATCCTTGATGTTGCTATGTATTGTTTGGTTGCCACAGTGTTTTGGCTGGTTGCCAAGGTTTTGCTGGCTAGTTGCTAGGGTATTCTGGGCAGTTGCTCCAGTCTCTAAAGTGTTCTGGCTGATCATTCTGGCTGGTTGTTGTGGTGATCTCTAGAGTGTGGGTGTTTTCTAGAGTGTGCTGGCAGGGTGTTCTTTTCTACATGATTCTTATAGTAATATTAACTAGGGTGTTCTAGGTGTTTGCTAGAGTGTCGCTAAGTGGTTGCTAGAGCATTATGGATGGTTTCTAGGGTGTACTGACTGGTTGCTAGGGTCTTGTGAGTAATTGCTCCTGTCTCCACAGTTTTCTGGATGGTTGTTGTTATGGTGATCTTGGTGTTTTTAGGGTGGCTTGGGTGGCTGCTAGGGCGATCTAAGTAACTACTAGGGTGTTTTGCTAGCTGGCTGCCTGGAAGATACAGTATGGGCAGTTGCTAGGATGTACTGGCTGGTTGCTAGGGTGTTCTGGATAATTGGTGCTATTGCTCTAGTTTTCTGCATGGTTGTTATGATGATCTTGGTGTTTTTAAGGTGGCTTGGGTGGCTGCTAGGGCGATCTAAGTAACTGCAAGGGTGCTTTGCTAGCTGGTTGCCAGGACGATATGGGTGGTTTCTAGGGTGTACTGGCTGGTTGCTAGGGTGTTCTGTATAATTGCTCCTATCTCTGTAGTTTTCCGGATGGTTATGTTGATTTTATTGATTTTTAGGGTGCCTTGGGTGGTTTCTAGGGCGATCTAGATAACCTCTAGGGTGTTTTGCTAGATAGTTGCCAAGAAAATATGGATGGTTGCTAGAGTGTACTGGCTGGTTGCTAGGGTGTTCTACATACTTTGTCCTCTCTCTAGTTTTCTGGATGGTTGTTATGGTGATGTGATTTTTAGGGTGTCTCGAGTGGCTACTAGGGCGATCTAAGTAACTGCAAAGGTGCTTTGCTAGCTGGTTGCCAGGAAGATATGGGTGGTTTCTAGGGTGTACTGGCTGGTTGCAAGGGTCTTCTGGATAATTGCTCCTATCTCCTCAGTTTTCTGGATGGTTATGTTGATTTTGTTGATTTTTGGGGTGTCTTGAGTGGCTGCTAGGGTGATCTAGATAACTGTTTGGGTGTTTTGCTAGCTAGTTGCCAGGAAGATATGGGTGGTTGCTAGAATGTACTGGCTGGTTGCTAGGGTGTTTTTGATAATTGATCCTGTCTCTGTAGTTGTCTGGATGGTTGTCTGGATGGTTGTTATGGTCATATTGGTGATTTTTAGGGTGTTCTGGATAGTTGCTAGCATTTTGCTAGCTGGTTTCCAGGTAGATATTGATGGTTGCTGGGGTGTACTGGCTGGTTGCTTGGGTGTCCTGCGTAATTGCTAGGATGTTGCTAGGGTGTACTGGCTGGTTGCTAGGGTGATTTGCTCTGGGTAATTGCTCCTGTCTCTACAGTTTTCTGGCTGGTTGTTGGGATAATATTGGGTGTTGCTAGGGCATTCTGAATAATTGGTTGCTAAGATGTTTCTATGTGCTAGGGTGTACTGGCTGCTATAGGAAATTTTAAAGAGCCCACTCTGTGTCTCTGTAATATTCTGCTCTCTAAATCTGACTCAGGTTCCTCCTCCATTGTCTATGAGATTTTTTTCCACATGACATCAAGCTTTTTTTTATGTTTTCCACGCGTGTCATTGCTGAAAAGGTAAGGTCTTTACTGTCACTCCGATAGATGTTCATACGAAGGACATCCGTGCCCATATAGAAAAACATCATTCATGTTTATGGGAATGAAGAAAACAACTTAAAGTGATTGTGGACGTGTGCCGTGTAATTGCTTCCGATCAAAAAAAATCATTTTCCAACCTGAGATTCCAGATGATCTATGGAATGAGGTGTATTTTTCTAGTTATATGCACTTGATTACGTAATTTGTGAGAAGGGACATGACAGGAGGCATTTTCTTGGAATGGGACGTGGCCAGGAAGAGACATTTTTAATGCACCTGTCACTTTGTGAAGAATGACTCACTCTGTGTTTACCGCTGCCCTCTGGTGACTAACGTAACCCTCTTGGACACACACACACACACACACACACACACACTTACTTGGCGTCCCATCTCTGCTTTCTCGTCACCTCATCTGGATGGAGACTGGAACATCTAACCTTCTCCTAAACGTCCATAAAAAACACATGGGAATTGAGTGGAATTGATTGGCGATGCAGAGGAGATTTATTACATTGTTGTGTTCTTTTTTTTTTTTTTTTTTTTGCGCAGTGCGGTAGATAAGCTCCTGGCTGAGTTCTCTGCGCTCTTACTACCCCCCAACTACCCCCCATGCCGTCGACCAATGGGAGCGTCTTTGCTTTGCCATATTTGTTAATTGTTTTCCTTCACAATCCTGTTAATGGCACTGAGAGTGTGCGTCAAACAAGATGCTGTAAAATCCATCGTTACTTCATTTGCTGGAAGCTTGAGAAATTTGTCAAGATTATAGATGTGGTGAGTGATGAAGAGTCTGCTGTTGGAAAGACCAGCTTGATGTGTTTCGGATGCTGGCAGGGGCAAAAATACTCATTTGTCAAAGGGGGTTTGCAACACGAACTTTAGCCACTCATAAAAAACACCTACAAACGTAATAGAGACACATGGACAAAACTACCTATATATATATATATATATATATATATATATATATATATATTATATATATATATATATATATTAATAACATTATATTATAGATATAATATGGTAATAATGTAATATATAACATTAATTTTTAATGTTTTATAATGTTATTTTAAATATTATATATATTTATATATAAGCCCTCTAAGCATTATATGTATTATATGAAATATAATATAGCTCTTATATTATTGTGAAGTAATATTAATATACTTTAATATTATGAATTGTATATTATGTAATGTTGTGATTTATGTTATTGGTATTATTATTATGTACACATTGTATTAGGAGATGAACATAAATCATAGAAATAAAATGCAAGGAAAAAACATCATATGTAGCAATATGAAATATAATATCGCTCTTATAATATTGTATAATATTAATTTATTATTATTATTGGATATGAAAATAAACAATATAAATATAATTCAAGAAATAAACATGTAGCATATGAAATATAATATCGCTTTTATATTATTGTATTGTTTATTCATTTATTATTAATTATCATACTTTGTATTAAAACATAAAAATACTAAGAATCACGTACAATATATAAAATATTGATATTATAAAACATATTATAAACATACATGCATGTGTGTGGGTGACTTTTATCATAATAATATTTTATATATTAATAATAATATTTTATAAATATATTAATAATATGAGTAATATTTTAACACTGTACATGATTGCTAATACACTATATTATATTATAATGTATTATATTATATTAAAGGCTATATTATTATTATTATTATTATAATTTGTAATAAAACATTTAAAACTATAATATGAGTAATATTTTATATAGTAATACTATTGTATTATAAATATATTAATAATATGAATAATATCTATTATTATATTACATTATAATATTTTGTATTACAACATAAAAAATACTAAGAATCATGTACAATATATAAAATATTAATATTATAAAACACATACATGTGTGGGCGTGTTTTATAATATTAATATTTTATATATTAATATTATTATATAAATATATTAATAATATGAACAGTATTTTAACACTACATGATTGCTAATAGTTTTTAATTTATTATTATATTATTATATTTTGTATTAGAACATAAGAATACTAAGAATCATGTACAATATATAAAATATTATTAATATTATAAAATATATACATGTGTGTGGGTGTGTTTTATAATATTAATATTTTATATATTAATATTATTATATAAATATATTAATAATATGAACCGTATTTTAACACTGTACATGATTGCTAATAGTTTTTAATTTATCATTATATTATATTATATTATTATACTTATTTTTTTATTATACTTATTATTTTTTATTTTTTTATATATTAATAGTATTATATAAATATATTAATAATATGAACAGTATTTTAACACTGATTGATAATAGTTTTACAATTTATTATTATATTATATTATATTATTATACTTTGTATTAGAACATGAAAATACTAAGAATCATGTACAATATATAAAATATTATAAATATATGAAAAATATAATATGGACAGTATTTTACAATTTAACAAACAAAACGTGTGTGGGTGTGTTGTATAATATTCATAATATTTTATATATTAGTAATATTATATTATAAATATATTAATAATATGAATAATATATTAACAATGTTCATGATTACTTTGTTTTTTACAATTATATTATATTATATTATATTATATTATATTATATTATATTATATTATATTATATTATATAAAAGGCTATAAAAGTTACAAAAATAATATGTAGTATTTTGCTCCTCCTGCAATTTTACGAATTATTATTAATATTTATTTATTTGTTGGTTGGTTGGTTGATTGGAAAATGAGCAAGTAGATTTTAATTTTCACTGAGTCATGTCTTAAAAACAGTTTTTAAAAAGTTGTTCATAAAAAAATGCAAATAGCCAAACTCATGTCTTAAAGTTTGCCAACAAATCCCTCGAGCGCAATTGTACGTTCTGCTTGGTTTTCAGCGTTATGTCTTTAAAATATTCAGCATTGCATATGGATGGAGGGAAACTTGGTCTAAAGTCAGCACACTTTTTTCAGTGTCTGCAGAACGGAAAGCTGCCACAATTTAAATGAGCTTTCACTGTGTTGCAGAAGATGCAGCCATGTAGTTGGGATGTGATGATATTGTGCATACAAATACATTTATTGTCCATTTTATGGTTATTATTTAGGTTGCTAAAATATGATTTGGGTGCTATCTTTCATGTGGCGCCCCCTTCAGCTTCAACCTCACCTATTCACCAGAAAGCCTAGCAGAACTAACTAGCTTCAGTCAGCATGGAAATGAATTCTACTCCATCACATCAAAGTGTCAGTATGATTATCAGAATCACCAAGAGGGAGCTAGAGACTGTGTTTTAGCTGTATATCCTTTCTCTCCATCCTTTCATGCCAGCTTTATCTCCAGCATCCATTGTTTCTCATCTCCTTGCCATTTATGAAAAGCTATTGTGTTTACCCAGACTTCCCAGGCTGCCTGGAGGCCAAAACCAAGTGAACGGTATCTCAGAAGGATTATTACTGGTTGGAGGATATGATCTGAACAATGTACGTTCAAATGGTTTGGCCCCGAGCTCATGAGGCTAATTAAAAGAGCTTAATTAATCTACTGTCACCCTCTGTAGGCTGATGAATCTGAGCCTCTAGCTAACAACGCTAACTCCAGCACTGTGTTTAACAATGAACACCATTTTGTTTTAGATTTTACTTTGAAAACCAGTGTTATTTCAAGCTTATTATATAACTGGCTCTTTTTTATTTTAGATATTTGGTAACACATTACGATAAGGTGTCATAACTAACATGAACCAGCAATGAACAATACATTTATTACACTATTAATATTAATTTTTGTAAGATGCTTTTGTTATTTTGTTAGTTTTTATTTTAATTTTAATTTTAAATATTGATATTTAGTTTAAGTTTTTGTTTTTATTTATTTTTGTTTTGTCGTTTTGTTTAGCTTAAACTTTAAAAAAAAAATTTCCTGTATTGTTTATAAAATATTTTATAATATATTGAACTGGCTTTTATTTTTTATATATATTTAATATTTTCATTAGAATTTTAGTTAAATTGTTAGTAATTTTTATTAGTTTATAGTTTTAAGTATTACTATTGGGGCTTCATTTATTTATATTTATTTCAGTTTTAGTTTCATTTTAGTATTCTTTTATTTTTTTAAGTCAAATTTATTTTCAGATATTTGAAAATAATATATAAAGACAATTTTCATTAAAAAAATAATTTTTAGTAATTTTTTACTAAAGTTTAAGTATTACTATTCAGTGATTTTTATATTAATTTCTAAAAATGTAACAATTTCTATAAATTATATATTATAAGCATCTATAAATATATATAATAAGCATTTTTAATATTTTCAGTTTTCCTTTTAATTTTAGTTTGCACTTTTGTTATGTTATTTTCTCATTTTTATTAGTTTTTATTTTATATATACAATTTAGGTTTCATTTCTGTTTATTTTAGTTTTAGTTCAGTTTTTTTTTTTTTCATTTAGTCATTTTTGGACTTAAACGTAATATATTCATTTTAGTTTAATTTTTATTAAATTATTAAATTTAATTTTTTATTATATACATACATTTTTAACATTTTAAATACTTTTTTAATATTTTCAGTTGTAATTTTAATTTTATTTAGCTTTTTAGTAATGTTCTTTTCTCAGTTTTTTACTTTTTATTTTTATATTACAATTTAGGTTTTATATCTATTTATTTCAGTTCAAATTTTTGTTCAGTTTTAGTTTCCCTTTTTCAGTATATATATAATAATATTATTTGAATAATTTAATATATAATTTTTAAATTAAATATAATTGTACAATTTAGCTTTGTTTTCTATTTTCTATTAATTTCCTTTCAATTTAAGATTTAGTTTTAATTCAGTTTCAGTTTTTATTTATTTCCAATTAGTATTTTTTGTGCTTAAACTTAAAATTATATCTAACTTCTGAAGTTTGTCTTCCAATATTTACGTTTTATTTCAACTTTATTAATGTTTTAATAGTTTTCATTAAGCAAGTCTGCATAGTATGCGTTTTCTGACAGATAGGTACAGTTCGGAAATCAAATTTGCTGTATTCCCACTCAGTTTCAACCCGACCTGGCTCTTGTGCGTTCCTACCTGTCAAACTTTCCGTCAAAGCTTTCTGTAGTGTGTTTAAATCAATACAAGTCAACCTTCAACATTCATGTCATTCAGATTTCCATGCAGGCCTCCTCAAAGTCAGAGTAGCCTACGTTTGCTCTCCTCTCAGTCTTTCGGACAGAAGAAACCCCAAACCGCTGTACGGATACGCTGGATGTGATTGAGATGATGGATAGGAAGGCAGAAAGAGTGGATGTTGAAGCAGAGATTGCTGAAAATTATAACTTGTCATCGACTGCAAGACCAATGCATCTTCTTCAACCTACTTCTACCGAGTTTTGTGGAAATCCGTGCACTGAACGGCTAACTAACGGCGTGCCTGCGTCACCCCCACAATCAATACGACAGCGGAATCATCCAGTATTTATTTCCTGTAAGATAAACCCGGAAACGAGCTGATGGAAAGAAGACCCCTAGTGGAATTGGGGCTAAAAATAATAATAATGACTAAATCATTCCCCTTTGAGCTATCGACAGGCCAGTAAGCACAAAATGAGTCTTCTCCAGATCAATTGCTTAATTGCTTTACAGAGTAGCTGCCGTATAAAAGCTGACGGGACAAAATTCTGTCTAGTAAGACCTGCTTGTCCAATACTGGTGAAAACACAAATCGAAAAGGGGCAAAAATCGAGTGCATAAACTTCATTAGTTACCCTCTGCTTTGACTAGACGTTTCTAAAATATTGACGTTTGCTTGAGTCTTAATGAATGGACCGGAAGCGAGTGAATAAACCACGGATGACAGCGCACATATACACGCAAAGAGATTTTTCTCTTTTGAACCATTTAAAACTTTTCAATGGGGCTTTAAGAGCATTTTAAGGTGTCATAATTGCAAATACTGCCTTCTAGGATGTGTAAAATGATGTTTAGCCCAATTGGAAGGCAGTATTTCACATGTCCATCTTTGCGATAAGCCCATTTAGTGAGGTTTATGTGTAAAACCCAAAATTGAAACCCAAAACCCAAAATGACCCATGATTTACTTACCCTCAAGCCATCCTAGGTGTATATGACATTCTTCTTTCAGACGAATACAATTGGAGTTATATTTAAAAATGTTCTGGCTCTTCCAAGCTTTATAAATCATTCCACTTGTAAATTTTTTTTTTTTTTTTTACCAAAATGTATTAATCTTCTGAACACCCCCTATCCCAAATAGGCATCAAATCCCTATTATTATTGGTCACTATTTTAAGATATGGGCACAATTAGTCTTCAAACCCATTATGGACATTTGCCATATTTTGGAAGCTTTATTTAAAGCATTAAAAGCTATATAAAATCTCACACTTTTGCTATACTAAAGCCTAAAATTGAACTTTTTTTGACAGCAACCTCATCATTTTTGATCAAAGAAGTGGCTTAGCTTAGCAGTATTCTTATGATTGCTCTGAAAAAAAGACTGAGTTCAACAAACATGAAGTTCCTTTTTCATGAACTTAAAAAATATTTAATAAAAATGTAGGTGTGACGGGGTTGAGACTAGGGTAACGGGGTTGAAGAGACAAATACATCTTAACATAAAAAGTAGTTTTTTACTTAAATTCACTGTAAGATTTTCTCAGATAAACACTGTATTTCATAATGTAACCTAGAAAGACAACAGATGCAAATTGCAGTTTAATTACTTAACACTGAGATGTGAAAATCTAGCCAGAACACACATGTGCACTCGCACACATAGCTTTAACATGGACATTACTACATTCAACATATGCATGTGGTATAAGACTCTTGATCAAATATAATAATTCATTTAAATTACTGGATAACTTCATCTCAAAACCCCGTTATGATCAAATAAGTAACGGGGTTGACTGTGATGGGGTTGTGATTTTTTTGCTCTAAATGTAATGTATAACAGGAGAACACATGGCATGCATGACATTAAGAAATCATGTATATTGTTAAAATATCAAAGATCATTTTAACAAGTAATAGTTTTCTATCTTTATTTGATGTAATAGGGTTGAGTCGTTAAGCTTGACAACCACAATATCACAATATTAAAAAGTTATAGTTATAAAAGAAGGTGGTAGGAAGGCTTAATTTATGTTAATTTTAGTTTTAGTTTCATTTTAGTTTTATTTTATTTTCAGTAAAATTTATTTTCTAATGTATTAATATATAGAGAGAGAGAAAGGGAGAGAGAGAGAAAGAGAGAATAAGCAATTTTAAATATTTTTAGTTTTCATTTTAAATTTAGTTTGCGTTTTAGTAATTTTGTTATGCTCTTTTCTCATTTTTATTAGTTTTCATTTATTTATGTTTAATTTCTGAAACCTACATTTGGACTTGCACATTTTCTTTAAATTCCAAAATTGTACCATTAACTTCCTGTTAATGATGTTAAACAAGGATCAGTTCATTATTTTTATGGGGGGGGAGAATGATTTGTGTAACAGGGTTGAGGGGTTACTGAGGTATGGAACTAAATAATATGATTTTAATGAATAATCATGAATTTACTTAAGCAAAAAAGCACAAATAGATATTTATGAGAATGGCTAAATGTATGGACCTTTTTTAATTGTATTATTCATATCCCAAGTACACTTTCATAGAAGGCCACGAGGAACATGACAAAATAGGTGGTGTCAACTGAAAAAAAACAGGATAATTTCTAATATAAAGATAAAATGTCATGTTTTTAAACCTTATTAAAGGAGACATTTCAATAATACAGAAAGCTTTTAAAAATAGATTTTGGGGACCAAATAAATAAAATACACTTGAAAAGGTCAGAGGGACTCAAATCGTACCGGTTTTGTGGAATGACTCTTATAATGGCAGTGAATGGCTGTTGAGATTTTGAAGTCCAAAAAAGTGCATCCGTCCATCATAAAAAGTTCTCCAGGGGTTAATAAAGGCCTTCCGAATAGAATTGAGGCATTTGTGTAAGAAAAATTCCATATTTAAAACTTTATAAAGCATAATCTCTAGTTTTCGCTTACTGACGTACACGCATTCTTGAGTACAAAACGAAGATTTGTAAAGAAAAATGTTGGTGGATATTGCTTGATTTTTGAATATAAGCCAAGAGGAGATTGGTTTTCCTTTGTTGTAAACAAAACTTGGCTCTTGCGAGACTAGCAAATCCTCACCAGAGCTTATGCTACGCCTAAATCCAATGTCATCTACTGGAACGCCACTCTCTAGTGAACATGTATACAGTTAGCTGAAGTGATAGATTATGGTTTATAAAGTTTTAAATATGGATATTTTCTTACCCAAATGCATCAATTTATTTCAGAATGTTTTTATTAAGCCCCTGCAGCCATGTGGAACACTTTTTATGATAGATGGATGCACTTTATTGGATTACAGAATCTCGACACCCATTCACTGCCATTATAAAGCTTGAAAGAGCCAGGAAATTTTTTAGTATAACTCTCAGATTGAATTTGTCTGAAAGAAGACACTCTGGGATGGCCTGAGGGTGAGTAAATCATTGGGCAATTAATTTTTTTTGCTTTAAGAATATTTAGGTACTTTTACTCAAGAACAAGACAAAAATACTGAATATTAAAAGTATTTTTTACATTGAATTGGTATGTTGCTTTAGTCAAAACCAAGTATATTTGACTTAAAATGACATTTAACAATCGTTAAATGAGCTGATGTTCTCTCGGAGTAACCTCATTTTAGCTGCATTTGTCATTTTTCTCATGCCGCCTTTAGGGACTCATGGCAAGGCTGGGTTTTATAAAATCCTGGATTTCTTTTCCCAAACGCTCCCCCAGAGGCTTTTGCTTACTAGACTGTTTTGCGCTTCTGTTTGGTGATTCAGAGCAGCTCAGGGCCGAGCGCTGTAATAGACTTGAGAAGCGCCCAGCAAAAGTGACTCACTTTCCATCATGTTATTGACTCATTTAGTGCCTCTTAAATGCGTTCTTTTCAGTTTCGTTAACATATTGAAGGATATTTCGCTGTTGCGGTTGTATTGAACAGATATATCCACTTATTTAAGCCCGATATCATACAAATATCCTTCCCTGAGTGCGAAAAGAATCCTGAATCTGTGTGTAAATGACTTTTAGCGTTCACAAAACCCTGTAATAAAATGCCAAAGGCATCGAATTAAATTAAATAACACCATAAATGTTGTCTATAATGCAACCCCGCAGGAAAGGTTGTGACAGCCGCTTGTACTTTACTGCTCTCAAGCTTCACTGAACAATATCATCATCCAGACACTTAACTTCAAACGCTTCGTATAGCAGACAGTGCACATTTCTGCCATGTATATGGTGTACAGAACTTAAAGTGCTGTATATAATACCCGAAGACTTATATATTAGCTTCGCACTAAAATATAGGAGATAATTCACGCCACAGGACACAAAGAGAGCAGTTTCTGCTCGCGCACCCCATCCTTTGTTTAATTACAGCGTATCACGGCACTATAGTTGTTCATTGTGTTCGTGTGACCTTGTCCCACCCTTATAAAAGTCAAGCCCACCCCTCCCTCGCTCGATCCCTCTGTCCTCTGGTGGAAACGGCACAAGGTCTTCTTCTCTCCGCAGCATTGCAGGACCCCTGTGCCCGTGTTGGTCACAGGGGATAGAGGCTCATTAGTGGCCGGGATAAGAGGTGAGCACCCTCTCATGCTGAATGTGCTTACATTAATGAAGGGTGAATGCAAGATTCTTTAGAAAAATCCTTCAGGTCCCACAAATTCTTTGGTTTTCCAACATTTTTGTTTATTTGAACCCTTTCCAACGACTGTATGATTTAGTGATCCATATTTTTTACACTGAGGGACTCGTATGCAGCTATTAAAGAAGGTTAAAACACTCACTGATGCTTCAGAAAGAAACATGAAAACTTTTGAACAGAATAGAGATGTGTACATTTTTCTTATTTTGGCATAAATGTCATATTTTTTCATTTAGTACTTCCATTCAGAGACTATAGAGGATACTTACATGTTTCCCAGATGGTAAAATAAGTTCAATTTACCCTGATCTTCAAATTAAAAAAGCTCTTAATGCATTGTGTTTCCTTCTGGAGCATCAGTGAGTGTTTGAACCTTCTGTAATAGTTGCATCTGGGAAACATGTAAGTATCTTCTGTAGCCTCTGAATGGCAGTACTAAAAAAAAAAAAGATATTTAGGTAAAATAATACAAATGTACACATCTCCATTCTGTTCAAAAGTTTTCACCCCCGGCTTTAAATGCATCATGTTTCCATCTGAAGCGTCAGTGAGCGTTTGAACCTTCTCTAATAGTTGCATATGAGTCCCTCAGTGTAAAAAAATATGGATCACTAAATCATACAGTCGTTGGAAAGGGTTCAAATACACAAAAATGTTGGAAAACCAATGAATTTGTGGGACCTGAAGGATTTTTCTGAAGAACAGAGGGCAGTTTAACTGTTCAGGACAAACACAGCTGTGGTAAACAGGGTTATTTTAAATAAATGTAACTATTATTTACTCGTGTGGACTAGATGTAAACATCTTTTATGTGAAATATCGTATTCAGGTCAGTACTAAATAAACAATAACATGCATTTTATATATAATCCCTCTTATTTTGGTAAAATAATTAACATTTTAACTTTTGACTTTGGCTGTAAGTATGCACAAGAATGAATTCTTTGAGCTTCCAGTTCATTAGCTGCTATAGCGAGTTTGCACTTATGTCACGATTTGGTCAGTTACCCGCATACGCGGCCATATTGGAGATACTCAGATGTAAACAACAGCATTGCACGGTTAATGTACTTCTGCTTATTTACACTGTCTAAACCACAGAAACAAATGTGTGGAAGCTGCTAAATCATCTAGAGAAGGACTTAGTAAGCAGGAAAGGACAATATTTTTTTAATAGGTGGTAAAAGATTCGTACAAGAAGTATTAATTAAGATATTAGCCTAATATTTCACTTACCTGACTGGAAATGATAAGAACAAACAAGATTCTTGCCCTGGAAATTCTGGTCCCAGGCCAACCACAAATGCCGTTTTTTGCACTCTTCGCCTTCATTTGTTATGACTTTTGGCAGTTAATAGTCTATAGTATGTTTTCCCTGATCCGACCGGTTAGTACAGCCCAAAACATGACAATAATTGACCATTTTCAGCAGCAATAATCAGTGAAATATGCGATTTCAGTTGAGTCCAGTGGCATTGTTTACATTCAGTGCCACCAATATGGCCAATTATGGTGCGTCGTAAAAAACAACGCGCAGTAAACGGTAAAACTGTTTGCAAACCAGTATGCTCATAATTAAAATAATTTATTAAATTAATATAATAAGACGCACATATTTGCAAAACCAAGCAGCAAAATGCTGTTTTACAGCTAAAAATAGTTTGACGCGGATGAAACCCACTCTCAATGGTAAGAAAAAGGTGGATAGATTCTGCGTTCTTTTCCATTTATTTGCGTCCTGTATGAACTTGAAGAATATATTCTGTATGACA
>NC_133385.1:27980436-28032936 GCF_049309525.1 Garra rufa | reverse complement strand
TAATGATTCGATTTTACACATTTTTTATGTGTTAATGTGTTACAGTACCATTGTGTAGATGGGAGTAAGCAGGATGACAAATTACTATTTCATTATGACCGTTATAGGGCTTGTTGTAGATTTGTACACTACCAGTCAATAGTTTTTGAATGGTGAGATTTTTAATCAAGTCTGCATTTATTTGATTCAAAGTACAGCAAAAACTTTGAAACGTTTTACTTTTTAAAATATCTGCTTTCTATGTAAATATATTTTAAAATGTAATTTATTCCTGTGATTTCAAAACTGAATTTTCAGCGTCATTACTCCAGTCGCCAGTGTCACATAATCCTTTAGAAATCATTCTGATATGTTGATTTGCTGTTTAAGAAAGTTTTATTATTATAAATATTTAAAACAGCTGAGAACTTTTTTTTTTTCAGGATTCTTTGATGGATATAAATCCAAAGATCAGCATTTATCTGAAATAAAAGCTTTTGTGATATTATACACTATACCATTCAAAAGCATGAGAAATGATAGAAATTAAAACTTATTTAGCAAGGATGTTTTAAATTGATCAAAAGTGACGATAAAGAAATTTATAATGTTACAAAAGATTTCTGTTTCAGATAAATGCTGTTCTTCTGAACTTTTTATTCATCAAAGAAACCTGAAAAAATAGTTCTCGACTGTTTTAAATATCTATAATAATAAAAATAACCATAAACAGCAAATCAGCATATTAGAATGATTTCTGAAGGATCATGTGACTGGAGTTAATGATGCTGAAAATTCAACTTTGAAGGCAGGTAAAAATTACATTTTAAAATATGGTGAAATAGAAAACAGTTATTTTAGATAGTAAATTCTTTCAAAATTACTATTTTTGCTGTACTTTGGATCAAATAAATGCAGGCTTGGTGAGCAGAAGAGACTTCTTTAAAAAAACATTAAAAATCTTACTGTTCAAAAACATTTGACTGGTAGTGTATAAGAAATGTGTGTATTTATAATTTAGTACTTATTCTTATGGAAAACAGCTAAATATTTTTTACAATAATAACAAAGTGTATTTAAATCACATTTATCAACATTATTTTATCAATATTATTAAAGTAAATATACATTATAAAACTTTGAATTTAAATATTTTGTTTTCATTTTAATTTGTTGAAATTTGTTGTGGTGTTGTTTTTAGTTATTTATTTTAGTAGATTAAATTAAGATTTTTTTTTTTAAATACACAAAAATCAGTTCCAGAATATATATATATATATATATATATATTAGGACACAGATGGTGCTCATCTCATTTATTATTAAAACATAATATATTTTTTAAACGCACACACCCCCAGTGTTATTTGATCAATATTATAAAATAGAATATATTACATTATATTATATTATAAAACTGTATTAAAAACTATATTATACAACTAACCAATACTAGTTTTTATTAATATTTTGAATTAGGTTTTTTGTTTTAATTTTTGGTTGCAATTTTCATTTTAGTTGAGGTTTTAGTGATTTTGTTGTGTTATTTTTTGTTTTTTGTTTTTATTTAGTAAATCTATATAGTTTATTCATTTTATTTCAGTTTTAGTTCATTTTTAGATAGATAGTTTAGTTAATTTAATTAGTCTATCTAGAACACAGACAGAGCTCATCTTATTTATTATTACAACATAATATATTTTTTAAACACACGCACCCCCAGTGTTATATTATTAATATTATAAAACTAAATATATTATATTATACATATAAAACTATATTATAAAACAAATTAATATTAGTTTGTATTAATATTTTGAAGTGATTTTTTTTATATTTCCTGTTTAGTAATTGTGTTATTGTTATTTTTGTTTTTTTTGTAATATGTTTATATAGTTATTTAATATATATATATATATATATATATATATATATATTATTTTAATAATATAGATTTTGTGACGGTCACTTGGAATGGCCATTTCTGTTAAACAGCCAATTAGAGACCACTGATGTTAATTTGAGAATGGCCAAATATTGGCAGATTAATTGGCCTGTGCAATATATTGATCTCTACCTAACTGCCAATTTCAGGCTTAAATGGTTCTTAATTGCCCTAAAACTCTATTTGGAATGATTAAATTTTAATTTAAATAATTTTTTGTTATTGTAAAAAAAAAAATATTTAGCTGTTTTCCCCCATTTTCCTAACCTCAAAAACGTACATTTATTTATTTATTTTGTTATTTTCCACAGAGGTAATATTAACTCCCTTGCAGTATCTAAACTTTAGTTTTATACATTTTATTCTTTTCATTTCTTTGTTTGTTGGTCACATTAGCGAGGGTCATACTATCATTCTTGTTTTACATTGCATTTTCTTAAACAAAGTTACTTGCTTACTGACCAGCAAGTCCATTATTCCCTCACCAAAGGCCATTTGTATGCATGCTTGGTGCTTGTTGAGTGTTAATTTTTGACCGTGGTTGTCCGACTTGTTTTGTAGGTTAATAACAGCACGTATTTGTGGACAAAACAGATGCAGGGCAAAGGGATTGTGCTGTAGTTTGCATTGTTTGGTGATACTTATCCGTCTCATGGCCTGTGACTTTGGGCCGCTCGTTTCACTGGTCAAGTCTCAGTAATCCTGTTGGCCTAATCGCTTCATGAGATCAAAGGCAGAACCACAACACGATTTCCCGTCTAGCCTAAATGGAGGATTTTGTTTGTGCCTCGCTCGATGCCCTTTCCTGGTAAAAACACCGGCCCACTCTCCCGCCCTATGTTGCAACTTAAATGAAGCTTTAGATATAGACTTGTTAGGGTAATGCAGTTTGGCACATGCGGAGGCCTGGACACTGACTTCTTTACGATTCGCTCAAGGTATCTGGATGGATGCTAGACAACTTTACAGCGGCCCTGTGATTTCTGTCTTCGATAAAATCTGTTTTTAGGAAAATAAATCCACCTCCTTCCGGCATTATCATAATGAAGGCCAGTGATTTTAATCTGTGGTTAATGTATACAGTTTCTTAATGTCCTCTTCCTTTGTAGTTTTACTTGGGTGGTTCATAGGTTTCAGTAGGGCCCAAAATGCGGACTGAATCGCGGAATCCAGTCACAAAAACAGAATTTACTGTGTAAGTCACGGAATTGGTCAAAGTTGATGAATTAATCAAAAGTCAGTACACTTCAATCAAACCATGATGGGACTAGTGTCTGTAAATATTAAGCTGCAAGAAAAATGGTGTTTTTGAATAAAGTTAATTTTTTTAATAAAGTTGTTTTTAGGGGTGTAACGATATGCCCAGGTTGGGTTCATGGTACGATATGTATCACGATATTTTGAACAAAAATTAAAACATGAAACTGAAAACCAAACAACAGATTTATTTAACAAAAAAAAAAAATTTCAATAACTTTCGTTGTTGTACAACCTTCTGTATTCAAATTAACAACTGAATAGGTCTGTCTGTCACTGAAAAATTTGTTAAATTTAACTTGATAGTGATAAAATTGTCAAGATGTTAAATTCTTTAAACCTGCTTGTGACGCAAGATTCAATGTGTGTGCGAAACACAGTCCTACCCGAAGGGTGACCCGCTAAAATTGACGTAACTTGTGGAATAATATTTATCTGTCCGGTGCTGGTGTGGGTCGGACGGATGACAGGCACGGGTATAAAACTGAAGATCGATTAAAATCGGAGAAATCGGTATTTTTTACCCAGCCCTATTTTTCATATCAGATACAGTTAACTGACATTTTACACATAATTGTATTTTTACCTGGCAAACCAAGTTGCACTTGCAGGCTATACTACACGCATTTTCTGGATTTTTTTTCTTTATTTATAGCCTTTCTCCGTATTTCATGGATCATACAGCTCCAATAAAGCCTATTTTAAATGATCTTGATCATGTTTTCAACACTCCGACATGCGCTCAGTGAAATGTTTTGTCTGTAATTTTTTTTTACCATCGTCCTGTCACGTGACTGTAACACCAAAATGCTACCAGACGTCGGACGTGAAGACGGGGCATCTTCAGTTTCAGCCGAACTCATGTTGCTCTACTAATATTCAGTTCAAGCGAATTCTGCAACTGCAATGAAAGCACAAGCAGCGCTGTTGCAGACAGGTCGGCAGCTCAACCAATAGGATTAGACTGTCGTCATATCGTAAATGTATCGTCATCAAACAACATTTTTGCATCGCGAAATATCGTACTACGAAATATCGTTACACCCCTAGTTGTTTTTATGCATTTCAGTAAATAGATATGTTAAAACACACAATTTGGTAACTATAAAACATTGAGAAAAAAATAAAGATTTCGTAGAGCCTTAAAGGTGTAATTTTTGATTTCATAGAGCCCTAATTCAGTTTGTAGCACCTTATCAAATAAAACCAGACATGAAATTACTTGTTTTTCCATAAAAATAAGTACTTATAAGTTAAGTGTAAAACACTTTCTTGGGCCAATATTAGTAACAATAATAATAAGTGCATTTTTAATAATTATGAGAATTAAAAAAAATGTAAGAATTTGTTTTGACAGATTGTTATGTTATTACAATTTGTTAAACAAATAAAAATACTTTCTTTTTGTATTTTTGGCATATTTTAATAATTTATTTTGGTTCAGATACATACACACATTAATTATGTATTTATTTATTTATTTTAAAATATTTTCATTTTTATAATATTGTATTTTTGGCATATTTTAATAATTTATTTTGGTTCAGATACACATACATTATTAACTTATTTATTTGTATTATTATTACACATTCTTTTAAATTAATAATAATGCATTTTGGTAATAATGATGATTATAATTTTTATTATTATAATTACATTTTTAATTAAGAGTTTCTTAAATAATTGTAAGAATATCTTTTTATTTTATCTTTTTATTTTTATAATATTATATTTTTGGCGTATTTTAATAATTTCTTTTTGTTCAGATACATACATGCATACATATTTATTTATTATTTTTATTATTATTAATATTATTATTACACATTCTTTTACAATAATATTATTATTATTATTATTATTACACATCATTTTACAAATACATATTTATGTGTTTATTTGTATTGTTATTATTACACATTCTTTTGAATTGATAATACATTTTAGTAATAATAGCAATGATGATTATAGTTGTTATTATAAGTACATTTTTAATAATTATAAGAATTTCTTAAATATTTTAAGAATTTATTTTGACAGATGTTTATGTTATATTTTTTTTTAAATATTTTTTATAATGTTGTATTTTTGGCATATTATAATTTTGGTTCAGATACATGCATACATATTTGTTTATTATTATTATTATGATTATTATTATTACACGTTCTTTTGAATTAATAAATTTTAGTAAAAAAATTAACAACTATAATAATTATTTATTTTTCCTAAATTTTTCCTATTGCAAATTTTTTCCTACATTCCATTTACATTACAAAATAAGTTTGTGTACATAATATGTGTGTGTACTGTATATATTTTTGTATATATAAATACACATGCATGTATATATTTAAGAAAAATTTTTTTTATATTAAATATATTTATAGATTATAGTAATATAAATATATACATGTAAATATTATCAAAATATATACTGTATGTGTGTCTTTATATACAGTATATATGTGTGTGTGTATATATATAAACAATTGTTTTTATTTTATATGCGATCTATTCGTGATTAACTGTTGCTCAGCACTCTTTTGTCACACTTACTATATTTCTCACATAATATACTGTAAATGAGTATTAAAACATTTAGCTTCATTTATATTTAGGGGGATCATTGTTTTTGTTCTGTATTTTGTCCGAAACACATTCTACACATTTTAGTACCTTTTAAAGCTTCTGGAAAGCTTCTAGTGAGCAAAAGAGAAAGACGAAACATCTCTGGTACCATATTTAACTGCCATTTGTTAGTTACTTAGCGTTTTATCATAAGTCCTTTAGCTACAGTGTGAGATTGGGAGTTGGCATGGTGATTTTTGCCCTCCAACACCCTTCACCCATTTGTTTAATCTTGTAAAAGAATGCGAGAGCCGTCCTTCACAGCGGCGGTGGGCAAATCCAGGACTTGGCTGAGGGTAGAGACACAAATGGATCCCTAACAAAGTTTCCACAACGTTCCCCCATATAGACAGATAGCCCGCCCCAAACTCACACCATTGGTTGAGCTTTAACGGTTTCCTCTGTCTATATAACCACATAGATTTAGAACTTCCTTCTGTTAATCAGCCATTATTGGTCAATACAGATAGTCTCAAAACGACCAATTAACCGTTCACTAATTTAATTGAACACATTTGTCTAGCTAAGTGGTTTCTCTTTAGGATTTTGAGCGTTTCTGGTGTGTTTGGAGGTGTTTAGCTCGAGTGTGTGTCCTCGGTTGTCCTGTATAGCGATGCATTTGATACATGAGATTGAAAGGAGATTGAAAGGTCAAAGATACAGACCAGAGCTCTGTCTCTCTTTCTCTCAGGGTCTTGATCTTCTGTGTCAGGTGACCTGCTTTTCTCTGAAACTTGGATGTGTGCTTTCTCTCGTGGATCAAGGGATTATTTTGTGTTTGTGGGTTGGACACTGACCCAGTACTTCTACATGTAAGGCTGTAAGAGCGTAATGAGCTAGCAGTGCGCTTAGTAGTACAATACTTGTGAATGGAAAACTAATAGCGGCTTAAGTTAAAAATAATGGTTGATGAATAAATAATAGCCTAAGTCTCTTGGGGAGCATAGAGTTGTTAAGATGAAGATGCTTGTTGGGTGTACACACGGGGTATGTATTTGCATTCTTTATGCTGTTAAAAACATAATCAACAAAAATTTGTGTGAAGTTAAAAATAGTTCAGCTTTTGTTATGCAGCGTATCCATTTTTTTCATATCAAGTGTAGCAAATAAAAGACGCTCTATGCAAGTAAAAAACATTATACTTATAATTTATGATGATGCCTGCAATAGCACCCCTCCTGGCGATGCTAAAAATGCAGCTTGAACTTGCAGTATAAATTAAATTGTGTTCTGATGCATGCAAGAAATCAAGCTTTCCTAGCTCTTAAAAATAAAGGTGCTTTAAAAGGTTCTTCACAGCGATGCCACAGAAGAACCATTTTTGGTTCCACAAAGAACCATTCAGTCAAAGGTTCTTTAAAGAACCATCTCTTTCTTACCTTTTTATAATCTGAAGAACCTTCTTTTGCACAAAGAAACTTTTGTGAAACAAAAAGGTTCTTCAGATGGAACCATTTAGACAAAAAGGTTCTGCTATGGCATCGTGAAGCACCTTTATTTTTAAGAGTGTAAAGTAATTAGGGGCCAAGCACAGAAGGTGCAAAGGCACCTATTGTATCCATTGGCGTTCTTCTTCCATTTCCGTTTCTTCCACTATTGAGTCTATGGCAACCCATAGAACTACTTACGGGTAAGTTGTGAAATTTAGCACACTGATAGAGGACCGTCTCAGCATTAACCACAGCAAATTTGGAGTCTCTAACTCAAACTCTCGAGCGCCACCACTTGCCCAAATTTTCACAAAGTTTATGCTAATAACTTTTGAACCGTAAGGCACAGAATCAAACATTTTTTTTCTCAGAATCCTTGGCTTGTGCCGAGTAGAATGGAAAATCGTAAGGTTTAGTTTTTTTTTCTATTTTTAATTGTTTTAAAAACCTACTTTTTCAAACTCGTCCTAGACAGTTTGTCTGATTTTCACCAAAATTGGCTCAGATCATCTTCAGACCATGCTGGCAAAAAGTTATGGAATTCAAGTTGATTAGTCAAACCGTTTTCGAATAACGCGCAAACGAATTCTACGAAAAGCACGCAAAATTGAGGCTAAATCTCTGCTACGGTTTGGTGTATTGAGACCAAACTTGGTGTATGTTATAACAAGCATGACCTGAGGCTACCTGCAGTGTTTCGGCACAGTGCCACCTAGTGGTCAGGAGATATGAAAAATGGCTATTTTAACTTATAGCTACTGAATTTTTTTGGCCAAAAATCTTGTTAGATTCAGAGGGGCATGCCAAGCTGAACGATACCAACTTTTCCCATGTCATTAATTTTGGCCGTCGGCAGTACTCAAAAAGTTTTATGGCAACTTAAAAAGTTATAATGAAATTAGGAAAAATGCTAATAACTTTTGATGAAGATGGCTTATTGTAATGAAAGTGATCTCAGTATATTCCTTGGGTCATGCCGAGAACATTGATACCAATTATGCCGAAATTGGCCAGGAGTCTGCCATTTTGATTAACTTTGAAAAGAAAACCTACTTTTTCGAACTCCTCCTAGAACGTTGGTCCAATTTTCACCAAATTTGACTCGGATCATCATCAGCTGACAAAAAGGTATGGATTTCGCGTTGATATACGAAACAGTTTTTAGCAGGAAAGATGCCAAACTGCATCTGAGGCTGTATCTTTGCAAAGCTTTGACATTGACACCACATTTTGTATGTCACCTCACACTGATCACGCCACATACATTTGGTAACAACACCACCTATTGGTCAAGAATAGTAAACCATTCATCAAACATTAATTGTTAAATTTAAAAAAAGGCTAATAACTTTTGATTGCATTATCCTTTCGTAATGAAACAATGGTCTCAAAATATTCCTTGGCTCATGCCAAAAACATACATACCAATTATGCCGGAGTTGGCCAAACTTTTTGTCCGCGATTTTGATTTATGTTGAAAACCTACTTTTTCAACTCCTCCATGACCGTTCGTCTGATTTTCACCAATATCGAGTCAGATCATCTTCAGACAGACCTCACACTAAACACACCACATCGATTGGTAAAAAAGTGATAACCCATTAAATCATATTACTAGTGGATGTTTTTAAGGTTTTTCTTTCACCCATTTTGACTAAAATCTTTTTAAATTGCTTCAGTTGCTCTGATCATTGCTGCCTTACTTGCCTAGTGCTTGGCCCTGTAATTGCTGCTTGCAGCTATATTTAGCTTTTATATTTGCATTGTATGACTTTGTTTAAAATTTAAATAGTTAAAATATTATTATAAATATTTAGTAATTAAAAAAATTAAAAAAAAATTATGTTGACAAAATAAATTTTATGTAAGATGTAGTTTTCTTAAATTCTTTAAAATCTTAAATATCTGATCTAAAAAAAAAACTAAACTAAGACTGTCAGTATTAAAATAATTGTGATTAATCTCATGATTTGTAATCAACTTAGAAAGCAGAATTCTGAATAAGCATTCAATTTGTCCTACTAGTACATCCACAAATTGCTTGGTTCATTCATGAAAAAGACGTCCCAGTCTGTTCAGTTGTTTCACAGATGTGATGCTTTATTCGTTTAATTGCTTTGTTCAATTCAAGATGTTTTTGTTCACAAACTAGATGCTTGATTCGTCCACCAGCAAGAATGAGATGCTGCATTCGTTCAGCAAACGTGAGACAGAGTTTCATTGAATCTAGATGATTGGATCGAGATAAAAGACTTCAGCACGTCAAGCTTCCGGCCAAAATGCTCAAGGCAGAAAGATCAGTCAACTGAGACTGCAGCCAGAATCGGGAACCACGAGGGCAAAAATGACAAGATTCATCCTCACTACTGTTAACATGCTTTCAGCTGCACGGCTTCCTTCACATTCAACGCTAAACAAAACCGCTGCCTGATTTGAGATAGCTCGCTCCATCAGACACTGTGAAGCGATGCTAAGTGCTCCATGCAGCCACGCATGAGTTGCTTCTTTCAAATACACTCAGACGCAATACAAACTCAGTTTAGCAAAATCAGTTGAAGCCTCCACTTTCTGACAGCGCTATTTTTAAATGCGGTGTCTCAGCACATGTATTTCTGGCTGGAGTGAAAATGTAATGATATTGTGCTCGAGGGATAGTACCGTGTTTCATTCTTGGCGCTTTCAAAAAACACTCTGCAATATCCACCGTCATGCACAAGAGAGAGGTCACTGATTTTACAGTCTGAAACTAGAAACATTCAATGGAAACATTGAACAATGTCTTCACTGCTAAATTCGAATGGTTAAGATTGCGACGACAAAATCTGTTCTGACTTTTCATTTGACCTTTAAGAAAATTGTGAAAGGATATAAGCATATTCTTCAAACAACTGATTTAACGAAGCATTTTGTTTGTAAACGGAAAAAACGAATTGGTGCGTCTTGTTCATGATGAAAATGAGCGAACAAAGTATCTAATTCTTGGACAAACTAAACACACGAAGCATCTTGTTTGAACGAATTGAACAAATGAAGCATCTCATTATTGAGAAAACTGATTCAACTAAGCATTTTGTTTGAACAAACTAAATTAATCAGTGCATCTCGTTCTTGACTAAAGTGAACAAACAAAGCATCTTGTTTTTTGGACAAACTGAACAAATGAAGCATCTTGTTTGAACGAATTGAACAAATGAAGCATCTCATTCTTGAGAAAACTGATTCAACTTGGCATTTTGTTTGTAAACAAAAAAAATTAATCGGTGCATCTTGTTCATGATGAAAATGAACAAACAAAGTATCTCATTCTTGGACAAACTAAACAAATGAAGCATCTTGTTTGAACGAATTGAACAAATGAGGCATCTCATCCTTCAGAAAACTGATTCAACTAAGCATTTTGTTTGTGAACAAACTCAATTAATTGGTGCAACTCGTTCTTGACTAAAGTGAACAAACAAAGCATCTTGTTTTTGGACAAACTGAACAAATGAAGCATCTTGTTTGAGCGAATTGAACAAATGAGGCGTCTCATTCTTGAGAAAACTGATTCAACTTAGCATTTTGTTTGTAAACGAAAAAAAAACGAATTGGTGCATCTCGTTCATGATGAAAATGAGCGAACAAAGTATCTAATTCTTGGACAAACTAAGCACACGAAGCATCTTGTTTGAACGAATTGAACAAATGAAGCATCTCATTCTTGAGAAAACTGATTCAGCTAAGCATTTTGTTTGAACAAACTAAATTAATCAGTGCATCTCGTTCTTGACTAAAGTGAACAAAGCAAGCATCTTGTTTTTTGGACAAACTGAACAAATGGATCATCTTGTTTGAACGAATTGAACAAATGAAGCATCTCATTCTTGAGAAAACTGATTCAGCTTAGCATTTTGTTTGTAAACGAAAACATGAATTGGTGAATCTTGTTCATGATGAAAATGAACAAACAAAGTATCTCATTCTTGGACAAACTAAACACATGAAGTATCTTGTTTGAACGAATTGAACAAATGAGGCATCTCATCCTTAAGAAAACTGATTCAGCTTAGCACTTTGTTTGTGAACAAAAACATGAATTGGTGAATCTTGTTCATGATGAAAATGAACAAACAAAGTATCTCATTCTTGGACAAACTGAACAAATGGATCATCTTGTTTGAACGAATTGAACAAATGAGGCATCTCATCCTTAAGAAAACTGATTCAACTTAGCATTTTGTTTGTGAACAAACTCAATTAATTGGTGCAACTCGTTCTTGACTAAAGTGAACAAACAAAGCATCTTGTTTTTGGACAAACTGAACAAATTAAACATTCTGTGTGGCAAATTAACTGAACAAATGAAGCATCTCATTCTTGAGAAAACTAAGCATTCTTCTAAGCATTTTGTTTGTGAACAAACTAAATGAATTGTTGCATCTCGTTCACGTTTAAGAAAAAAACAAAGTATCTAATTTTTTTGTCAAACTGAACAAATGAAGCATCTTCTTTAAACGAATTGAACAAATGAGGCATCTCATTCTTGAAAAATTTGTTTTTGAACAAACTAAATGAATCAGTACATCTTGTTTATGACTAAAATGAGCAAACAAAGTATCTCATTCTTGGACAAACTGAACAAATGGATCATCTTGTTTGAACGAATTGAACAAATGAAGCATCTCATTCTTGAGAACTGATTCAACTTGGCATTTTGTTTGTAAACAAAAAATTAATCGGTGCATCTTGTTCATGATGAAAATGAACAAACAAAGTATCTCATTCTTGGACAAACTAAACAAATGAAGCATCTTGTTTGAATGAATTGAACAAATGAGGCATCTCATCCTTCAGAAAACTGATTCAACTAAGCATTTTGTTTGTGAACAAACTCAATTAATCGGTACATCTCGTTCTTGACTAAAGTGAACAAACAAAGCATCTTGTTTTTGGACAAACTGAACAAATGAAGCATCTTGTTTGAGCGAATTGAACAAATGAGGCCTCGCATCCTTGAGAAAACTGATTCAACTTAGCATTTTGTTTGTGAACAAACTAAATGAGTCGCCAACGTCTTGTTTATGATTAAAATGAGCAAGCAAAGCATCTCATTCTTGGACAAACTGAACAAATGAAGCATCTTGTTGGTAAACAAACTGAACAAATAAGACCTCATTCTTGGGAAAACTGACTTAGACAAACTGTAAAGCATCCTGTTTGAACGAACTGAACAAATGAGGCATCTCATTTTTGAGAAAACTGATTCAACTAAGCACTTGTCTGTGAACAAACTAAATGAATCGATACATCTTGTTCATCTATCTTGTTCTTTGACAAACAGAACAAATAAATCATCTTGTTCATGAATGAACTGAACAAACAGCATCTCATTCTTGAAACAACTGAACAGACTAATTCGTATTGCTCATGAATGAACAGAAAATGAAAATAAAGTGTCTGGTTCAAACAAACTGGACAATGAAGCAACTCATTTGTTGCTTCACAAAGGAGCAAAGCACCTCCTTTGTGAACTAACTGAACAGATTAGGTTTGTGTATGAATCGGAAGTAATTTTGGTGAATAGTTTTAAAAGATGATTTAAAAGATGATTCCGTTTTCTTCTATAAAGGTGGTTCTTTTTTTGTTGCCATAGATTATTTAATATTTCTGAAGTCTGCACTAGTTCCTAATTCACTTTTGCCTACTTATCAGCTTTGCCTTTCCCTTAAAAAAATGGTAACTTGAAGGCATGAGTGTTCCCTAAAAAAAAAACAAAGTAAGCGTAGAGCCCTGCAGCAGAAGTGGTCCTGAACTTCAAAGCACAAGATTTAAAATTCCTCCTGCGTACTGAGGCCACATAGTCAGAAACCGTCTGTTGTTTCACTCTCATCCCTCTCGTTCTGAAACAAACTTACATAACACAGGGAACGTTGACACACGTCATTTTGCGCAAACACAACGTAACATTACACATTAAGTGTAGCTGAGTTACGTAAGGGTGTGTTCCGTAGTAATTAATGTTGTGGCATCTTCTCCAGGTTTGTGGCGGCACGAGGGTTCAAAGGCCAGCTGTGACACCAGGGTTAACGAGGCCTTGGCTTCCTGCTGTCTGGTGTAGTATTTCTCACCACGCTATCACCTGGACGTGAGCCAGATGCTGTAATGTAAACAGTGAAACACACACTGACAGTGTGAGAGTGCAAAGAGACGCCCCATACCTGACATACCTGGTCTGATAGTCGTCATTGTTTCGTTCCGCTGAGCTGTCGAACTGGTTTCGGGAAAACAAGTTGTGTGAATGTAGCGATACGCGCCGAGGCCATCCGCCAAACCAGGGTAGTTTTGCGTTTGGACCCTTATTAGTCTCTGGAAAGCAAAGTCAGTGGCTTCATGCAATTTTGCCTCAATTTTAGATGCAGGGCTCTGCGACTATGAGAAAATATTTAGGAGCACCATGTGCGACTCACCCGATCAGCATATTTGTGTTTGCGCTCAGGGGAGCTACAAAGTGTTTTTGCAACGTTAAGTATCACGGACATATCTCATGAATCCTTTCATAAACAATGTGTAGAGAGAGTGTAAATAAGAGATTGATTGTGCAGTGTACAGAGATTCGTTGATTATAATGAAACTTTGTGAGATGGCGATGAACTGAGATGAGGGACGGCTTTTAATATTTTTTAAGGGAGTTTGTAAATGAGATATTGATTTAATACAACAGTTAAATAAACAATAAGTTATTATAAAGTGACTTACATTGTCTGACTATAACACTATTGCTTGATTTTGCTCTATTTCGTCATCAAAAATAGTCTAAAACAATTCACAACTGAGCAGCTGCGCATCTCCAGTTAAACACTGCGGTGTTTCGTTTATGAATGAACGTGTTTTTAAACGAATCTAGTGAAATGATTCAATTTCCCATTCATAAAGACTTGCTTTATTCCTGAATGAATCAGCTGTTCGAGCGAATCAAATGAATAAATGATTCAGTAATAAATCAGTGACTTGCCGCCACCTACTGGCAGATTTAGTTTCATTTTAAAGCATCTTTTCAGGTATTTAAATCATTTAATATTTCTGAATTCAAAATTTTATATTTAAAACTTTAATCTCAACATGAATTTATGAATTTGATTGCACTCATACCACCTCTGAGCTTCATTAAATATATGAAAATACACCTACAAGCCACTTTTGTGTTCTTCTGTGCCACCTCTGTAGTACAAATAAATTTTGTTAATGCTGATTTTATTTGATTGGTAACTTATTCTTATTAGGGGCTTATTGTATCTGTATGTTTTCTTATTATTATTTTCGTCCAATGGGAGTCTATGGCAGCCCTATGAAGGGAACATAGGAAAATGGTGAGATTTGGCACACTTGTAGTGATGGCCATGAAAAGTGATCTGACCAACTTTGTGGTCTCTAGGATCAACTCTATAGCGCCACCACTAGTTCAAAAATTCAACATTAAAATGGTAATAACTCTTGAACCCCTAATTCTAGAAAAAATTAAACTTAGTACACCTTATTCCTCTCTTCATGCTCATTACATTCAATAACTTACATTAAGACTCCCATTACAGTAGCAGCTATTTTAAAAAGTACAGTATACAGTTTATTCCCTACTCCTCCTTTAAAATTGATCCAATTCTTCCCAAAATTGGCTCAGATGATCTTTGGGCTGAGCTGCACAGAAATGACTGAACACATTTTTTTTTAACTCATCTTTGTTCAAAAGTTATCCATTTAAAATTGTGTTTATTTTCATTTGAACTTCTGTTCGTTCTAAGTTCATTCTCACCTAAAATTCTGAACTGGCTGTTTTTCACGTTCTTTCATTTAAGTTTTCGGGGGCTTGGTCCCGTAATCGCTGCTTGCAGCTACATTTTTACTTGTTCTTATTCTGGTGTTTTAATTAGAAATTTTAAAAAGCTTTAAAAATAAATATATTTTTTAAAAATTTGACATTAAAGATGAAGTTGCCAAAAATCCCACTACAAAGGTAAAAACAAAACTCCCCTGTAAATCACTTTAAGGAGTCAAATATCACCTCGTAATGGTAAGGATATTTTTTGATTAGATCTTTTGATTATTGATTAGAAGGTGCTCCTGAAATTTTGACTGTGCTCCTAAAAAGAAAAGTAAGCGTAGAGCCCTGTTATGGACGGCTGAACAGGCTAATTTTCGTTTGGCCACTTTAATTTTGCCTCTCTCAATTTTTGATGCTGCGTCCCGAGACACGTGCCTATTTATACGACTCGAGTACGAGCGCACAATTATTCTGCTTCTCTAAATGAGGCCATTTTTTACTCTTTGGGATTCATTAAAATAGCATTTCATCTGTAAACGGTCTGAAAGATGTGCGGGTATGACGTATTTGTATTTGCGTGCTTTCATTAGAGGCTGTTTGCACGAGCACAACTGTGGTCGCTCGTGTGTCCTTGTTAATGCTCTGAATTGATTACGTGAAACGAGAGCCCGATAGCCGTATCTCGCCGAAACCGACCCTCCTGCTTTTGTTCGGCAGGGGAGAAGGTGTGTGTTTGTCGGGGGGGTCCAGTCTTTGTCCGAGACAGCTGTTATCAGTGTGTTCCCGCTTCTCTCCGGGCTCCGTGGAGGCCTCTGATAACTCCCAGCATGCACTCTGGTGTGAGTGGAGTCTGTTGCAGTCAGATGGGTTTAAATCTAAAAGCTGTGATTACTGATATTCTGGAAGGATTTGTTTTCTCTGGTACATTTTAAGGGATTCTTCTAGGGTTGCACTGATGGTGGATATTTTTATAGCTATTTTCATATTATGACTGATAACCGATGCAATGAATGTTGTATAGCATATGTGACCCCGGACCGCAAAACCAGTCTTAAGTAGCACGGATATGTTTGTAGCAATAGCCAAAAATACATTGTAAGGGTTAAAATTATCGATTTTTCTTTTATGCCAAAAATCATTAGGATATTAAGTAAAGATCATGTTCCATGAAGATATTTAGTACATTTCCTACTGTAAATATATCAAAACTTAATTTTTGATTGGTAATATGCATGGCTAAGAACTTCATTTGGACAACTTTAAAGGCAATTTTCTCAGCATTTTGAGATTTTTGCACCCTCAAATTCCAGATTTTCAAATAGTTGTATCTCGGACAAATATTGACCCTTATGACTGGTTTTGTGGGGTCACATATTATTCTGATTTTGATATTTAAAATATCTATATTATCATTGTTTTTTTTTGTTTTTTTACCTGGTGTAGAAAGAAAACTGACAGAAATACTGTTGAATTGAGGAAAAATCAAGTAAAAATAAATTAAATAAAGTACAAAAGCAAAATATGCTTTTCATACAAATATTTGTTGTTCATTTATTTTATTTATTTTGATGTTTAATAATAAAAAAACAATAAAAACTTGCTACAAGCAAACTTAAAATGTGCAGAAATGAGAATTGAGAGAATTGTGAGAAAAAAACTCTGAATTGTGGAATATAAATTCGCAATTGCAATAAAGAAATAAAGACTTTTCTCAGAATTGCATGTTTTTATCTCACAATTCTGTCTTTTTTTTCTTGCAATTGTTGCCGTTTTGACTTTTTTCTTAGATTTGTGAGATATAAACTTGCAATTGCAAGTAATAAAGTCAGAATTGGAAAATACAAACTGCCAATTCTGCCTTTTTTCTTAGAATTGCATGATATACTTGCAGTTATAAAGTCAGAATTGCGAGGGAAAAAAAATCTGAATTGTGGGATATAAACTCTTAATTGCAAGAAATAAAGACTTTTTTTCTCTCAGAATTGCGTGTTTGTATCTTGCAATTCTGACTTTTTTTTTTCTCAGAATTGTGAGATTAAAAAAATTGCGAGTTTCAAAATCCTGTTCTGAAGACTCATGTTCTATTTTCTCAGAATTGAGCAATTTTTTCTCTCTCAAAATAGCGAGTTTGCATCTCACAATTCTGGCTTTATAACTCGCAATTGCGAGTTTATATCTTGCAATTCTGATTTTTTTTTTCTTCTCAGAATTGTGAGATATGATATCGCAATTACCTTTTTTTATTTAGTGGCAGAAACAGGCTTTCATAATTAATGGCTACTATTATAAAAAATAATAATTGACATTTTTATTGTTTAGAATTTGAATAATCATTCATCAGAAATAAAATTCTGTTCAACACTGTGGTCTGGGAGAGCATTAGCAGGGTTGCCACGTCTGTGTAACAAAACCCAGCTCAGTTGCTACTCAAAACTAGCCCAATCGTGACCAAAACTAGCCTAGTTGTGTTTCAGAGGATATTAAAATCACTCCAAAATTCACAGTCAAAACCCACAGCAGCAGTATAAAACTAGCCCAGTTTCACCAGAAAACCGCAGACTTGGCATAACTGAACATTAGCACTCATAATATCAATTTATAACAACAGCCAATGACTATAAATTAAAAAGCCAATTCTATTTTGAACAAAAAATGGTTTCGTGATGCCAATGGTTGTGTGACCTGTAGCATCTTTGTTGTTATACAGTTGTGCTTTGTGAGTATCTGCTCTGTTTGTTGCGCGTGAGTTGAAGCATGTGATTCCATTAAGAGACCGATCTAAAGTTAGCCGTGTCGCAGTGGAATGACAGGAAGTGAGTGATCCCTGACGTGATCTTTCAGGCACAAGTGTGACGTTGCCGGTGGTCTGGCCATCATCAGAGATTCCCCGTCTCCCCTGTGATACCAGCTGAGAACCTAAAATAACTACCTCTAGATGACTTCCCCTACATGAGATCCAGCACACTTCAGGTGCAGCAGTCTTAAAGAGACCAAAAATGAAATCCTTCTCTTCGTTTACTCATCCTCAACTCACTGTTTCCCTTTCATTCAATGCTCGTTTCCATAAAGAGCACAGCTTATAAAAGATGTCCAATGTCCTTGATGAAATGATCATTTACCATTATTCAGAAATCGTTCCGGTTTTATTGGATGCTTTTTTATAGCCTTTTTGTTAGTCGTTTTCGGCCTTGGTTGGAAGAATTCACTATTTGAAGTATTTTTTGCGTTCCTACAGAATATAGAAACCCACACGCCTGCACGTTTTCTCCAGCCTACATGAATGTCACTGCCAGAGGTCATTGAATGGAAATGAACTACAGCATTCATCCATCCATCCCTACCATGTCCCCTTGCTCCCGTGAAACCCGAGCCCTAATCATTACCTATGGTCTCTTTATAATACTGTAGAGTCAGCAGACTTCAGCTATATATAGCCTTTTCGATACAGTGGACGTTCACTGGTGTCACGTTTTTCCTGGTTTTCACCCCCAAAGAAGTCCTTCAGTGGATGCGGAAGACGTCAGTCTTGCAAGCCGCTTTGGGATCAGCTCATACTAACTTAACCTTAAACATGGCACAGACACATGAGCAAGTTTGAGTTTTAAGACTATCTGCAGCTATTTAAAATCAATGTGATATGGTTAGTGCGGTGGTTTTTCTGCATATCTCCTACATTCATTCCTGTAGCGTAGACATATTTGTCACAACGCTGTTGAATGCCTTTCGAAACGAGGTGCAGCGAGCTGGCAGCATGGAGATAGCTGACAAAACTCTGCTGATGTTGGCCAGACTGTCTAGTCATGTTGCTGAACTGAGGAAGATGGTACTTCTGCACTGAACTCACTGTTATGGCAAGAATAAATGTTGGAATTGTATGAAAATTAGCTGACACAGCCTGTATCCTATAAACACAACTAGTAGTAGTTGGTTAGACTACAAATGCCATTGCTTCAGTAGAAAGACTTGTTTGCAACCAAGAGCAACCTCTATTAGCACCTCACATATTAATTGTAAAGAGCAATAAACATGTTTTATGAACCGTGATCAGTGCAGTATTTTTCTGCTGCTTCTATTGATAGTAAAGTAATCCCATGTTGTAGCTGTGCTAAACGGCATGAAGGAGCGAGGAAAGCAAAACGTGCGTGGAATCTGTCGTCACTCTGGGCCTGTGCATTCCAGCCTGACAGCTTGTCAAAGGCGCTACACGTGCATATTACATTTCCAACATTTTTAGGGAGTTTGGAGGCAGGGATGTCCACAGAGTGGGTTTCAAGTTAAATGGATGAAGCTTAGCTGCCACTAAAGCAGGGATCCTCAAATCTTACCCTGGAGGTCCAATGCGTTGCAGAGTTTAGCTCTAACCCTAATCAAACACACCTGAGAATGCTAATCAAGGTCTTCAGGATCATTAGAGAATCACAGGTAGCTGAGTTTGATCAGGGTTGGAGCTAAACTCTGCAGCGCATTGGACCTCCAGGGTAAGATTTGAGGAACCCTGCACTAAAGCATTCTACTGGTATTCAGATATGGCTTATCCATATTGAAGTATTACTGTTTTGAACTTGAGTGTTACGTAACGCACTGCCAAACTTATTCAGTCATTAAAGAATTAGTTTACTTCTAGAATATTTACTCACCCCCATGTCATCCAAGATGTTCATGTCTTTCTTTCTCCTGTCGTAAAATAATGAAGGTTTTTGAAGAAAGCATTTAAGGATTTTTCTTCATATAGTGGACTTCAATGGTGGCCAACGGTCCAAATTGTTGTTTAAATGCAGCTTCAATAGGCTCTACATGATCCCAGCCAAGGAATAAGGGTCTTATCTAGTGAAACAATCTGTATTTTTCTAAAAAAAACATTTAACCTCAAATGCTCATCTTGCACTAGCTCTGTTATTACTGCATCACGTAATCATGTTGGAAAGGTCGTGTAAGTTACGTAAGTGCGTGTCAAAGCGGTCAGAGTGTCTCAAACTCCATCTCTGCATATTGCTATGAGTTTGGGTTTATTATAACGTTCATCTGGGAACACAATGTGCACCATTTCATCAGATTTGTAAGGTAAATCTATAAACCTACATACACAAACACAGGTGAATACATTAATATCTTTCTTAATATGCTAACTGTTCATCACAATTTCAAAATTAAAGCTCAAACATATTCAAGATATTACAGTGGCTGCGGTATTTCTGTCGTAAAGAAGTGAACAAATATTAAAGATTAAGTGCACGTTTGAATTAAATGTTGTCGAGTCAATATTAAACAAGGACTCGATCGCGCAGTAATGTGTAAAAACAATCGTTAGGCTGTTGTCGCCCTCTGCAGCCATTTTTTACAGTGCATAATTTACATTAGCTCTGTTGTTTATAATACATTCAGAGGCAGACAGTAGGGGTGGGCGGTACACCGGTGTGACATTGCGCCACGACATGGATTTTCTAATGCCGCCAATACCATAATAAATCAATTATGTGCCTTGAACGGCTGCAT
This sequence comes from Garra rufa, assembly GCF_049309525.1. Lineage (NCBI taxonomy): Eukaryota > Metazoa > Chordata > Actinopteri > Cypriniformes > Cyprinidae > Garra > Garra rufa. The sequence goes on along the minus strand of NC_133385.1, from coordinate 28,012,403 downwards.
TTACATCAATAATAGCTAATTCTAAATAATAAGGCATTAAATTTTCTTCAAACGTTCAGTTGTGGTCTGAATACCTGTCCTTATACTATATATCTTGTTGTAAATAAAAAAGTAAAACATATTCATATCAGCTTTGCAGGTGGTAGGTAAAAGGAGAGTGGCCATTAAAGGACTGGTGAAACATCGTGAAGAAAGGTCGGGCCTGTAGCCTATACCAGGGGCGGAGTGGCAATCGGGCCGGCCAAAGTATTTACACAGCGGATCACAAATTGAGCGGGCGCGAGGCAACGTGACCGGCCTGTTTGCTTTTACTTTCGATTTTGCGATAACGCACAGTAAAGGGAGCAGCACATCTTATAATAGATATTTTATCAGTGAGTACAAGATTGCAGCAAATCCTCCAGTCTATTTTTGTCATCTCTCTTTACTTTTGACCCGTGATCATTCAAATCTAAAGGTCATTGTACACTGAGTCCGATTTTCGTATGCGTTTTTTTTTTTTAGTTTTCTCATATTCGCCATCCTTGTCAAAATGCTTATTATGGATGCGAAAATGAAGAAAATCAAACACGATCCGAATTTTTTTATGACGGACGAAAGTTTCAGAGGCAGTGTATAAACTCGATTAACATAACCTGTATTTTTTTTTTTTTACGTGCAAAAATCTCGGACGAAAATTTCGTACTCATGTGTGCAATGACTTTATTAACTCCAGCAGCTCGTGTTGGATGCAGGGTTGCCAAGTCCGCGTTTTTCCCCACAGAATTGGTCTACTTTTATACTGTTGCCATGGGTTGATTTCCCCCAGTTATTTAAAGGTTTTAAATATTGCAGAAATTAAATTTCAATAAAAAATATTTTTTGTTTTGTGCACTGTCAAGTAAGATCTTTAGTTTTTTTGCAAAATAAATATGTTGAGAATGCATACTCTCCCATGTCTCTTTTTGGTAAGGATACCTACCATTTACTTATTATATTATAAAAAATATTAACTTTATTCACATACTAAAGGGACAGGACAGGCTACTCCTCCCAAAATGTACCAAAAAAAAAGTAATACCGTGATATTATACCGTCACCGTTCAAAAGAGGAAAAATACCGTGATATTAATTTTAGGTCATATCGCCCACCCCTAGCAGACAGTAGTGAAGTATATTTACCCTGCTTTAAAAGTACTTTTCAAGTGTCTGTACTATTCAAATATGATGCTTTTCTTTAGAAAACTTTACTTCAATGCATAATGGTGTACTTTTTACTGAACTACGTTTCATATTAAATATCATTTAATACAGTTAAATCAAATTACATTAGAAATCTAGTACTTACTCAAGTAAAAGTACATCAAAGATTTACTTGAGTACAAGAAAGTACTAAATTTTTAATGTTCTTAAGTATTAAAGGTAAAAAAACAAATTTTATTTATGAAATGTGGTGCAGTAAAAAGCGCAATATTATGCTTTGGAATGTAGTGAAGTAAAAGTTTTCCAAAGAAATACACTCAGATAAAGAAAAGATACTTATATAAAACAATATGATTACTTGCTTTAGATACTTTATTTGAACACATTTTTGTTACCTCATTGCTATTATATATGCATTCAAAGGAACACTCCACTTTTTTTGGATAATAAGGTTAATAAGCTGAGTTTTACCATTTTGAAATCCATTCAGCCGTTTTCCTGTTCTGGCGATATCACTTTTAGCATAGCTTAGCATAGATCATTGAATCCTATTAGACCAATAGCATCGCGTTCAAAAATGACCAACGAGTTTCCATATTTGTCCAATTTAAAACTTAACTCTTCTGTAGTTATATCGTGTACTAAAACCGGCGGAAAATGCAAAGCTGGGATTTTTTAGGCCGATAAGATTAGTAACTACACTCCAATTCCGGCGTAATAGTCAAGGAAGTTTGCTGCCGTAACATGACTGAAGCAAGCACGGTGAAATTAGTCCCCAGCTAGGTTAGCATTTCTCCTCCAACTTCAAAATCGTCTACCGTTGTTTTTTTTGTTTTGTTTTTGTTTTTGGTAAAAGCCATTTGACTTCCTTTGCACGTTTGCTTTGTAAATACTGTTGCCTACATCACGCTTGACCTTTCCAACATAATTATGTAATGCGTGAAGTCCAGCTAGTGCAAGATGAGCATTTGTGGTTAAAGTATAGAAATATAATTTTTTTTTTTTTTCTTTTTTAGAAAATGGCAGATAGTTTTGCTAGATAAGACCCTTATTCCTCAGCTGGCATCGTGTAGAGCCGTTTGAAGCTGCATTGAAACTGCATTTTAGACCTTCAGCTCATTGATCCCATTGAAGTCCACTGTATAGAGAAAAATCCTGGAATGGTTTCCTCAAAAACAAAGAAAGAAGGCATGAACATTTTGGATGACGTGGCGAAAGGCAATTTGATACTAGTATTTCACAGATAGTAGTACTAGAGTGCTTTCAGAGTGTCGTCCCGCTCCCGCTGCACTGAAAGGGTTAACACCGATACAGCACTTTCTACTGCAGATGGATCTGTGCTCCTACTGAGCAGAGCAGTTCTACAGTGAAGCACTGCTGCAGCTCAGTACACACACTCACACTTACGCACTCAAACGGTGCCAGGCCACAGGGATTTACTTCAGCAACTCACGTTTGCCTTGAAGAGGTCAGCGAGCGTAAAAGACGATTCGAAACAACCCCATGCAACTTTACTGGAAGTGTGCAGAGTACTTTTTAAAAGCGCCTGAGCTGCTCAGCAAATCGATGCCGTCGCTGGATGCGCCTCATCTCTTTTCCGAAGTGATTGAACAGTAACTTGCTGTTCTCGGCTGGCCGCCGCTTGATACATCGGGGCAGGGTTGGGACTCTCTCTTTTTGTCTGTACCTCTCTCTCTTTCCCTCCCTTCCCCCTTCTCTCTCTCTGCACTATCTTCCTCCCTCCCCCGCCTCGTGCCGATTGAATCGGGGATCTCGCTGTGATCAGCCAGGTTCAGTATGAGGGCTGGAGGCTTGCCGGAGTGCACACAGGTCTGCAGGACCCTAGTTTTGGACCATGCATGTGACTCCAGATATGCTTCTGTTTCTTCTGAGATGATCTAACAGCTGAAAGTAAGTTCTTGTTGTTATTTCGTTGTGATAACGTTGGATTTCTATCATAGGCAAGTAACTTGCATTCAAGTTGAACCTGATTTGGCTCCCAAATGCTGAGTGCAACACATTAAACCTTTCCGCATGAGTTTGGAGAAGTACAACAAGTGCTCCAACAGTTGCGCAAATTGTGGGTAGGCTCAAGCGAGCTGTTAGTTTTCATTTAGCTGCAGTGTTTGGCGTGTCTTTAGCGCCGTAAATCTGCAGTGACGTTTGCCGGGGTGCGTATGTGCAGGATGTCGCTACGTCCTTTGGGAACCACCTCCCCTTGCTGTGAGCTTTCCTGCTCCTTCGTTTGAATAGCTGGATCACATGCTCCCCGATTGGGGCTTTTAGCCTTCGTCAGCACTTTGAGACACATCTTTCTTCATTTCTGAAGTCATCAGTCATCAGCTCCTACGTGTTGCGGTCTGATGCCAGATCTAGAGGTGCTGTGTGTGTGTTAAAGAGAGACGTTTGGATGTTTTTCCACCCTCCTCGTCTTCTTTTGGCTTCCAGTCAACATACGCAATGTTCTCTAGGAGCGTTTGTTTGTGCTGTCCAATGCAGCTCCTGCTCTGTCTGGCTCAGCTCACACTTAACCCCTGTTTGATTGTTACCTGACGCTGTATTATTTTCTTGGTTAAATAAACATTACTTACACTATCAGAATTTTTTTTTAAATATTTTACGTAACAATGTAATCGATATTCTGTTTATTAAAGCCAAGCCTGAATCTCATCAAGTTTGTGTTTTTAAGCATTTTACATTTATTCCAAAATAATAACTCAAGGCAGTAACAATTTAAACAATATATTTTATTTATGAACTTATGTTCAGCTATTTTTTTTTTTTTTTGATAGTTAACTTAGGGATGTTTTCGATATTTAAAAAAAAAAGGGATATTTTTCGATATTTAAAAAAAAAATAAGATTTGTGAGTTTTAAAGTTAAATTATTCTATCTAATGCACTTTGAGAGTTCTTCAAAATTAAGAGCTCCAACCCATGTTCTTAACTAAGAAAACTTAAGTCAGAAAAAGTCAGTGAATTGACTTGGACCTGAACTTTAAAGGGGATTCAACCCTCTTTTTAGTTGTGATATACTGTCTTAGTCTATATAACATTCACACTGGTGTTTTAGGAAGCCGAACAAATTAGATTATAATAATAATAAAAACAATGAAAGTAATAGTCATATATTGTAAAACAATTGCACTGAAAAATAAATGAAAATTAATATTTCATAGGTTATTTTTGCTTTACACTACACTGTAAAAAGTTTTTACCAGTTTCAACTTAAAAACGTTTAAATTTTAAGTTAAATCAAGTCCAAACTACTATTTATTTGAACTCACGACAATAAAATTGGTTAAAATGACTTGTACTTTTAAGTTGATTTAACTTATGAGTTGAAATTACTTGTACTTTAAAGTTGATTTAACTGACAATTTTAATGCAGCTGCTAAACTTAAGTTTTTAAGTTGAAACTGGTGAAAACTTTTTACAGTGTACAGTAGGGAAGTTACAGTATTTCTTTCCTAATTTCCAGTCTTTTGAAAGAGATGTTTTGAATTTTGACTGCAGTACCGTTACCCATTTAAACCGCTAATTGTCAGCAATTTATACTGCACTCCTAAGCTTTTATTTTGATGGAAAACTAAAACAGTTAAACTGTAAAAACTGTAAAAAGTACAAAAATGTGTCTCTCTACAAAGCTAGTGAAATGCTGTAAACATCTTTTGCGAAAATAAAGCATAACTAGTGGCCGTTGCATTCCCAAACACACAGTAAACTCACATCACATGCAATAAACATATGCATTTACTGTGAACTGATTCGTTCTGAGGCACGGAAAACACAGGATCACGAGCTGATCACTTGAACGAAATGTGTGCTTCGTTTTGAAACAAGCAGCGAAAACAGACTTGTAGGGATTAAGCCATATTGTGCTTTCAGTTTTTCAAATACTGTGCCAAAGCATAATGGCCCAAAATGCAACTTTAAAGACTTTTATGTTAGAATAAGAAGTTTAATATATATTTTAAAAACTACAACATTTGCCCGGAAGACCTATCGTTTCATATCATCATGTGACCATGACAATGTCGAGACGGTTTCGCTATCGCGATACCATGGTTTTGATAATAACATAACATCCCTAGTTAACTTTTAACTGTTTTTTAATTTTTCGAATCATCGGTAATAAAAGCTTGGTAAATATTGGTCAAAGACACAGTGATTTACTTTAAATTTCACCCACAGAAAGTCCTTGCACACTGAGTCCGAAATTTTTGTTTGCGTTTTTTCGTGTTCATCTAAATTCGTCATGCACAGAACGTCACAGTGGCTTAGAATTGTCAAAACACTTCACGAAATACTTGCGAAAAATGCAGAAAATTTAACCCAATCCAGATTTCTTTATGATGGATGACAGTTTCGGAGGCGGTGTCTAAACGTCTAAAATTAGTCTTCCCATTAACGGCATTATATTGTTTATTAAGACTAATTCGCACATGAACACAACAGGCGGGATTTATTGCACAAACCAATCCAGCCGAACATAGCCTGCCATATCCAATCATATCGTGATGGAAGCATTGCTTCCTCTCATGTAACTTTCCCCCATTCATTCTCAATAACCCCCCACCAAACTCACCACACGCTTCCGGCATTCTATTAAAATCTCAATGGGCTCAGGGGAGGCGAGAGAGATGTGGACTTCTGCTGTAACGTTACTTGCTGGTGTCGTTGTTGGACAATGTTTCTTTAGTAAAACGACTGATTTCTACATTATGTAATATTGGCGTGGTTTTATTTTTGTACTGCAATTTTTTTTCTTATCCAGTATTTTAAGAAGGCACTGCCTCCCTTGCCCTTTTTTGTAGTTTCATGCATATATGTTGCCATTTACCAATTCTGATTCAAATGTAGCTTGACTAACTCTGCCATGTCAATAAAAGGTCAAATTATATATATTCTGCAAGACTTATTGACCTTGATATGTGGTTATGCGCTGGTCATTTCATTTCTTTTCTGTTTTATTTGGTTCTTCTACATATTTCTGCCTATTATTTGTGCCACCCTTGGTGGAAACTACTGTTAAACTATCAAAATACTATCAAAAAATAAGATTTCTTTCCATTATATAGTGCTATCCCTGGTTAGTGCTAGATGATAGTAAAAGTGTTCTCAAATATTGGTGGAGGTGAGTCAATGCTGATCAATAATGATAAAAAATACTGACATCTGCTAATCCCAATGTGATTCCAAGCTATTGTGCATCCCTACTTTTCTTCCATCATACACAGAGAGAAAAGTAGGTCATTTCTCAACAACTTTGTGAATCAAAGCTCCTCTTTTTTTTCAGTGGCCAACATAGTATCTAATTTGGTCATACTGCGTTCATTTCTGGATTAGCTCCGTATCATCTCAGACCTGCACATACACTTGCACAGCTTCGTCGAAATTCTCTAATAGCACTTGTCAACACTGAATTAGTCTAATCCAGCTGCATGTCTCCTACTGCCTCCCCTGAACGTTATCTTCATGTCGTCCGCATCGCAGCCCCGCTAGTTCCCTGCATCTGAACCCGATGGCGACAACCAGAGAGCTATTTTTAGATCCTCCCTCTTGCTTCCTCCGTTTCGCTCTCTCGATTTCACTCTCCTGTGGTGAGGGATAATGTGCTGCATATCCAGATTTAAAAAGACGCTGAATCCCTGCCTCTCAGTTCACACCAGCATAGTAATGACTGTTAGTGGTTTAGGAAGAGCTTGACACATAATATTCGCAATGCCTCAATCACACATTACAAAGAGAAGGTGACTTGGTGGTAAGCAAAGAATCGCTCACACAACTCTGTCCCATTCCCACCCTAATGATGCGGATATCTTTTGCCGCTTTAATGGGGTATCTCAGGTCTGGGCGTTCTCTCTGAAAGAGTCTCTAGAGTTGTACTATTAGAAGGCCAAGTTCCTTACGCAAGGATTGTTTGCATGCCGCTTGCAAGCCAATTATGCCAGATCCGAGTTTTACCATCCTCCCTGTCGGATCGCCCCCATATAGTTGTCGTTACGTAAAAAACACAGATACGTACACCATCTGTGCATCCTCCTATAATTGACTTTTTCCGCTTCTGTCAGAATTGATAACCCCTTCCACCCCCGTTTTGTATCATTAATTAAAATTACTTGGGAAGGTTCCTGTCGGAATAGCTTGGCCCTTACCACTCGTTATGACTGTGTTCAGCTGTCCGATCCATCTGTGAGAGGGTCCATGGTTGCCCATGCCTCCAGACCTCTGACAGTATAGAGCATTGTTTGCCAGTATTCTTCCTGCACTGTGAAGATTTGATTGACCAGGGCGTGGGTGAATGTGCAACCTGTCCTTCTAGGAGCACATATTTAGCATTAATATGTGTGCAAACAGTGGATGCAATTATCCAGTATGATATACACTACACTTACTATAGGGCACAGTGTCCTCTTTAGGAAAAACCCATGTAGGGTTCAAGAGAACAACTTGTCCATTAGACATCCAGTTTAGAAATGTGTCTTCTGCTCTTTAAAATTACAATTAATCTTCCAGTGAGGTGTGACTAAATCAATTCAGATTCCAAATAGTGATTTTCCAAGTTTTCTTTTACCCAAAAACAATGTTTCGGTAATTACATTTGGGTAATTGATCTCTGAATGCTGTTTGTATTGTTGTGTTCTTAAGTGATCAATTGAACCAGTCAAATGGTTCTTAAGCATCAAGTTGCGTATTTCGGCCAAACAAATTGTACATGAATTGCAACCACACTGCTGACGTATTTACGTGTTGTAGCTTATCTACGTTGTGTGCACTAAATAGATACGGACACAGACAAAACCATAGACTTTAACAAAAATGGATCACACCCTTCCATTTTCTTTACTTTTTTCCACATTAGAAAAGTGAATTCAAAACATCCCAGTATGGCTGCTGTCATCTTATGCCAATGACGTAATTGATGCCAATGAGTCTGAGCAGTAGTGATTCATTTGGAGCCTAAATCTGTGCAGTAGTGATTCATTTGAAGCCCAAGTCTGAGCAGTAGTGATTCATTTGGAGCCCGAGTCTGAGCAGTAGTGATTCATTTGGAGCCTAAATCTGAGCAGTAGTGATTCATTTGGAGCCCAAGTCTGAGCAGTAGTGATTCATTTGGAGCCCGAGTCTGAGCAGTAGTGATTCATTTGGAGCCTAAATCTGAGCAGTAGTGATTCATTTGGTGCCCAAGTCTGAGCAGTAGTGATTCATTTGGAGCCCGAGTCTGAGCAGTAGTGATTCATTTGGAGCCTAAATCTGAGCAGTAGTGATTCATTTGGTGCCCAAGTCTGAGCAGTAGTGATTCATTTGGAGCCCGAGTCTGAGCAGTAGTGATTCATTTGGAGCCTAAATCTGAGCAGTAGTGATTCATTTGAAGCCCGAGTCTGAGCAGTAGTGATTCATTTGGAGCCTAAATCTGAGCAGTAGTAATTCATTTGAAGCCTAAATCTGAGCAGTAGTGATTCATTTGGAGCCCAAGTCTGAGCAGTAGTGATTCATTTGGAGCCCGAGTCTGAGCAGTAGTGATTCATTTGGAGCCTAAATCTGAGCAGTAGTGATTCATTTGAAGCCCGAGTCTGAGCAGTAGTGATTCATTTGGAGCCTAAATCTGAGCAGTAGTGATTCATTTGGTGCCCAAGTCTGAGCAGTAGTGATTCATTTGGAGCCCGAGTCTGAGCAGTAGTGATTCATTTGGAGCCTAAATCTGAGCAGTAGTGATTCATTTGAAGCCCGAGTCTGAGCAGTAGTGATTCATTTGGAGCCTAAATCTGAGCAGTAGTAATTCATTTGGTGCCCAAGTCTGAGCAGTAGTGATTCATTTGGAGCCCGAGTCTGAGCAGTAGTGATTCATTTGGAGCCTAAATCTGAGCAGTAGTGATTCATTTGGTGCCCAAGTCTGAGCAGTAGTGATTCATTTGGAGCCCGAGTCTGAGCAGTAGTGATTCATTTGGAGCCTAAATCTGAGCAGTAGTGATTCATTTGGAGCCCGAGTCTGAGCAGTAGTGATTCATTTGGAGCCTAAATCTGAGCAGTAGTGATTCATTTGAAGCCCGAGTCTGAGCAGTAGTGATTCATTTGGAGCCCGAGTCTAAGCAGTAGTGATTCATTTGAAGCCTAAATCTGAGCAGTAGTGATTCATTTGGAGGCCGAGTCTGAGCAGTAGTGATTCATTTGGAGCCCAAGTCTGAGCAGTAGTGATTCATTTGGAGCCCAAGTCTGAGCAGTAGTGATTCATTTGGAGCCCAAGTCTGAGCAGTAGTGATTCATTTGGAGCCTAAATCTGAGCAGTAGTGATTCATTTGGAGCCTAAATCTGAGCAGTAGTGATTCATTTGGAGCCCGAGTCTGAGCAGTAGTGATTCATTTGGAGCCCGAGTCTGAGCAGTAGTGATTCATTTAGAGCCCGAGTCTGAGCAGTAGTGATTCATTTGGAGCCCGAGTCTGAGCAGTAGTGATTCATTTGGAGCCCGAGTCTGAGCAGTAGTGATTCATTTGAAGCCCGAGTCTGAGCAGTGGTAATTCATTTGAAGCCTAAATTTGAGCAGTAGTGATTCATTTGGAGCCCGAGTCTGAGCAGTAGTGATTCATTTGGAGCCCGAGTCTGAGCAGTAGTGATTCATTTGGAGCCCGAGTCTAAGCAGTAGTGATTCATTTGAAGCCTAAATCTGAGCAGTAGTGATTCATTTGGAGGCCGAGTCTGAGCAGTAGTGATTCATTTGGAGCCTAAATCTGAGCAGTAGTGATTCATTTGGAGACTAAATCTGAGCAGTAGTGATTCATGTGGAGCCCGAGTCTGAGCAGTAGTGATTCATTTGGAGCCCGAGTCTGAGCAGTAGTGATTCATTTGGAGCCCAGTCTGAGCAGTAGTGATTCATTTGGAGCCTAAATCTGAGCAGTAGTGATTCATTTGGAGCCCAAGTCTGAGCAGTAGTGATTCATTTGGAGCCCGAGTCTGAGCAGTAGTGATTCATTTGGAGCCTAAATCTGAGCAGTAGTGATTCATTTGGTGCCCAAGTCTGAGCAGTAGTGATTCATTTGGAGCCCGAGTCTGAGCAGTAGTGATTCATTTGGAGCCTAAATCTGAGCAGTAGTGATTCATTTGGTGCCCAAGTCTGAGCAGTAGTGATTCATTTGGAGCCCGAGTCTGAGCAGTAGTGATTCATTTGGAGCCTAAATCTGAGCAGTAGTGATTCATTTGAAGCCCGAGTCTGAGCAGTAGTGATTCATTTGGAGCCTAAATCTGAGCAGTAGTAATTCATTTGAAGCCTAAATCTGAGCAGTAGTGATTCATTTGGAGCCCAAGTCTGAGCAGTAGTGATTCATTTGGAGCCCGAGTCTGAGCAGTAGTGATTCATTTGGAGCCTAAATCTGAGCAGTAGTGATTCATTTGAAGCCCGAGTCTGAGCAGTAGTGATTCATTTGGAGCCTAAATCTGAGCAGTAGTGATTCATTTGGTGCCCAAGTCTGAGCAGTAGTGATTCATTTGGAGCCCGAGTCTGAGCAGTAGTGATTCATTTGGAGCCTAAATCTGAGCAGTAGTGATTCATTTGAAGCCCGAGTCTGAGCAGTAGTGATTCATTTGGAGCCTAAATCTGAGCAGTAGTAATTCATTTGGTGCCCAAGTCTGAGCAGTAGTGATTCATTTGGAGCCCGAGTCTGAGCAGTAGTGATTCATTTGGAGCCTAAATCTGAGCAGTAGTGATTCATTTGGTGCCCAAGTCTGAGCAGTAGTGATTCATTTGGAGCCCGAGTCTGAGCAGTAGTGATTCATTTGGAGCCTAAATCTGAGCAGTAGTGATTCATTTGGAGCCCGAGTCTGAGCAGTAGTGATTCATTTGGAGCCTAAATCTGAGCAGTAGTGATTCATTTGAAGCCCGAGTCTGAGCAGTAGTGATTCATTTGGAGCCCGAGTCTAAGCAGTAGTGATTCATTTGAAGCCTAAATCTGAGCAGTAGTGATTCATTTGGAGGCCGAGTCTGAGCAGTAGTGATTCATTTGGAGCCCAAGTCTGAGCAGTAGTGATTCATTTGGAGCCCAAGTCTGAGCAGTAGTGATTCATTTGGAGCCCAAGTCTGAGCAGTAGTGATTCATTTGGAGCCTAAATCTGAGCAGTAGTGATTCATTTGGAGCCTAAATCTGAGCAGTAGTGATTCATTTGGAGCCCGAGTCTGAGCAGTAGTGATTCATTTGGAGCCCGAGTCTGAGCAGTAGTGATTCATTTAGAGCCCGAGTCTGAGCAGTAGTGATTCATTTGGAGCCCGAGTCTGAGCAGTAGTGATTCATTTGGAGCCCGAGTCTGAGCAGTAGTGATTCATTTGAAGCCCGAGTCTGAGCAGTGGTAATTCATTTGAAGCCTAAATTTGAGCAGTAGTGATTCATTTGGAGCCCGAGTCTGAGCAGTAGTGATTCATTTGGAGCCCGAGTCTGAGCAGTAGTGATTCATTTGGAGCCCGAGTCTAAGCAGTAGTGATTCATTTGAAGCCTAAATCTGAGCAGTAGTGATTCATTTGGAGGCCGAGTCTGAGCAGTAGTGATTCATTTGGAGCCTAAATCTGAGCAGTAGTGATTCATTTGGAGACTAAATCTGAGCAGTAGTGATTCATGTGGAGCCCGAGTCTGAGCAGTAGTGATTCATTTGGAGCCCGAGTCTGAGCAGTAGTGATTCATTTGGAGCCCAGTCTGAGCAGTAGTGATTCATTTAGAGCCCGAGTCTGAGCAGTAGTGATTCATTTAGAGCCCGAGTCTAAGCAGTAGTGATTCATTTGGAGCCCGAGTCTGAGCAGTAGTGATTCATTTAGAGCCCGAGTCTGAGCAGTAGTGATTCATTTAGAGCCCGAGTCTGAGCAGTAGTGATTCATTTAGAGCCCGAGTCTAAGCAGTAGTGATTCATTTGGAGCCTAAATCTGAGCAGTAGTGATTCATTTGGAGGCCGAGTCTGAGCAGTAGTGATTCATTTGGAGCCTAAATCTGAGCAGTAGTGATTCATTTGGAGCCCGAGTCTGAGCAGTAGTGATTCATTTGGAGCCTAAATCTGAGCAGTAGTGATTCGTTTGGAGCCTTAGTTTGAGCAGTAGTGATTCATTTGAAGCCCAAGTCTGCGTAGTGTGAGAAGTAGTAGTGATTCATTTAAAGCCTGAGTCTGCACAGTAGTGATGGTGAGGTGGAGCCCCACTCAAGGCCCATTCAAACTCCCGCGGACCCATTTGCAAGCTCACAATCATGATGCCACAATCTGTTTTTATATAGGAACTACCTAAAATGATAGGTACTGTCTTTGGGAAAAATATGAAGTGTCAGTTGATTATTTAGTTTGGCTCACGTTCCATTCGTTTACATGGAGAGTGGTTTATGACCTATAATGCATCCCGCCACTAGATGGTGATCAAAATGTTTTGGCTTCACTTTCAGGACATGTGCGGCACACTTGGTCAAAACGTGTCATTGGAGAAGTACCAATTAGACACCACTTTTAAGTCAATTATGTAAACCCACCAAAACCAAAAATTCTTGTTTTGGGCAAATATTTTTTGTTGTATCTCTAGTATAAATATAATGGTTAAGAAATACTTGAATGAACCAAGTTCAAGCCAAACCTTTATTTACATAGTAAGCTGTTATCTTGTCAATCACAAAGCTAACACCTTGGTTACATGGCAAAAAAACAACCTTTAGGGTAATGCTCCAAAATACACCAAAATCCATTCAATGTGGTGTCATCTTCATCGAATGACTTGTTTCGTAACCTTGCCATAACGACTTTCCTCAGACGGGCGATTCGCTACTTGAGCGGGTTGATGAATTGATGCAATGAAGTTTTATCTCTAGCGTGGGAATCTCTTGATTGAGGAAATCTGTCAAAATGAATCTGGAGCCCATGGGGCTCTCATACATTTATACAGCAGAATCAGGACGGTCGCTACAGTGATTCCCGTCACAAAGTAATCCTTTTATGACACGTATGATGTGAGGCGTTTGATTGCTGCCCATGGGCGTCCTGAAATTTCTGTCATGTTTCATTTTTGACAGTGCGTGGAGTAAAAGTGAAGGTCGACTGTGCTTATTACATACTTGCCAGTTGTTTTATGGTATGGTGAGAAACAGAGTAAGACTTTAAAAGCAGAAGCCTGTTGTGATGTATCATGTTTTGCTTTATCAAGAGCAACTTGTTACAACAATTCAAGGACAGTCCCTTTGGAGGAAGCTTCTGTCACATGCTAATTGGACCATACTAAAGCAGAATTGTCATCTCAGTGACTTTGCATGGGACATTTGACTTGCACTTCATTTAAATATAGAGCTCGATGGTGGCATTTGACTTGGACTAATATGTCACTACCAAGAGCAACCAAATAGCTATGCGCTAAAAGCACTCAGAAGACCTTAGCAACCATGTGGCAATGGCTTGGCAACCACCCACAACACCACTCCACATGGGTGGCTCTACGTTTAATTTAATTCAGTAGAGTTGAGGTAGGCCACTGAACAACTCCCAAGGACAGCCTAGCAACCACATAGCAATTGTGTAAAAACACACAGAACTTCTTAGCCACAAATGACAAAATTTTAGCAACATTTTAGTGTTTATTTGTAACCCAAGTCTAAGCAGTAGTGATTCATTTGGAGCATGAGTTTGTGCCGTAGTGATTCAATTGCAGCCAGAATCTGAGCATTAATGATTGATTAGAGTCTAAATCATTAATTATTAGCTTACCGTTACCTATATCAGTCCTTCATGGTTAATTTTGCCTGGAATTTACTGGAAGAAGATTGATTGACAAATGATTGGTGCGAGACACACCAGTCAATTAGAAAATGAGAGAACCTTCTCTTTTTCTCTCTCACTCCATCCTTTCTGCTTTCAAGGCCAATTAGTGCAAGTAGCTACAGTGCTACAAATCTTTACATATACAAACACAACCTCAAAATGCTGCCTCATCAAGTTTTAGCCGTTAAACCAAAGTAAAATGAACCGTTTTTTATCTAAAGCTGTCTTGTCATTCTTAGTCATGGAGCTTGAAAACACAGTCAGAGTTTGTGCATGTGTGTTTATTTAAAGCCAGGAAAGGTATTGCCCAGTCATGTTCTGCCAGTTAAAGCTGACTGGTGAATCTCTAAAGTGATTTTCCGCTGCATGTAAACTTAAGTGTAACTTCAGAAGAAACTGTGAACTAAGATTTACTGTCAACAGGAATCAAGTGGTCCCTTTGTTAGCTTTTCGACTGGCCGATGGAAACTACCCATAAATTCTGACAAAATGGTGCAGGGTATGTTGCATCAGCGTTTTTACACCACCGATCAGCCTTAAGATGGGCATAAATCCTCCCTGCCCCCCCCTTTTGCTCTCTAGAGTGCAAACTTTTCCCAGCTGGGCTTCAGTCGCCGTGTGTTTTGCACACTTTTGTTTATGAATATTTAACATTGTCTAAAGTACTGTATTGTGTTTCCTCTCAAGTAGGGTTTCTGCTTGTCAGTTGCTGATGTTTTGTGTATAAAATATTCTTATGTATACAAAGAGGCCTTTGTATTTTCTTTTCAGCTTATATATTTTTTAAGCTGTCTGGGTTAAGACAACAAACCATTTGTACTTCTCTTGATGCTGTGTAATTCCTGTGTTAGTTTCTTTCATACCCTCTAACTCTGGAGCCGGCTGGCAGCTCGCCTAGACCGACAGGAGGAACTGAGGGATGAGTAATGTTGTGGTTAACAGGATAAATCCAAAGCTCTGTTCAAAACCTAGTAAGCTGCCTCACTGCTTACTGCCTACATGTTCAGCTACCATCTAAAGCAGCATTCTAACTACTAACCACCACAGAACCGCAGAAGTGAGCGATTTGGAACACTGCAACTATTTCGGCACTTCTTTCCACTATAGAAAAGTGAATTAAAACATCCCACCGCCAAGTCTGAGCAGTAGTGATTCATTTGGAGCCAGAGTCTGAGCAGTAGTGATTCATTTGGAGCCAGAGTCTGAGCAGTAGTGATTCATTTGGAGCCCGAGTCTGAGCAGTAGTGATCCATTTGGA
Organism: Garra rufa; assembly: GCF_049309525.1. NCBI lineage: Eukaryota > Metazoa > Chordata > Actinopteri > Cypriniformes > Cyprinidae > Garra > Garra rufa. Next base: position 27,997,200 of record NC_133385.1, on the reverse strand, counting down.
GCCCGAGTCTGAGCAGTAGTGATTCATTTGGAGTCCAAGTCTGAGCAGTAGTGATTCATTTGGAGTCCAAGTCTGAGCAGTAGTGATTCATTTGGAGTCCAAGTCTGAGCAGTAGTGATTCATTTGAAGCCCAAGTCTGAGCAGTAGTGATTCATTTAGAGCCCGACTCTGAGCAGTAGTGATTCATTTGGAGCCCGAGTCTGAGCAGTAGTGATTCATTTGGAGCCCGAGTCTGAGCAGTACTGATTCGTTTGAAGCCCAAGTCTGAGCAGTAGTGATTCATTTGGAGCCAGAGTCTGAGCAGTAGTGATTCATTTGGAGCCCGAGTCTGAGCAGTAGTGATTCATTTGGAGCCCGAGTCTGAGCAGTAGTGATTCATTTGGAGCCAGAGTCTGAGCAGTAGTGATTCATTTGGAGCCCGAGTCTGAGCAGTACTGATTCATTTGAAGCCCGAGTCTGAGCAGTAGTGATCCATTTGGAGCCCGAGTCTGAGCAGTAGTGATCCATTTGGAGTCCAAGTCTGAGCAGTAGTGATTCATTTGGAGTCCAAGTCTGAGCAGTAGTGATTCATTTGGAGTCCAAGTCTGAGCAGTAGTGATTCATTTGGAGTCCAAGTCTGAGCAGTAGTGATTCATTTGAAGCCCGAGTCTGAGCAGTAGTGATTCATTTAGAGCCCGAGTCTGAGCAGTAGTGATTCATTTAGAGCCCGAGTCTGAGCAGTAGTGATTCATTTGGAGCCCGAGTCTGAGCAGTACTGATTCGTTTGAAGCCCAAGTCTGAGCAGTAGTGATTCATTTGGAGCCAGAGTCTGAGCAGTAGTGATTCATTTGGAGCCAGAGTCTGAGCAGTAGTGATTGATTTGGAGCCAGAGTCTGAGCAGTAGTGATTCATTTGGAGCCCGAGTCTGAGCAGTAGTGATTCATTTGGAGCCCGAGTCTGAGCAGTAGTGATTCATTTGGAGCCCGAGTCTGAGCAGTAATGATTCATTTGGAGCCCGAGTCTGAGCAGTTGTGATTCATTTGGAGCCCGAGTCTGAGCAGTAATGATTCATTTGGAGCCCGAGTCTGAGCAGTAGTGATTCATTTGGAGTCCAAGTCTGAGCAGTAGTGATTCATTTGGAGTCCAAGTCTGAGCAGTAGTGATTCATTTGGAGCCCGAGTCTGAGCAGTAGTGATTCATTTGAAGCCCAAGTCTGAGCAGTAGTGATTCATTTAGAGCCCGAGTCTGAGCAGTAGTGATTCATTTAGAGCCCGACTCTGAGCAGTAGTGATTCATTTGGAGCCCGAGTCTGAGCAGTACTGATTCGTTTGAAGCCCAAGTCTGAGCAGTAGTGATTCATTTGGAGCCAGAGTCTGAGCAGTAGTGATTCATTTGGAGCCAGAGTCTGAGCAGTAGTGATTCATTTGGAGCCCGAGTCTGAGCAGTAGTGATTCATTTGGAGCCCGAGTCTGAGCAGTAGTGATTCATTTGGAGCCAGAGTCTGAGCAGTAGTGATTCATTTCAGCCCGAGTCTGAGCAGTACTGATTCATTTGAAGCCCGAGTCTGAGCAGTACTGATTCATTTGATAGGCCAATTGATTCATTTAGAGTCTGTGCAGTAGTGATTCTTCTGAAAGTTTGAGTGCACCTCTTATTCCAGTAGAGTTGGATGTTAGCATGCTGTTAAGCTAAATGTTAAAAAAAAAATTGAAAAAAATACTTTTTTTCACTGAGCTTGTCACTGTGCGTTATAAATTCCATTCTCAATGAAGAATACATATGTTGCATAAAATATTTTAACCATAACAAGATTTATTTAATAAGTAGCATCATTAAAATAAAAGATGTTGTCATTTTTTTCGTGGACTATCTCTTTAAAATGCTGCCGCAGAGTATGTAATGCATCTTTGAGAAGACAAATAAACAGTTCGTATGAATCATATTTCAAGGACGTTCTCTTGTGGAAATACAGTCGCTCTTGAGGCTTTACCATCTCCCTGTGCTGTTTGGTTTTTCTTTTACGCAAAATTTCTATGATTCAGCCTGTTGTTCCATAGAGTGACTGTCTAATGCCCCGGACGGCAGATCTGACAGATCTCGAGTGCGCTTGTTCAACGTGAGTAGCATTAGTTACAGAACACTTGGAATTGACCATCTCTGGTGGATGTACTGAACGCTTACACTTTTTAACATTCAACAAGGGAGAGAGGAATAAATCGTACAGGAGGCAGATGGAATTTCTAAACCACTTCCTTCCACGTGATGTAATGAGCTTGTTAGCTGCACAGGGAATGAACGCAGTGATTTGAAGTCACTGACTGAATCTGAGAGGGCAGAGTGACTTCCTTGTTGGCTGAAAGGAGCTGTTGTGCCCACAAGGACACAGGTTCGATTCTAGCTTATTTCATGTCCTGATATGAAATCTCTCTTGTAGTCCGTCTTTCATTTCAATTGAAACAAAGAGTTTATTTTTTGTTTGTAAAGGGTGAGCTTGAATCATTTTGAAAGCTTAGTCTAGCTATTAGTTTGAGTTTAATCATTTCCTGTAGTCACATTCATTTCGAGTGATCTGTTGCATTGCAGGCTCATAGATTAAACCATTAATTGCATTGCTTTAAATCGTACAGTACATTGGATTCGAGGTATATAGTTTCATCAGCTCATGCATTCCATTCAAATTTTGTCTGTTTTATGTTGTCCCATGTTTTATGCACATTTAATTTGAAAAAGTTGCACAATTACAGTAATATTGTGAAATTATTAAAATGTTATATAAAAAAAAAAAATTCTGTGATGCAACCTGAATTTTCAGCATCATTACTCCAGTCTTCAGTGTCACATGATCCTTCAAAAATCATTCTGATATGCTGTTTTGTTGTTCTAGAAACATTTATGATTATTATCAATGTTGAAATCAGCTGTGCTGCTCATTTTTGTGGACAATGATAATTTTTTCCACCCAAAATTAATTGACTTTCTTCTCAGAATTGCGTGATACAAACTCACATTTCAGATTTTTTTTCTCTCAGAATTCTATTAAAATAAAGTTGTAATTCTGAAAAAAGTCACAGTTGTGTGATTTTGAGAGACAGTCGCAATTCTAAGAAATATAGTTTCAATTCAGAATTGTGACTATTTCTCAGAATTTTGATACAAACTTGCAATTCTGACTTTTTTCTCAGAGAAATACTCACAGTTCTAAGAAATAAAGTCAGAATTGTGAGATATAGTCTAAATTTTGTTCTCGGAATTGTGATACAAACAAAAAAGAAATAAGTTGCAATTCTCAGAAATAAAGTCACAATTTTGAGAAATAAAGTAACAATTTTTTCTCTCGCTGTTTTGACTTTTCTCACAGTTGAAAGTTTATATCTTCTTTTTTTTTCTCAGAACTGTGAGATATAAACTTGCAATTGCGAGTTATGAAGTCCAATTTTGAAGAGAGATTAGGGGGTAAAGGACTGATGTTCTCAGAACTGAGAGTTTATATCTCGCAATTCCGACTTTTTTATTAGAATTTTGAGAAAGCCGCAATTCTGAGAAATAAAGTCACAATTTTGATTTCTTTTCTCACAATTGCACGTTTATATCTCGCAATTCTTTTTTTTTCACAATTCTTTTTTTTCTCAGAATTGTGAGATATAAACTTGCAATTGCGAGTTATGAAGTCCAGTTTTGAAGAGAGATTAGGGGGTAAAAGGACTGATATGTTCTCAGAACTGAGAGTTTATATATATATATATATCAACTTAGTATGATCCAGGATTAATTCAATGCATCCTTATTTTATTTTTGTCTACTGTATTTTTATTGAAAAATGTACTTCATAGTTTTGCCATTTAAATGATATACAAGAAGTTTGGTCAGACACTTACATTGATCAAATGCAAAGCTGGATGAAGCAAAACCAAATGTAAGTGTTGCTTTTGCATAACATTTCTGAGAGTATCTATTTTTAACATTGATCATACCATGCTAAATGCAAATTCATCCTCATTTGAGCACCGCTGCCATTCTAGTTGATCATTTTTATTTACAGTACATCACAAAAAAGTAATATGGCATCTATCCCAACTAAGGTCATTCATTTTTAGTATATCTTTGTCTAGCTTATGTTTTCTTACAGCAGCACTATCGCGCTGAGAGTAGCTGTGTCTTTAACAAGCCTCGGAGAGAGATGCAGAGATATGTTAATAGCAGCGATCGATCCCAGCAGCTCCTCATTGCCATGCAGGGCACAGGTGAAGGGTTGAGCTTGCAGTAATTGTCCCCTAGGTCAGCACATTTCCCACAACGCACTGCCCTCAGATTCTCTCTCCCTCCCATTATTTCTTGCTATTAATTCCTAGCCTGTCAGTCATGTTTCATTACACTATAATCGTCAAACAAAGTCTGATGTGCTGACATTATGAGAGCTGTCCCGATAGAGACTACAGATATGGATGGTGAATAAAAGACCACAGCATGTATCATCTTTGCTGTGCAAAAAGATAGAGTTTTGACTAATGAGTCCCTTTGTCGACAGACTTCATTCGGTTAGATTATCGTGTTAGTCGAAACCAAAACCGCTTGATCTTCAGAATTCATTCACGGGAGCTTTATAAAACGCAGTTGAGATTAAAGGGATCAGAGTGCGGTGGAGTTACAGCCGTTTTTTAGCTATGGCAAGAGACCGATAACCATAACTCTTGCTGTCAGATTGTAGTAGATCTGTTTAACTAGCTGCGCGCTAACAAGATGTGTGCGGTTTGAGACGGGCCCGATGCGAAGGGAGCTCAGAGCCGTGAAGCGGACGAGACCTGAGTTATTATCTGCGAGGTCAAAGGCAGCAGACGGATGGACTGAGACTTGATCTCTCGGCTCGTGAAGATGTGACACGGGGACGTCATTCATCCTTCCTCTATCACCGTGAGGTCAGGAGGCAATCGTTCGGGCTTCACACAGAAGGCAGTCAAGCTCTCATCACCGTTTCCATTTGTTTCACAAAGCTAGCGCACTGTATCTGTGCGTTTGCAGACATAACGCCTTACTGTTTTTAAATGTATCATTGGTATTTGGGATCATTTCGTCTTGGAAAGTCTGAGTTATAGTCATAATTGATTCATATTGGAGGCAATAGGCCTTTATGGTAATGTTAATATATGAAATATGTCTGTTTGTTACTGTGTCATATATATTTGCTTTTTATTTGTTCATTTATTTGTCACAAATACAAAAAAACAACATATTGTGAAATATTATCTATTACTAATTTTCTCTTTTACAGTTATTACATTTGGTAATGCTTATTTTTGTTAAAATATTTTAAAAAATCGTTTAAAAAAGTGATAATTTAATAAAACTGTTAAAGCTATTTTATATAACTTTTTTTTTAATCAAAATTTGAAATGTTACCTTTTGCAACTGAATGAAATTAGTAAGTAATAAAATGACCAATACTAAAGCTGAAATAAAACAAATGAATAGTAATGTTAAAAATAATTTAAAAAAAAATAGAAATTGACAATCACATGAAATTACTAAACCTAAACCAAAATTAAGTATAAATAAAGTGTAATTAAAACATTTTAAATATTAAAAGTAAATTTGTAACATTACTTAAACTTAAATAAAAGCAAAAATAAATAAACAAACAAACAATCAAAATTGCCAAAAATTACTCAACTTAAACCAAAGTTGGGAATATAAATAAAATGTGTAATATTAGAAAATAAAATAAAGCTGAATAGAAATGTAAATAAATAATTACTACACTTCAACCAAAAAAGCTAAATAGAAATAAAAACTAATAGAAATTGGCAAAAGCACGTAACAAAAGGACAAAATTTAAACCAAAATTAAGTTGGAAATATAAATAAATATTTGTGATATTACAAGCAAGTTTGACTTAAATTTCTAAAATTACCAAAACTAAAACTAAATTAAAATAAAGCTAAATAGAAATGTTAAAAAAAGAAAGAAATTGGCGAAAGCACATAACAAAATTACTAAACTTAAATTGAGATTAAAATGAAAACTGTAAATCTAAAAATAAAAGCTAATTCAAAATTAAGTGCTACAATAGTATGTAAATAATACTGTAAGTATAACATTTACACTGGTTTTCTATATGGGAATATAAATAAAATATATTTCATGTTAGAAAAAAGTTGAAGTTGAAGTACTAAAATTACCAAAACTATAAAGCTGAATAGAAATGTAAAAAAAATAAAATCTAATAGAAATTGGCGAAAGCAGATAACAAAAATTAATTGCGATAATAAAATATAAATAATATTATAAGGGTAAAAATAAACACGGGTATTATATATGGGAATATAAATAAAAGATTTGATGTTAGAAAATATATATTTTTGTCCATTTCAAATTTTTTTCTGCAACTTTGATGTATGTACGTTTTATTTATTTTTTACATTTTGAGTCTTATTGGCTGCAGTTGACATCAGAATTTTTATTATTATTACTTAATTTAACTTTGTGTGTTAGGTTGTGCTGGTTCCTCTCAAAACCTTCAGTAAATAAACATCCTTGTAAATTAAGGCTAAAGTTTTAACGCATGTTAAGGAATCTTATCCGTGGTCTTGTTGATCACAATGACAGATTTTGTCTTTAGTGAAATGAAGAATCTTATATGAGGAGAAAGTAAACAATCACTACTAGTGTGTGTGTGTGTGTGTGTGTGTGGGTGGTGAACATCCTGCCAGGTGCTGTCTCCGGTCCTGACACCGCTGACATTCCTCATCCTTCATGGATTTCCTCACTTGAGGTCTTGCCATGGACGTGATTGAGTGGGCGGCACAGTTTCTCGAGCTATAACCCACACTCCTACATGCTCACACTTTAAACCACGAAACTTACATTTAAACCCTCCACTGCTGTTTATTTTGCGGTAACAGCCATTATTGCTTACATTAGTGTTGCACGATATACTGGTACTAAAAAGGTATCAAGAGACCCTGCTTCAAAAAATGGTACGATTCCGCATTTTACTACTTTAAAGGTGCAATGTGTAATATTTAAGAGGATCTCTAGACAGAAATGCAATATAGTATACATAACTATGTTTTCAGGGGTGTATAAAGACCTTACTTAAAGGTTGTATCAGCGATTTCTAGCCTAAAACATAAAGTGTCAATTTCAGCTGACCTTTCTTCACGATCCGCTCGCTGCCTGCCCCATAAATTGTCTGTGAAAAAAACGCGTCTCTCTGGTCAGCCTAGGGTCCGAGATATGCCAAAAAAAACAATCGGCACTACCAACCTTTCCACACAAAAACAAACAGTGTTCCAACCAATCAGCGTCAGGGGTTTGGTGTTGTGGACTTTCGCTCCGCCTCCCTCACATCCCTGCACCAGTAGGAAAGTCCACAACACCAAACCCCTGACGCTGATTGGTTGGAACACTGTTTGTTTTTGTGTGGAAAGGTTGGTAGTGCCGATTGTTTTTTTGGCATATCTCGGACCCTAGGCTGACCAGAGAGACGCGGTTTTTTCACAGACAATTTATGGGGCAGGCAGCGAGCGGATCGTGAAGAAAGGTCAGCTGAAATTGACACTTTATGTTTTAGGCTAGAAATCGCTGATACAACCTTTAATGGACCATTATGTTTATATCTACAGACAAGGGGTCGACTGTTTTTCAGGGCCGATGCCGATACCGATTATTACAGATCAAATGCACCGACAAACGATATTTTGAACCGATATGTGTCTAGTGTAAAAATTAAAATTGGTAAGATGAGACCACAGGTTTGAAGTATTGCCACTTTTTGCCATTGTACCACCCATACTGACAACATCTCCACATGTTTTGCACACTGCCTTCCCTGGTGTTTGCAAGTCACTGATTTGATTTCTGAATCGTATCATTTATTTGATTCATTCGAACGGCTGATTCATTCAGGAATAAAGCAAGTGACTGTCTTTATGAATGGTAAATTGAATCACTGACTCACTAGATTCGTTTGAAAACGCACATTCATTCATAAACAAAACAAATTGTGTTTGAATGGAGATGCGCAGCGGCTCAGTTGTGACATTTTTCACAAAGAAATAGAGCAAAATCAGGCAATAGTGTTATAGTCAGACAATACAAGTCACTTAATACTAACTTCTTGTTTGTTGTGCGCTCCTCATTTGGGAGTCACACTCATGCTCCTCACGGTCAAAAGTGACCGGACACCTGAAACGTAACTTTTTTTTTTTTCTTAAGTAAAACCAATCTAATATATTTTTGTTCCATAATATTTTTTCTTTTTTCCTTTGTATTTTTAGAGAATTTTATGGTACTAATGATTATTTATGCAATAATTATGATCGATTTTTCACCCTGAAAATAGTAAAAAAAAAAAAAAAAAAAAAAAATCCTAATTTTTAAAAATTATTTTTCAATGAATGCAGTATTTCAGATTAAAATAGAGTATAGGCCTTCCAAATCCATTTTTTGAAGACAGATTAGCACCTCTTGGTGGGAGCATAGAAAGAAAAACAAGCAATTTCACAGTGTAACCACTAGAGGCCTGTAAAGACATCAATAGAGATGCCTAGTGAATTCCCAATTTGTTTTAGACATAATTGCTTACTTATATAATAAGTAATGGACTTTAAAATATATTCAGACATTCTCAAAGAGTACTTTTTGTGAAGTTTGAGATATTTTCTTCTTATAAATAATGATTTCAAATTAATTTTCGCATTATGATTATAGTCAATCCTAAACGGCACTGCACTGACAAACCCAAGAGGCAGTGCTTGCTTCTCATCACTGTTTACTGCAGATTTCAAATTAATTTCCAGCGTGTCAGTTTTGCCCACTGCTCTGAGCTTTTTTCTGCATTATTACTGAATTATTGAATTCATTTCACATACTCCTAAAACTTTGCTTTGTTACAGACAGCAGTTTATAGGTGTGTGTGTGTGTGTGTGTGTGTGTGTGTGTGTGTGTGTTTATTTTTCAGTCTTGATGTTTTAGAGTGTCACCACTTCTCTGCTGTGAGCTTTTTCTGCATTATGACTGAATTATTGAATGGATTTCACATATTCTCAAACGTTTGCTCTATTACAGACACAGTAGTTTTATTGATGTGTGTGTGTGTATAAGTGTGTGTGTGTGTGTGTGTGTGTGTGTGTGTGTGTGCGCGTCTGTGTGTGACTGGATGTGTCTAAATCACACTCCTGATGTTTTATAGTATCATCCCTTCACTGCTGTGTACTTTTTTTTTTTAGTTTTGTGTCTGATTTGTCGATTGTGCACACAGATAATCTCTGAATTGCTGTGTTTTTGTATTTTTCCCATTCATTTCCTATGGTCGGTCATTTCTGACCGAAGAGCATTAGTGTGACTTTTTTTTTTTTACGCCCACTTAGCCTTTTCGAATCATGTCGTAATTGTTTTTCTGTGTTCACATTCCCAGTGCCATAAAAGTCACCAAGTTTCATATCATTCCGATGAAGCTGTGATTTTTAAAAAATCAAAATGTAAAATGTTCCGGTCAGAAGCGACCGAAGAGCGCTCAAGGGTTAACTGTTGATTTAAATCAATATCTCATTTACAAACTCCCTTAAAAATCTTTAAAAGCTGTCACTCATCTTAGTTCATCTCGATTTTGGTATCGTGACAACACTAGCTTACATACAACTCAGTTTGATTAGATTGCCACTGTTTTTCCCAGGGATCTTATGATCTATAGGAGCACAGTTGGCGCAGAGTTGCTGTGACTGTGTGAATCTGCTATTCGCAGCAACTGCATTGCAGAAGCCATAGACAAATAACTGAATAAATCAGTGTTTGAGCACCTCAGGTGGCTTCGCTGGATGTCAGCAGAGACATTTCCCAGTCCTTTCTTCTCCTCAAGCCTAACATGAGGTTGCAGCACCTTTGTTGTTTCCTCGTCTGTTACGTAACGTGTAGGAAGATCATTTACACTCTATGGAGGATTTCCGAATGCTTTTACGGATGTTAAGCGCTGAGACTCTTCTGAGACATTTCTGAATGTGTGTGTAACCCGCTTGGTTTTAATAAATGCATCTGCATCCTTTAGGCCGCGTGGGAATGTAACCAATTAAACTTGTTGATGGTAATCTAACGATTTGTGTGTTTCTCGATTAATCTCTTGCTTTCTGTTTTCTTTCTGTCAATGCAGAGTGCAGCAATGGACGAGACAGTAATATGGGAACAGCACACTGTAACTCTACACAGGGTGAGAATTTAATCATCTGTGTTCATTTGTGAATTGCGAATCATTCAGAGGATATTGTCTTGTTTTACTTGTTAGTGAATATCTGTTGATTAACATGTTTTTTTAAACTTGTTTTAAAGGCCTCATGAAATCAAAACTCAAGTCATAGTTGCAACTTAAATATAAACTAAAACCTCTGGCTAAAATAAAGTGAGTTCTGACCAAAGGTATTTCAGTAGGGAATACCTCAAAACTGGAAAGTTTTACAGGGTCTTTATTAGGGGTGGGCGATATGACCTAAAATTAATATCACGGTATTTTTCATCTTTTGAACGGTGCCGGTATAATATCACGGTATTACTTTTTTTGGTACATTTTCGGAGAAGTAGCCTGTCCTGTCCATTTAGTATGTGAATAAAGTTAATCTTTTCATAATATAATAAGTATATGGTAGGTATCCTTATCAAAAAGAGACATGGGAGAGTATTATGCATTCTCAACATATTTATTTTGCAAAAAACCTAAAGATCTTACTTAACAGTGTACAACAAAACAAAAATTATTTTTTTAAATTTAATTTCTGCAATATTTAAAACCTTTAAATAACTGGGGGAAATCAACCCATGGCAACAGTTTAAAAGTAGACCAATTCTGTGGGGAAAAACGCGGACTTGGCAACCCTGCATCCAACACCAGCTGCTGGAGTTTGTCTTTGCACACGTGAGTACGAAATTTTCGTCCGACATTTTTGCACGTTAAAAAAAATACAGGTTATGTTAATCGAGTTTACACACTGCCTCTGAAACTTTCATCCGTCATAAAAAAAATTGGATCATGTTTGATGTTCTGCATTTTCGCATCCATAATAAGCATTTTGATAAGGATGGCGAATATGAGAAAACTAAAAAAAAAAAAAACACATACGAAAATCGGACTCAGTGTACAATGACCTTTAGATTTGAACGATCACGGGTCGAAAGTAAAGAGAGATGACAAAAATAGACTGGAGGATTTGTTGCAATCTTGTACTCACTGACAAATATCTATTATAAGATGTGCTGCTCCCTTTACAAAATCGAAAGTAAACGTAAACAGGCCGGTCGCGTTCGCCTCGCGCCTGCTCAATTTGTGATCCGCTGTGTAAATCCTTTGGCCGGCCGACCGGGAAAAGTCCCGGTCGTCCCGATTGCCACTCCGCCCCTGGTATAGGCTACAGGGCCGACCTTTCTTCACGATGTTTCACCAGCCGTTTAATGGCCACTCTCCTTTTACCTACCACCTGCAAAGCTGATACGAATATGTTTTACTTTTTTATTTACAACAAGATAGTATAAGGACAGGTATTCAGACCACAACTGAACGTTTGAAGAAAATTTAATGTTTTAAATATACCGGTATTGACGGTATTAGAAAATCCATGTCGTGGCGCTATCTCACACCGGTGATGACTATGACACCGGTGTACCGCCCACCCCTAGTCTTTATGCGTAAGTGGGAAAAATCAGGAACAAGACAAAATTCAATTACATATGTAAGAATTATGAAACATTTAGGTTTTCAGCAGTGACTCGAAAACGGTGCATCTCAAAGAAATTGTGACAGAAATGCAATTATTGATGATGATGGTAGAACTAGTAGTAGTAGTAATAATAATAATAATGAAATTATTAATAAAACTTTAAGGAATAATCATTTTTGTCCATGTTTTAATTTTAACAGTAAACCTCTGTTTTGTAACATTTTGTCAATTTGATTATAAATTAAATTATTTGTTTATGCCTTCTTTTTTAAATTCATGTATTTTTGTTAAACTTTTAATAAATTGTTAAAACTTACTTTTGTAAATAATATATTATAATGTAATCAGTAAAATTTAATTTAAATTCTCAATTCTCAATTATAAATTACCCTCATAAATGCCCTCATTTGATGATTGAAAAATAAATGAATAACAGAATCCTAAAAATGTTTTGTTAAATTTTAAATAAATTGTTATTCAGTTTATAAGTAGTGATTTAAATTAATTAGACATGCTTTTTGATTTACTAAAATTTAATTTAACCATTAAAATGAAGTCCAGAAAAAATGGTAAAAATGTTTTTTTTTGTTAAACAACTACAAATCCTAATGCTTCTTAGACTTTATACTTACGCTTTTGTAAATTATAATTTGTAATATATTATAATGTGATCATTAAAACTGACATTTTATTTGCCAAAAGAAATTTAATTTAATTTGATTGTAGATTAAATAATATTTTTTGCCTTTATTTGATTACCCTTTTTTTTAACAGGATTCTAAAAAATATTTTTGTTAAATTTTATAAGTTCAATGATTTCAATTAATTAGACATGTTTTTGATTACTAACATTTAATTTAACTATTAAAATTGAGTCCAGAAAAATTAAAATGGGGGAAAAAAAATCATGTTTTTGTTAAACTCTTAAATTGTTAAAACTCCATTTCCTATTGCTTCTTAGACTTTATACTCTTTTAGACTTTTTACGCTTTTGTAAATTATAAATTGTAATATATTATAATGTGATCATTAAAAATAAATTTGTTTAATTATATTTGATTATAGATTAAATAATTTTTTTATGCCTTGGTTACTGAAGAAAAAAATTACAGAGTCCTAAAAATGTTTTTTTTGTTAAACTTTTAATAAATTATTATTAAATTGTATAAGTGTGATCATTTCAATTAATTAGACATGATTTTTGATTAATACAATTTTCTTTAACCATTAAAATGGAGTCTAGACAAATTTTAATGGAAAAAATGGAATTAGTAAAAAAAAAATCTGGATTTGGAAAAATTGAAATAAATAAATGGAATTTGTTGAAAAAAAAAAAAAGCAATTCTAAAAAATTAAACTGGAAAAAATAGAATTTGTATAAAAAAAAGTCATGGTTTTAATTAATTAGACATGCTTGTTGAATACTACGATTTAATTTAACCATTCAAATTAAGTCCACAAAAATTAAAATTGAAAAAAATGTATTTTTAGTTAAACTCTTAATGAATTGTTGAAACTACATTTCCTATTGCTTCTACTTTTGTAAATTATAAACTGCAATATGTTATAATTGTGATCATTAAAACTGACATTTTGTATGCCAAAATAAATTAATTTAATTTGATTATAAATTAAATTAATGTTTTATAAATTCTGCACAATTAAAACGGAATTTGTAAAAAAAAAAAAAAAAAAAACAACAAAAAAAAAATGTAAAAACTTGAAATGGAAAAAATGGAATTTGTAAAAAAAAAAAAAGCTATTTTTTATATTTTCATTTATATTTCATTCAAGTCACTCTATGGCAGAGCAAGCTGATTTTTAACACAGGTGTTCACGGATGATGTTAGTGTATGCAGGTCAAGATAGTACATGCTTACGTGGAAGAATAGACACTATATTCATTATCTGCATTAAAGGAGAACTCCGGTGTGATATTGACCTAAAGTGTATTGAATCATGATACCGAGTGTGAACGTACCTTGCATATTTCATCTCGGTTTGTGTCCAGCTGTCCGAAATCTGGGGTCAGTTAGCCGATGCTCACAACAGGTTGTCAATGAAAGTCAATCGGGCATCGAAGGAGCCATGTAAATAAATCACTGTTTTACACCATTTACGAGGCACAAAGTAGCTCCGCACTTCATCGGTAGACTTCCTAGGGCCCTGACATTTAAAACGAGACATTGAGAACTCAGAAAAAGCACCGGTAGTTTATTTACAAGAAGATTTATACAGACAGTACCTGGGAAAGAAAATCCGGTAGCCGCCATCCTGAACTTAGTCACGATAAGTCGAGTGTCGAGCACCAATGAATTTATCAGGTTATCAACGTATCAGGTTGTAGTTTCCTTCGTGCTCGACACTCGACTTATCGTGACTACATTTAAGATGGCGGCGACTGCTCTGTTCCTGGTGGAAGATGTCTGTATAAATCTTCCTGTAAATAAACTACCGGTGCTTTTTCTGAGTTCTCAATGTCTCGTTTTAAATGTCAGGGCCCTAGGAAGTCTACCGATGAAGTGTGGAGCTACTTTGTGCCTCGTAAATGGCATAAAACAGTGATTTATTTACATGGCTTTTCCGATGCCCTGTTCACTCTCATAGACAGCCTGTTGTGAGCATCGGCTAACTGACCCCAGATTTCGGACAGCTGGACACAAACCGAGATGAGATATGCAAGGTACGTTCACACTCGGTATCATGATTCAATACACTTTAGGTCAATATCACACCGGAGTTCTCCTTTAAAGTGTTATTGTGCCATTTCAAAAAGCAACTCATTACTAAATTAAACTCAAATTACTTGTAACCCTTTTCTGTTAATATTAGTCAAGTAAACAAATGATGTACTGTTGCAGACTTGAGGTCCTTTTTTTATCGTATTGTTTTTCTCCTCTTTATATCTGTGATAGGATCTTTCTATCTCTCTGCCCTTTTCTGCCCTCTCTCTGTATCTCAGTGACCATCATGTCCCCTCATATATCTTCTCGTCCCAGATCTCCTATGCTATCTTTTCATTCTCTCTGTCCCATTCTGTCCCTTTCCAGGTCTTCCAGTCTGATTTGAATGTTTTAATTTCCCCCTCGCCTGTTTGTTAACGTGTCGTTGTGTGTCTCACAGGCTCCGGGGTTTGGCTTCGGGATCGCTATCTCAGGCGGGAGGGATAACCCTCACTTTCAGAGCGGGGAGACGTCCATCGTCATATCTGATGTGCTGAAGGGAGGCCCAGCCGAAGGCCTGCTGCAGTAAGACTCCTCTCTGACCTGCTTTACCATGGCAATGCCAATTTAAATCTAGTTTCATTTCTGAATTTGAGTTAAATTTGATACATTTGGATAAAATAGAATTAAAAGCATTTTCAGCAGTGCTCTCAGACTATTTAATTTGTATCGAAAACATTAGGTATAAATGAGAAAATGCCAATTAAAATCATTTTCACTAGAAGCATTTTCACTAGTGCTTTCAAACTATTTTAATTTGTATTGAAAACATTTGTATTAAATGAGAAAAGGGCAAATTAAAAGCATTTTAACTAGTGTTCTCAATATATACTTTTAATTTGCGTCAAAAACATTTGTATTAAAGTAGAAAAATGCAAATTAAAGCATTTTCACTAGTTCTCTCAAAGTATTATTTTTTAAAATTTTGTATCGAAAATAGTTGCAATAAATAAAGTGCAAATTAAAAGCATTTTCACAAGTGCTCTCACACTATTAATTTAATTTGTATCGAAAACATTTGTATTAAAGTAGAAAAATGCAAATTAAAGCATGTTCACTAGTTCTCTCAATATATTATTTTAAAAATGTTGTATTGAAAATAGTAGCAATAAATAAAGTGCAAATTAAAAGCATTTTCACTTGTGCTTTCAAAATGTTTTTTATTCGTATCAAAAATATTTGTGTTAAATTAGAAAAGTGCTAGTTTCACTAGTGTTCTCAGAATATTAATTTATTTGGTATGTATCGAAAACATTATTTTTTTAATTGGAAAAGTGCAAATTAGTGTCAAATTACAGTCTCAAAATATTATTTTTTTAATTTGTAACAAAAACAGTTGTATCGTATTAGAAAAGTGAATTAAATAAATATTTGAATATTTGAGTATCGAAAACATTCGGTTTAAATTAGAAAAAGTCCAAATTAAAAGCATTTTCACTAGTGCTCTCGAACTATTAATTTATTTAGTTTGTATTGACAAATTTGTATTAAATTAGAAAAGTGCAAATTAAATGAATTTTCACTAGTGCTCTCAAAATATTTTTTATATGAGAAAAATGCCAGTTAGAAGCATTTTCATTAGTGCTCTCAAACTGTTTAATTTGTGTCCATTTTAATTTTTCAGAATTCCTTTTGTTTTTTTGTAAACAAATTTAGATTTCCGTTTTAGCTTTATTGAACAAATTCTGTTTTAATTCTTCAGAATTCCCTTTTATTTAGTTTTTTTTTTTTACAAATTCCATTTTTTCCATTGTAATTTTTCAGAATTCTGTTAGTTTTTTTTTTTAAACAAATTCCATTTAGAATTCTGTTTTCTTTTAAAAAAAATAAATTTTTACATTAAAAATTTTCAGAATTCTTTATTAATTTATTTATTTTTTATTGAATTGAATTTTTATTTGAATTTTTCTGGACTACATTTCAATTGTTAAATTCAATTTTAGTAATCAAAAAGCAAGAAGCAATAGGAAATGTTTAAATTAACATTAACATTAGGTTTAAATTAGAAGTGCTAATTAAAAACATTTTCATTAGTGCCCTCAGAACATTAATTTATTTAGTTTGTTTCGAAAACATTCGTTTTAAATTCGAAAAGTGCTAATTACAGTAAATGCATTTTCACTAGTGCTGTCAAAATAATATTCAATTTGAAAACATTTGTATTAAATTAGAGAAGTGCAAATTAAAAGCATTTTCATTAGTGTTTTAAATATAAATGTGAATATAAATATAAATATAAATTAAATATAAATTAAAAAGTGTTATAAAATATTGATGCATCAAAAACATTTGTATTAAAAATTTTAAAAGTACAATTTCAAAACCATTTCAGCACTAATCTCAGGCTTTATTTGTTTATTTTTTAT
>NC_133385.1:27867139-27979936 GCF_049309525.1 Garra rufa | reverse complement strand
TTTGTATTTTTTACATTAATAATGTTTTTAATACAAATGAGAGAAATTAAAAAAATAAAGTGAAATCACTAGTGAAAAATGCTTCTAATTTGCTTTTTTAATTTAATAATAATGTTTTTAATACAAATGAGACAAATTAAAAAAGTGAAATCACTAGTGAAATGCTTATAATTTGCTTTTTTAATTTAATAATAATGTTTTAATACAAATTAGATACATTCATAAATTAAGTCTGAAATCACTTGTGAAAAATTCTTCTAATTTGCATTTTTCAAATTTAATAAAAAAAATGTATACAAATGAAAAAAAATAATTAAATCTGAAATCACTAGTGAAAAATTTGCGTTTTTAATTTAATAATAATGTTTTAATACAAAAATAAAGTAATAAATTTAGAACACTAGTGAAAATACTTTTTAATTAACACTTTTCAAATTTAATAGAAATGTTTGAATATAAATGTATTATAAATACATTTTTTGAAGATGTAAAAAAGTTGATTTGAGTAATTACAATAAAATATAATTATAAGAATATTTGTTTTCATTTAGAAAAGTGCAGATCAAAAGCATTTTTTCTAGTGCTTTCAGACAGTGCTGTGAACTTGATTTTTAAAACTCTGTTACAGTCATATAGTGATTCTATCAGAAAAAACATCTTTATAGCTAACATATGCTAACATGGTGTATGTGTTTCTGCGGTTCACTCTGTAAGCAGAATATGGGCTCCGCCTGGCCAGCCACATCTTCGTAAAGGACATTTCCCCCGAGAGCCTGGCAGCCCGAGACGGAAACATACAGGAAGGAGACGTAGTGCTCAAGGTAATATAAAAATGTCCACCTGTAGGGAGGGGGAAACGGATGGAAGGAGCGAAGGGAGTGTTCAAAGTGACACATTTTGAACGAATGCAAACACTTGCTAATAGAGATGTATGTTGTTGTTGACATCTTTTCGGTTACTCTTCATCTAGATTAATGGCACAGTGACTGAGAATCTGTCCCTGATCGATGCTAAGAAGCTGATCGAGAGGTCAAAGGGCAAGCTGAAGATGGTGGTGCAGAGAGATGAGAGGGCGACCCTGCTCAATATCCCAGACCTGGATGACAGCATACCTTCAGCTAATGCCTCTGACAGAGATGGTGAGAGAGACTCTGTGCAGCACACTTCTACTGATATGAAGTGAACAGTCATAGTTAATACATAGTATGATGTTAGTTTAATTCAAAAAGCAGTTGAAAGGTTTTACGAAATATACAAAAATGTATATAAAATGTGGAATTATTAGCGTTTTTAATTTTTTTTAAATATATTTTAGGTCATTTTAAAAGGTGATTTAAAATTGTATTAAACAAATGTTTATTTTTTCTTACCTTTCAATATCTTTTTGTTTTAATAATAATACTAATACTGAAACTTGTAAAAATCATTACAAATAAAGTAAAAATAAAATGACTTATGAATATGAGATTAACAACTTTTAAAACTTTTAAAAATTACCCTATTTACACGTTTTTTTAAAGACAATTTACACTTAAAACCAGTGTTATTATAGTATTATTTCTATTCAGGTATGGTTTATTAGTATGTTGAATTAGCGTTTATAAAAAAAAAAAAAATAGATTATTTTAATTTTATTTAAGATTTTATTAAACAAATGTTTATTTTTTTTATTTTTTTTTATACTTTTTTAGCAGTGTTGTTACTGTTAACTAAAACAAACTTGTAAAAATCATTAAAAAATAAAGCTAAAATAAAATAGATTATAAATATGAGAAACTTTTAAAAATTACACCTAGAACCAGTGTTATTGTCATATTATTTCTATTCAAGTATGTTATTATTAGTTTTTTGAATTTGCTTTTTTATATATATATATATATATATATATATATATATATATATATATATATATATTATTTTTTATTTATTATTATTTTTTTTTTGTTTAAAGCAATGTTGTTACTGTTAACTAAAACTGAAACTAGTGAAAGTAATTAATAATAAAGCTAAAATAAAAACAATTATAAATATGAGATTAAAACCTGAACAAACTTTTAAAACTGACCATATTTATAAATGTTTTAAGCATATACCTCACTAAATTTTGTTAGAAATTGTTGAATACACAATTTATTCTTAATACCAGTGTTACTGTCGTATTATTTCTATCCAAGTGTAAGAATTATTAGCATTTTAATTTTTTTTTATATATTTTTGTATTAAACATATATATTTTTTCTTACCTTTAATATTTTTTGTTGTTGTTTTAAGCAGTGTTGTTACTGTTAACTAATACTGAAACTTGTAAAAGTCATTACAAATAAAGTAAAAATAAAATGACTTATGAATATGAGATTAACAACTTGAACAAACTTTTAAAACTTACCATATTTACACATTTTTTAAGACAATTTACACTTAAAACCAGTGTTATTGTATTTCTTTTCAAGTAGGGTGTTATTAGTATGTTGAATTAGCGTTTATTTAAAAAAAAAAGATTTTTAGATTATTTTAATTTTCTTTAAGATTTTATTTATCAAATGTTAATTTTTTTTTATACCATACAATTATTTTTTTAGCAGTGTTGTTACTGTTAACTAAAACTCACTAAGTTTTGTTGCAAATTGTTGGAAACGCAGTTTATATTAGAACCAGTGTTGTTGTAGTATTATTTTTATTAAAGTATGGTATTATTCGTTTTATTTTTTTATTTTTTTTGGCATTTTTAAATATCATATATATATATTTTTTTTTTTATACAAATGTATGTTTGTTTTTTCTTACCATTAAATTTTTAATTGTTTTTGTTTTAAGCAATGTTGTTACTGTTAATTAAAACTGGAACTTGTAAAAATCATGAAAAAGAAAGCTAAATAATTACTAAATAATATTAAAAATTTGAACAAACATTTAAAAATTACCCTATATACTATTTACTGTAGTATTGTTTAGATTCTATTCTGTTTCTAAGTATGGTGCTATTAGTATTTTGAATTGCCGTTTATTTAAAAAAGCATTTTTAGAATATTTTAATTTTATTTAAAATTGTATTAAACAAATGTATTTTTTTTTTACCATTCTTTTTTTTTTCTTGTTTTATTACCATTCTTTTTTTCTTTTCTTTTTTTTTTTTGTTTTAAAGCGTTGTTACTGTAAACTTGTAAAAATCATTAAACTTAAACTTCTAAAAATATAATTGTTGGCTTGGCAACTAGCTGAAATAAAACAGGTCTAAGTACTAAAATGAAGAAATTTTTTTTTACGATTAATAAATTACATTAACTAATAAATTTAAAAAACTGATAATGACCTAAGTCCACAACAACATTACTAAAACTTATTAGATATATATGGGATATATAATATAATTTTTTTTTTTCTTCTTCAAATTTTTTAAGAATGTTTGAACCTTTTTTTGTTTTTTTATTATTGGGAAAAAAAAGACAAAAATTGTAATGGGAAGAATACAAAATTCCAATAGCAATACTTGAGGCTGACTTGTAATCCTGTAACATTACAGTGTGAAGTCATTTGATCTTTTTGTTAGATATTTCAGACATCCACTCCGTGGCCTCCGATCATTCCAACCGATCCCACGACCGGAAAAGGAGCAGCCGCTCTCGTTCTCCGGACCGCCGCTCCGAGCCCTCGGACCACTCCAGACACTCTCCGCCACAGATCAGCAACGGCAGGTCAGATACCCTTGCTGTTTTCCACAATTTCTTTGGTTGCAGCCACACAAGATATGTTAGTAAACATGAAATCAGAGGTCTGATTCACATCACATAAATGTACCACTTCTCACAACCAAATAGTTGGTTTCCAAGTTATTTCACTCTCAATTTTTAGGTCCTCATCTCACCAGATTGAGTTGTATTTTAGCTTTAAAAATGTAGGAGTTGCAGGCCTGCTGACCGCTGATATGAGAACAGCCTTGTGACAGGCATATGAGAGAAGCCTCTGTCAGACGGGACCGCAGCGCTTGACAAAACGCTCCTGTAAATTGGAAGTGTCCTAGATAGATAAACCAAGGTGTGACAGCGGTAGAGCAAGGGAGGAATTTCATCTTCCTGCAAATGTGCCAGCTTTCTAAATGAAACCCTAAATTTAAAGGTGAAGTGTGTAATTTTTTCAAAGGTAAAATGCTTCTTTTTTTTTAACATTTAATAATGTCTTTTAATACAAATTGCATAAATTAACAAATAAAGTCTGAAATCACTAGTGAAAAATGCTTCTAATTTGCGTTTCATAATTTAATAATAATGTTTTAATGCAAATGAGAGAAATTAATGAATAAAGTCTGAAATCACTAGTGAAAAATGCTTTTAATTAGCATTTATTTTTAAGTTTAAAATAACGTTTTAATACAAATTAGATACATTAATAGTCTGAAATCACTAGGGAAAAATGCCTTTAATTTGCGTTTTTTATTTAATAATAATGTTTTTAATATAGATGAGAGAAATAAATAAATCTGAAATCACTAGTAAAAAATACTTCTAACTAGCATTTTTTATTTAATAATAATGTTTTTAATATAGATGAGAGAAATAAATAAATCTGAAATCACTAGTAAAAAATACTTCTAACTAGCATTTTTTATTTAATAATAATGTTTTAATGCAAATGAGATAAATTAATAAAGTCTGCAATCACTAGTGAAAATGCCTCTATTAAATAGAAAATGCAAATTAATGTTTTAATACAAATTAAATTAATAAAGTCTGAAATCACTAAACAAATCTTCTAATTTGCATTTTCCTATTTATTGATGTTTTTCATACAAATTAGAAAAATTAATAGTCAGTGAAAATGCTTCAAATTTGCATTCATTAAGTTTATAATGTAGCGAAAAATGCTTCTAATTTGCATTTTTTTAATTTAATAATAATGTTTTAATGCAAATAAGAGAAATTAATAAAGTCTAAAATCACTAGTGAAAAATGCTTGTTATTTGCATTTTTTATTTAATAGTGTTTAATACAAATGAGAAATGAATGCAAATAGTCGGAAATGACTAGTGAAAAATGCTTCTAATTTTCTATTTTATTTATTTGCATTTTCCTATTTATTAATAATGTTTTTCATACAAATTAGATAAATTAATAGTCAAATCATTATTGAAAAAGGCTAATTTGCGTTTTTCAAATATATTAATAATGTTTAATGTTTTTCATGCAAATTAGATACATTAGGAGTGAAATTACTAGTGATTTTTTTTCTAATTTGCATTTTTTTATTTAATGAAAATGTTTTTTGCACAAATGGGAGAAATAAATAAGGTCTGAAATCACTAGTAAAAAATGCTTCTAATTTGAATTTTTATAATTTAATAATAATGTTTAATAATGTTTTTCATACAAATTAGATGAATTAACAAAGTCGGAAATCACTAGTGCAAAATGCTTCTTTTTGCATTTTTTAATTTAATAATAATGTTTTTAATGCAAATGAGAGAAAATAATAGTCTGAAATCACTAGTGAATAATGCTTCTCATTTACTTTTTTTATTTAATAATAACGTTTTTAATACAAATAAGATAAATTAATAAATACAGTCTAAAATCACTAGTGAAAACGGCTTCTAATTTGCATTTTTCTAATTTAATAATAATGTTTTTAATACAAATTAGATAAATGACTAAAGTCTGAAATCGCTAGTAAAAATATTTCTAATTTGTATTTGTTTAATAATGTTTTTCATACAAATGAGAAATTAATAGTCTGAAATCACTAGTGAAAAAGGCTTCTATTTTGCATTTTTCAAATTTAATAACAGTGTTTGATGATGTTTTTCATACAAATTAGAAAAATTAAGTCTAAAATCACTCGTGAAAAATACTTCTTATTTGCATTTTTCAAATTTAATAGTTTAATACAAATGAGAAATTAATACATATAGTCTAAAATCACTAGTGAAGCACTTTTCAAAAATGTAATTGAATCATCAGTAGGCCATTTGTAGGTTGACTTGTGAAGAGACTAAACTCTCAGGCACTATGAACAATTGTTATCGAAGTACCATTATTAAACAATTGCATATAAGCGAATGTTTTAGGCGAAGAAATTTACACACTCCCCACAATCCAGATTTGCAGATCCTCAGGTGTGTGAGTGTTACTGAAGTTTCTTCTGATTCTTGTTTTGAATCAGGGCCGCAGGGCCGACATCTCAGAGAACCCGGCCAGCGTAAGTGTTTGGGTCCGGTGAACGCAGCGTCCCGAACATAGCTAACCAAACTAACGCTTTTGTGAGCTTTGCACTAAAGCATGTGACGTGGGCGCTTCTCAAAGTGGTGTAACCCAGTGTTTGTGTAATGGTGTTCCTGTTTTACCTTGTTTGAACTACTTGACGTGTTCATTTCATCATCTCAACATCTCTCACCTCAAACCAACTTGGTCACAGGAAATTTGTTGGTTTGTATGCCCAATCCCAGCATGCATCTGTGACATCAAACATACCCCTCTATTCATCTCATTTCTCATGCAAATTCAAAACTGGTCTCAGCTGTGTGTTACGTCTTTTCTGCTGAGCGAAGCTAAAATAGGGCTGTACAAATACGCACATACTCTTAATGTCTGCTGCTGTCAGTTTGGCAGTGCAGACGGAAGCATGCTGCTTTTAACATCGTTTGCAGTAGTTCTTCTCTGCCTCAGAGACTTCTTGGTATTACTGGCACATCTGCTCAGCCAACCATCCTTGAAAGTCGTCCAATAGGATTGAAGCACCACCTGCACCGTGCGCGGAAAGACAGAGGCTGCGTCCTGAAAGCATAAGCAGCTGCCTTTTGCCGTCAATCCAGCTGGATTGTTGGTTTGAAAACTTTTTGTGGTATCGACTCAGGGTTCGTATGAGGTGCTTAAAGTACTTTTAGCATAGCTTAGCATAGATCATTGAATCCTATTAGACCAATAGCATCGCGTTCAAAAATAACCAACGAGTTTCGGTATTTTTCCTATTTAAAACTTGACTCTTCTGGAGTTATTTCGTGTACTAAGACCAGCGGAAAATGTAAACCTGCGATTTTCTTGGCTGATAAGATTAGGAACTACACTCCTATTCCGGCGTAATAGTCGAGGAAGTTTGCAGCCGTAACATGGCCGAAGCAGGCACAGTAATATCACGCAGCACAATGTGACCAACTGCATGCACTGGGAGTGTTCCTCGTTGGAAGTTACCTAGCTGGGAACTAATTTCAGGCGCTGCGTGATATTACTCCGCCTGCTGCGTCCATATTACAGCAGCAAACTTCCTTGACTATTACGCCGGAATGGCAGTGTAGTTCCTAATCTTATCAGCCTAGAAAATCACATCTTTATATTTTCCGCTGGTCTTAGTACACGATATAACTACAGAAGAGTCAAGTTTTAAATGGGACAAATACTGAAACTCGTTGGTTATTTTTGAACGCGATGCTATTGGTCTAATAGGATTCAATGATCAATGCTAAGCTATGCTAAAAGTGATATCGCCAGAACAGGAGAACGGCCGAATGGATTTCAAAACGGTAAAACTCTACTTATTAACTCGGGGACAGTTGGAGAATGAGCCTATTTCCAAAAAAGTGGAGTGTTCCTTTAAAGTACTCGAATTTGACTTTTTGAAATTTAAGGCCTGGAAAACCCTTGAAAACAGCAATATTCCTGAAAAGGTACTTGAAAAGAACTTGACTTATTGCAAGACAATGCGTCTATGAAACAAGTGTTTAATTAATTAATTAATTGTCAATAAGCACACATCTTGTCAAGCTAAATTCACACAATTCAAAAAGCATCATCATTTTTTGGTAATTTCAGTTAATGTCAGAAAACTAGCAAGCTAAGCCAGTAGTAGAACTGAAAGTGTCGTGTAAACATGGCTGAATATGCGAAAACAGAAATAGATTAACCGAATCATTTGAGTCATTTACGCCGGAACCGCTCCGATTGATTCAAACTCGTGACTTCGATTAGTAATTTCAAGTGATTAATAGCAAAAAAACAGATAAAATAAAAAAAGGCATTTATTTTCGAATTGACATCAATTGTAATGATTTTAAAAAGCATGTAGTGATGGAGAAACGGAGCTTTCCGAAACTCTGAATCAGTTAAACCACTGCAGCGCAAAATGATTCACTGCTTTGAAGCGTTCTAATCGAATGATTCAAATCAACTGATTCGCGACACGCGATTTAAAGTCCCGATTTAATGATTCACAATACACAAAGTTCCAATCTAAGTCAAATGATTCGAGATCTGCACTCCAAGCCCTGATCTGAAATGATTGTTCATGAATAATTATTCAGATCGGGACTACACAGCATGGATCATGAATCATTTGATTCAGATCGGGTCTTTGGTGGGGGTTCGCAAATCATTTGATTCATTTCGGGACTTCCGAACTTCCGCGAATGGTGAATCATTTATTTCAGATCAGGATTTCAGAGTGATTTCACCAATCTTTTTTTCTGATTTGTTTTTTTAAACTGTAGAAAACATCAAACCATTAAAGCAGTAGTTATAAAAACAAAACAAAGAAAAAAGAAAAAAGTATAAAAACACAAATACAAGTCCCTTAAGACAGTTAACAGTGGTTTTACTATAGTAAAAATGTATTATACTTTGTAATACTTTAGTAATGATGCTTTGTATGTGCTTCACTTAATTTTTGCCATTTTTTATTAGTATATTTTTAGACATTGTTTGATAAGTGAGATCTCTGATTGTAGTCCTTGGAAAATCAAAAAAGAAGTGCTTGAAAAGTCCTTGAAAGTCCTGAAATTTCATTTTACAGTATCTGTACGAACCCTGTAGACGTCATCACTTAATTCTTGGTTCAGGAACAAACGGGTTTAACAGACCTGAACCATTTAAGGAGCCATTTTTTACATCCCAGATCCAGTTTCTCTTAGGTGGAAACGGGAAATGGTACTATAATCAGCATGGGGACTGTGTTGGTAGAAAGAAGATAACAAAATATGTTCTAAAACATTTTGTTAACATTCTCATCAAGTAAAGATTGTGTTTTAAAGTTATAGTTCACCCAAAAATGAAAGTTACCCCATGGTTTACTCACTATCCTAGGTGTATATGACATTCTTTTTTCAGACGAACACAATCGGAGTTATATTAAAAAATATTCTGGCCTCTCTAAGCTTTATAATGGCAGTGAATAGATGTTAAGATTTTGAAGCCCAATAAAGTGCATCCATCAATCATAAAAACTGCCCTACATGGCTAGGTTAATAAACGCCTTCTGAAGTGAATCGATGCATTTGTGTAAAAAAAAAAATCCATATTTAAAACTTTATAAATGGTAATCTCTAGCTTGCGCTGTCGTATACAAGTTCACAAGAAAGCGGTATTCCAGTGGATGACGTAGGATGTAGGCATAGCGTAAGTTCCAGTGAGAATATGCTATGCTCTTGGAGAGCTTATATCGAAGGATATAAAGGGGATTTTGAGCTTATATCGAAATCCTCCGACGTTTTCCTTAACAAATCCTCGTTTTGTACTTGTATAAGTTCTAACTCCCCGGAGCCATGTGGAGTACTCTTTATGATAGATGGATGCACTTTTATTAGTTTTCAAAATCTCGACACCCAATCACTGCCATTATAAAGCTTGGAAGAGCCAGGACATTTATTTATTAATAATTCCAATCGCATTTGTCTGAAAGTAGAAAGACATACACCTAGGATGGCTTGAGGGTGAGTAAATCATGGGGTAATTTTCTTTTTTTGATGAACCTATCCCTTTCAGATATTTCGCAGAAAAAAAAATTGGGTCCTGATTCAGAACCAGTACTGATTTACACAATTTCCCATACTAGATTGTAATAGTTCTTCGAAATAGAACATAATTGGTAACCGCAAGTACTGTCCTCTTCAAAAATGCCTATTTTTCTCTCTTAGTTGGTTTTATGGATCATAAGATCCGTAAAGACCCTCGAGCGGACAATGATGGCTTTAATACTTCGAGGTATAGTGCGTTATCCCACACACTTGCCCTCAATGTCATCAGCCAAGGCTTTTTATTGAGCCGCACCGTAATTGCTAGAAAAGATATTCGTCATTGTCATGAATAAAACAGGACCACATGTGGCGGCCCGGTCTTGCAGAGATGGAGAGTTTCTGCAGTCCGTGGATGTCGCCCCGCTGTTGTTTACTGTGACAGTAAAGGTCACGGGCCGGACCTGTCATCTTTGGCCACGTGCCGATTTTTGGAAGTGCCTCAACGGCGGTGGTGCACCTGGAGTCCTTTTCTCTTTCCCTTCTCTCCCTCTCTTTCTCTGTCTCTGTCTCCTCCATTACTCCAGATCAGATGGGCTGCGCTAAATATAGTCCAACAAAGGAGCTGCAAAGCACAGCTGTGACCTTCAAGACTACCTAGCTGCCCTAGCCACACAACGTCCTCCCTCTCTCCCCATCTACCTCGCTCTCATCTGCCATTTGTCTTTCAGTGTAAACATTGTTTTATGGGTTGTGTGCTTAGGCTTGATAGTGTGGAAAAAGCGGTGTTGTTTTTGGTTGTCCTGCTGAGAGCAGAGCATGCATTAATCATCAAAAGCTTTAACCGAACAGCACAAAAGCTCATTTCATTCCGCACTGTACCGTATATTTTCAGTGTCCTGTATGCAGGTGTATTATTGATTAGACTTGTATTTGTTTTTACGGCCTGAAACATACTCTCCCAAGTACGTAAACTAGAGATTGATGCTTTTTAAACACTGCTTTAAGCTTTGAAACCTTTGCGAATGATTTGTTTTTATTCAACTATTCAAAGCATGACGTAAACTCTCAAAGTTTGATATGTCATAACTGATTCAAAAACGCTTCGAAATTTCGGTGGTTCGCTGCTAGCACCTATTTTGTTGTATTTACACCATTCTGACCAGCAAACATCAGCATGTGGCATTTCAAATGCTTTGAAGCCAGTGAATCATTTTGAAAAGCAGTTGGTTCAGTTGATTTGAAGTGTCAAATTAGCAGAGGTGGGACCAAGTCATTGTTTTGCAAGTCACAAGTAAGTCTTGAGTCTTTGCATTCAAGTCTCAAGTCCCAAGTCAGAACCGGCAAGCCAAAGTCGAGTTGCAAGTCCTCAACTTTAAGCTTCAAGTCCTAAACAAGTCATTAGTGCTGTTTGCCCAAATGAGTGTCTCTGTATTAATTACTACAGTAAATTCAAAGTCAATAACAGTCCATAGTAGGTATAATTATAAAACGTATAGTAATTAGTGTTGTTTCAATGAGGAATTAATCACTGTTTGGGAACAAATATAGGCCTAATTGAATGAATAATTGCAACTGCAAATTAGTGTCAGATTGGTTTTATTCAAACTGTAAAAGTCACATGGTTTCAGTAAATAAGGCTTCATTTTGTCATAACTGTTTCAAAACACTTTGAAATGTTGGTGGTTCAGTGCTAGCAGGTATTTTGTTGTATTTACACCATTCTGACCAGAAGGTGTGACCAAAGCAATTGGGACAATCGATTCAAACGTGCCAAAGTCACGTGGTTTGGTGCTAGCAAGTAATTTATACTGTTCTAACCAACAGGCGTCATCAACATGGCGTTTCAAATGCTTTGAAGACAGTGAATCATTTTGAAAAGTAATTGGTTCATTTGATTCAAAGTGTCAGCATGTTAAATTGGTTCAGTTGATTCAAAGTTTTGAAAAGCTTACTTTCTTCCATTGCATTCTCAGCGTTGCCACAAGAGGTGCTATAATAGACATTCGCATGGACAACAGTTTTCTCTTTTAGGTCGACTATTACCATGACAAGAGCAACAGACTGAGAATCTTGTTGAGCAAGATAGTTAAGCTGAGTCTGGTTTAATGGCATTAATTTATGATGGTAGCACTATCGCCCCCTGGTGTACTGGTTTGTAACCATCAAAATAACGCCAAGTTGCGTATTACGTAACCAAACCACATTATTCGTTGGCCAAGCGTTCACATCCAAGTTTGGGTACTTGTTGAGTATGTTTCTGGCCATAGGAGGAAATGTTCAATATGCCTGATTCATTTGAGCACGTTTTAGAGTGTTTGGTTCAATGAATCATTTAAAAAAAAACTAAAATAAAACTAATTTGAGTCATCAGTCAAAAGTGTTTTCAGAAGTATGGCATTTTACATGTTCTCTATATATTTATATAATTGTATGATGGATAACAGTCAGTAGATTTAGTGATTTGGTTTGTTTGGACTGTTCAGTGAGCCAAAAAATATGACAATTTTCCAGTGTTACTGATTTAATCATAATAATTAAACATTATTAACTCTGTTTTGTACAATGCATATGAGTTTGGAAAACATTTTAGCAGTTTGCTTCATTTAGACTGATCCAAAAGGGCAAAAGTCAATAATATTGTTGATAAGTTATACAAATTTGTGGGTTTTAGTTAGTATGTCATGTAAATATATATGTTGGAGTTTGATGCTGTCATAATTGTAAAAACCTATTTTCAAGGCTGTTAAGTTGAAAAAAAATCTTTCTGAGAATTGATTGAACAAGATCAATGTTTAATGTGTCTTATCCTAACAGCTTTGCTCTGTTGTCCTTTTTTCTCCACCCACAGTCACCGAAGCCGTGATGAAGAAAAGGTCTCAAAGGCTGGGCCGCTTCCCGTACCTGCTAAGATGGTGGAGGAGATGCCGAAAGAGCAGACGGCAGCCAGAGAAGAGAAACAGCTCCCCCCTCTGCCAGGTCAGAGGTCACTACACATGAATACACTGTGATCGAAACATACATTATTCTCAGCCTGGGTTTGTGCGCAGGCGGTGACGAGCAGCGGGAGTTTGTCAGTTGTGACAGTGTCGTCCCACCTGCTCTGTCCCGCTGGGTGTCTCTGTGACCTCCCAGAGCGCGACACGCTCCTGTGGTGACATTTTGTGTGTGTGCGTGTGTACTGTACTCAAAAACTCAATGTGCCTTGATCTCTTTAGAGCCCAAGCCTGTGTACGCTCAACCCGGCCAGCCCGACGTGGACCTGCCTGTTAGTCCGGCAGACGCCCCAGTGCCCAGCGTCACACATGATGACAGCATCTTGCGGTGCGTATCACTAACATTTCTCACATTCAATGTCTTAGAGATGTAGGAGGTTAGATGTTATGTTTGTGTGTCCACCCTCAGGCCGAGCATGAAGCTGGTGAAGTTTAAGAAGGGCGAGAGCGTTGGGTTGAGACTCGCTGGCGGGAATGACGTTGGGATATTTGTGGCGGGAGTTTTGGAGGACAGTCCTGCTGCTAAAGAGGGCCTGGAGGAAGGAGACCAGATTCTCAGGGTGAGACTTTGATGTTTTGCTTCACTGTAACCACTCCAGACAGCAACTTCTGTCTAAAAGCTGTTTATATAAGCAGCTACCTATAAGGGGCACTCTGACGGTGTTTAAATCATCAGGTTGCTGTATGTTTGGTTGCTAGCGATCCACCAATCAGAGCAGTCAGTGTTACTGTGGAAGCGAGAACTATAGCAAAAGAACTTAACAGTGACTGCACACTGTAATTTCACTCTTAAACAGCTTTTGTATTTTATATAAATTAATATTTTGGAATAGACTTCAGATATATTGTATCATTCACGATCAGTTTACCTTTAAATCAATTACTAACTTCTTATGTGATTTGCAGTGCTTAATGGGAAGTATAGTTTATTTCCTCATAATAGAGGTTAAGTGCATGGTTATGTAGTCCGCTCACCGATTTAAAAATATTTTTTCACTTCATATGTTACATTGATTCAACTTGATTGATTGAATAAATGGCGGGGGGGATTCATTCTGGAAACATTTTCATAATAATATACATTTTTTGTAATATGCACTAAAATATTTGCAATATGCAAAAAAAAAAAAAAATACAGTAATATTTGGTTAAATAAAAAGTTGTATTTTAGTATTATTGAAATACTTTTAAAGTTTATTACTATTTTAAATTAGTTTATTTTAATTTTAGTAAAAGTTTTAGTAATTTTGTTGAAGTTTTTTTATTCATTTATAATTCTATATAGTTGTTATTAATTTTTATTTCAACTTTAGTTTAATTTTAATTAAGTTAAACTAAATGAAAATTTGAAATTTTACCTTAGCATCTAGCCAAATACAGATTTTTAATATTTTATTTTAGTTAATGTTTGTTTCAATTAACAATTGTTTTTATGGTTTCCATTTTAGTTAGCTACAGTGCCTTGCGAAAGTATTCATACCCTTATTTTTTTTTTTTTTTTATATGTTGCTGCCTTATGTTAAACTGCTTTAAATTTTTATTAAATTATTTTAATGTACAACAATGTACACTCCATACACTATAATGGCAGAGCAAAAACAGGTTTTTAACATCTTTGCAAATGTATTAAAAATAAAAAAACTTAAATGATTCCATTGCATAAGTATTCATACCCTTATCTGGGACAGCTGAGATTTAGCTTGATCTCGTTCATATTGCTTGATGTTAACCTGTGGCAAATTCAATTTAATGGGTATGAGAAGGACACATTTTAATAAAAGGTCTAACAGCTGAAAATGCTTATCAGAGCAAAAACCAAGCCCTGAGGTCAAAAAAACTGCCTGTAGAGCTCAGAGACAAAATTGCATCAAGCCACACATCTGGGGAAGAGTTCAGAAAAAATTCTGATTCATTGTAGGTTCACAGAAGCATGTAGTCTGCGTTACCCTTTATGGAAAAGCTTGAAACAACCATTACTCTTCGTATAGCTGGCCTCTGGATGGAGAAGGCCTTGGTTAGACTGGTAACCAAGAACCTGATGGTCACTCTAGTTGAGCCTAATGATCATATGTGGAGATAAAAGTCATCTACAGAAGGAAAAACATCACTGTAACACTCCAACAATCTGGTATTTATAGTGGTGTGGCCAAGCTCAATCCTCTCCTCAGTGAAGACACATGAAAACACACTTGGAATTTGCAAAAAAGAACCTGAAGGACCCTCAGACTGTGAGAAACAAGATTCTCTGGTGGATGAACCTCAATTTCAAGCATCATGTTTGAAGAAAATCAGGCACTGCTCATCACCTGCAGAGTACCATCCTAAAAGTAAAGTGTGCTGGTAGCAGTCTCATGCTGTGGGGCAGTTTTTCAGCGGTAGGGACTTAAGGACTAGTCAGTAAAAGAAAAGCTCAATGCACCAAAATATTGAGATAGCCTTAATGAAAACCCAATCCGGAGCATTCAGAACCTCACACTGAACAGAAGGTTCACCTTCCAACAGGACAATGACCCTAAGCACACAGCAAGAGTGGCTAAAAGACAACTCTGTGAGTGTCCCAGCCAGAGCCTTGGCTTGAACCCAATCAAACCTTTCTAGAGAAACCTGAAAATGTCTGCCAGACCCATCCAAGCTGACAAAGCTTGATAGGTAAAAAGGTGAGGTGAAGATGTCAGATAGTTGCCAAATGCAGATGTGCAAAGCTTGTCGCATCACACCCAAAAATAATTGAGACTGTTAAGGTGCTTCAGCTAAGTACTGAGTTAAGGGTATGAATACTTATGCACTTATGTACTTCAGTTTTTTTATTTTTAACACATTTACGAAATTTCAGTTTTTGTTTTGTCATTATGGTGTATGATAAGTAATTTAAAGCAATTCGGCAAAGTAGCAACATAACAAAATGTGAAAAAATTAAGAAAAACTCCAGGCTGATCTCTTGATTTTCTCTAGATACATTTTTTATAAATTGATTATTTATATTGTACACTCCCTTCGACTCCACTATCCACTACCACCTTGGATTTTGAGTTCACCGCAGTTAAACTTTTGCCAACAAGGTATCTAATGAGGCAGCATAATTTGCCACCCATTATTTGGAACAGGCTTCAGGTCAGGCAGCCCAGAGATGCCTAAAAATGTTGCTTAGGTAGGCAGCTCGACGTTTTGGAGCAGAGCCTTCATGCTAATGCTGTGTGTGTGTGTGTGTGTGTGTGTGTGTGTGTGTGTGTGTGTGTGTGTGTGTGTGTGTGTGTGTGTGTGTGTGTGTGTGTGTGTGTGTGTGTGTGTGTGTGTGTGTGTGTGGATGGGAAATTCTGTCTGATGTGAATACCTGTTTATGCTCAAGTCATTTCACCTCTTACAGTTTCTTCGCAGTCGAGCCTGAAGATGTTTGCAGTGGCGTTTAGCTCTTGTGATGAATAACTCGAGTGGGACTCTTAAAGGCCTGTGGGTGAAGGGAGATTTGGTGTCCCGGCTTTTATAACCGTCTGTTTACGGGCTCTTTAATGACAGTCCTAGTTTTATGGCGGTTCCCGCTTCCAAAATGTCCCTCTCGTGCTGTATAGATGCCGTTAAACCTCAGTGTGTGTGAAGATGCTTGTCTTCTCTCAGGATGGTTTCCCTGGTGATGTTAGTTTCCATCTTCTCGCTGCCAAACGCAGCCGCTTTCTCTTCCTCTCTGGGTTTTTCCAACATGCCTATTCTTTATTCAGAACGTTTGTCACCTTCTCTTTCTCACAAACCTCACCACCCACCACACAATCACACAAACCGGTCTTAAGAAACAAACCGTTCTTCTCATTCATTATACCCCTTTAGAGAGGTTTTTTTGGGGGGGTTTTAAATGGCTGTTCTTTAAACCCTTCCCAGGTAAATAATGTGGATTTTGCAAACATCATCCGCGAGGAGGCAGTGCTGTTTCTTCTGGACCTGCCCAAAGGAGAGGAGGTCACCATCCTGGCCCAGAAAAAGAAAGATGGTGAGGATGTAATCTGTCAGCTCTTAAAGGAGAATGTCCTGATAATTTATCCCCCATGTCATCCAAGATGTTCATGTCATTCCTTCTTCAGTCGAAAAGAAATTACGGTTTTTGAGGAAAACATTCCAGGATTTTTCTCCATATAGTGGACATCAATGGTGGCCAATGGGATGAAGATCCAAATTGCAGTTTCAATGCAGCTTCAGAGGGCTGGGATCATGTAGATCCCAGTTGAGGAATAAGGGTCTTATTTAGCAAAACGGACAGTCGTTGTCTAAATGCTATATACTTTTTAACCACAAATGCTCACCTAACACTAGCTCTGCGATGCGGGTCCACAACTTCACACATTACGTAATCACCTTGAAAAGTGCTTCTTCACCTGTGTACTTTGGTTAAATGTAGGACGATTTTAACGTTGGAGAAGAAAATAAGATGGGTTTTTGAAGTTTTTTGACCTACCCTAATGGTCTTGAACCGGAATACACAGAGTACACTCAGAGCTAGACAAGACGAGCAGTTAAGGTTAAAAAGTACAGACATTGTCGCATTTTTTAGAAAATAACCGATCGTTTTGCTAGATAAGACCCCTTTCGTTTAGAGCCCTTTGAAGCTGCATTTAAACTGCATTTTAAAAGTTCAAACTCGTGGGCACCATAGAAGTCCACTATATGGAGAGAAATCCTGAAATTTTTTCCTCTAAAAACAATTTCTTAATGACTAAAGAAAGAAAGACATGAACATCTTGGATGACAAGGGTTTGAGTAAATTATCTGTACATTTTTGTTCTGGAAGTGTACTCCTTTAAAGGTGTTTTGGACACTTGTTGGACTCTATGACAAGCTAAATCAGTGAAAAATAATATTAACATAAATCTCTTTGCTTCTCAGTGTACCGGCGCATCGTAGAGTCCGACGTAGGTGACTCGTTCTACATCAGGACCCATTTCGAATACGAGAAGGAGTCGCCCTACGGCCTGAGCTTCAATAAAGGCGAGGTCTTTAGAGTGGTCGACACTCTGTACAATGGCAAACTAGGCTCCTGGCTCGCCATCCGCATTGGCAAGAACCACCAGGAGGTGGAACGGGGCATCATCCCCAACAAGAATAGGTACTAAAGCCATTTCTGCATCGAGTTTTACGTTTGAAGTTTGATGTGTTGTCGTTCAAGTTTAAGCTGTTGTTTTATGTTCTTCTCAGGGCTGAGCAGCTATCGAGTGTCCAGTACACTCTCCCAAAGACTCCAGGAGGAGATCGGGCCG
Organism: Garra rufa; assembly: GCF_049309525.1. NCBI lineage: Eukaryota > Metazoa > Chordata > Actinopteri > Cypriniformes > Cyprinidae > Garra > Garra rufa. The sequence continues at coordinate 27,961,991 of NC_133385.1, read as the reverse complement.
ACTTCTGGAGGTTCAGAGGCCTCCGTAGCTCTAAACGCAACTTGAGGAAGAGCAGAGAGGACCTTTCTGCTCAACCCGTACAAACAAAGTTCCCCGCTTATGAAAGAGTGGTGCTTCGAGAAGGTACAGAAGCTGTTTATAGACCTGCGTTTAGTTGCTATGGTTATTTCGAGTTTGAGAATCTATTTTTGAAGCTTTGCTAATCAGTTTCAGTTTGCCTGGAAATAATCTGATAGACTTGCATTGGAATCTAGTTAACCTGTTGTTTCTCCTGCAAAAATAGCTGGTTTCTTGAGGCCAGTGGTCATTTTCGGACCTATTGCGGATGTTGCAAGAGAGAAACTGTCTAGAGAGGAACCTGACCTCTTTGAACTTGCAAGTAAGTTCTGCGTAATTAGATTTTCTAAACTTTTTCTTATTTTAAGAAGGTCTAAAAGAAGTATTTTCTCCCTCCCTCAGAGAGTGAACCCAGAGACGCAGGCACAGACCAGCGCAGCTCTGGAATCATCCGTCTCCATACCATTAAACAGATCATTGACCGAGTAAGTATGGACTCGGATAATTTAGTTAACTGCCAGCTTTCCATCTGCTCAGCTCGCAAGCATAGTCTTATAGACCCTGCGAAGACCCGGCTGGTGTCTCATAATTCTGTTTGTGCTGCTAGGACAAGCATGCCGTGCTGGACATCACCCCTAATGCCGTGGATCGTCTGAATTACGCTCAGTGGTACCCCATCGTGGTGTTCCTGAATCCCGACAGCAAGCAGGGTGTCAAGAACATGAGGACCAGGCTCTGTTCCGAGTCTAGGAAGAGCGCCAGGAAGCTGTACGAGCGCGCTCTCAAACTGAGAAAGAACAACCATCACCTCTTCACCAGTGAGTAGACCCAACAATAAAATAATATCATTAGGCTCATGTTGTTACAAAACTGTTTAGTCAATAAACAATTTAGTCCATGTTATGAATGCAAGCTACTAAAGTACCATAAAAGTTGTTGTTTTATATGCAAGCACCACGGGTGTATTTGTAGTTAAGTAAATTGCGACTCTTCTTTTAGCCACCATCAACCTGAACAACATGAACGACGGGTGGTACGGCGCATTGAAAGAGACCATCCAGCAGCAGCAGAACCAGTTGGTCTGGGTCTCAGAGGGCAAGGTAAGCTTCTCTAAAGTTTTGTGCGTCAATATCCTAATGTTTCTTCTTTGTCTTGAGGCCTCCCCACCCAAACAGCTTAGACCAGTGTTTCCCAACCCTGTTATTGGAACCAAACCAGCAGAATACGTTTTGAACCTCTTCCTAATCATACACACCTGATGCAACTCATTAACGTTAGTAGAAACTCTAAGACCTGAAATGAATAGGTCAAATAAGGGAGACACCCAAACTTTGTACAATTGGTATGCATCCAGGACCAGGGTTGGGAAACAATACTTTAGAGGGTGAGCAACCATAACTCAATCCTATCCCAATTTATGTTTCTTATGCAATGCCATTAAGATGGTGATTTCTGAAATCCTTTATTCTGATTAGTCAATCGTGGTCATTCTGTGATTTTTCTATAGTTTCTCTGTATAATTTAGTAAATAATAATGTACCTGTAATTAGTCGAGGCCGATATATCGACCGATATTGGCACAGCCTTAAATTTTTTGGTTTTGGAAATACAACTTTATTTTGACAGTGTTAAAACTGGTAAAGTTTTGAAAAGATATTTGGAATTATTGGTTGACTTGTATATCGGCACGACCTATATATTATTTCTGCTTTTATATGGTTCCGTTTGATATGCATTAGTTTCCGCTCTCACCCATCCATCATTTCATTTCCACTACTGTGGGTCATCAAACTCACCCTAACCATCCCTCCCTCCCCCTCTCTGCCTGCAGGCAGATGGCGCTCCTGACGATGACCTTGACATCCACGACGACCGCCTCTCCTACCTCTCGGCACCGGGCAGCGAGTACAGCATGTACAGCACCGACAGCCGCCACACTTCCGACTACGAGGACACCGATACGGAGGGCGGGGCCTACACCGACCAGGAGCTGGATGAGACCATGAACGATGAGGTGGGCCTGCCCAGTGAGCCTGCCATCACGCGCTCGTCCGAACCTGTCCGAGAGGACCCGCCGGTCATCCAGGATGCAGCCGGGTACCCGAGCTACCAGCATGCTGTGCCGCAACCGGAGCCGGTGAACCGCATCGACCCGGCAGGGTTTAAGATGGCAGCGCCTCAGCAGGTACGGAATAGGAGTGCGATTATGTGTGTGTGTGGATTGCTTTGTTCATTTCAATGGGACATCTGTAAGTTTCTGGGTCATTTCTGCTATGCAGTGCTTTTTGAACTCTATAACTAATGAAGTGTTTCTATTAAAGATGCTCAGGCACTTAAAATTTAGTCATTAATTAAATTAAAAGTTAGCCATTGCTTAGTGAGGAGAGTTGGCCTTCATAAGTTAATTAATACATTTTTAAAATATATATGTGACCCTGGAGCACAAAACCAGTCTTAAGTCGCTGGGGTATATTTGTAGCAATAGCCAAAAATACATTGCATGGGTCAAAATTTTTAATTTTTTCTTTTATGCCAAAAATCATTAAGAAATTAAGTAAAGTTCATGTTCCATGAAGATTTTTTGTAAAATTCCTACTGTAAACATATCAAAATGTAATTTTTGATTTGTAATATGCATTGTTAAGAACCTAATTTGGACAACTTTAAAGGTGATTTTCTCAGTCTTTTTGATTTTTTTGCATCCTCAGATTTCTGATTTCAAATAGATGTATCTCAGTCAAATATTGTCCTATCCTAATAAACCTTATGACTGGTTTTGTGGTCCAGGGTCACATATGATTAGTTTATCAATGTTAGCTTGATATTTTTTTATTTATCAATTTTGTAATTTATTTGTTTTATATAAGGTTAATTTGTATCTTATATTTTAATCTTGGTTTTAAACAGCTTATAAAATGTTAATTTTTCATTTTATCAAACAAGATGGTATGATTCACGACAGACCAGTTAATACCAAATTGTAAGAATTTTTTTTGTTCTGTGACGCAAAAAAAAGAATTTCGAAAAACTGAATTTCAAGATGTCTTGTAAATTCAGAATTCCAATCTGAGATTTAAAAAGTCGCAATTACCCTTTTATTTTTATTTTTTATTATTTCATAGCGCCACAAAAAAAAAAAATTCTAAAAAAAATAATTCAGGATGTAAATTCTGAAAATTCTGAATTCCTGAGAAGGCCTTTTAAGAAGGTCTAAAGGTTTTTTATTATTCCATAGCGCCACAAAAAAAAAAAAAAAAAGGAATTCGGGATGTAAATTCCGAAAATTCTGAATTCCTGTCCAAATTATGAGGGGGGGAGGAGTCCAAATTGTGAGAAAGTCTCAATTACCTTTATTTCTTGAAGCTGTAGTGCAAAAAAATCAATTTTGAGATGTACTGTAAATTCAGAATTCCTGTCCAAACTGAGATTAAAAAAATCGCAATTACCCTTTTATTTTTTTTATTATTCCATAGCGCCACAAAAATAAAAAATATAAAAAAATAAATAAAAAGAATTCGGGATGTAAATTCCGAAAATTCTGAATTCCTGTCCAAATTATGAGGGGGGAAAAAGTCCAAATTGTGAGAGAGTCTCAATTACCTTTATTTCTTTATTCTGTAGCACAAAAAAATCAATTTTGAGATGTAAAATTCTAAATTCCTGTCCAAATTGTGAGAGGGAAAAAAATCCAAATTGTGAGAAAGTCTCAATTACCTTTATTTCTTTATTCTGTAGTGCAAAAAAACACCCAAAAAAAGTAATTGAGGTGTAAATTCAGAATTCCTGTCCAAATTTTGAGATTTAAATGTCCCAATAAAAACAGAATTTCGAGATGTACTGTAAATTTAGAATTTCTGTCTAAATTGTGAGATTAAAGTCTGTTTATTTATTTTTTAAAACTGAATTTTGAGATGTAAATTCTGAAAATTCAGAATTCCTGTTCAAATTGTGAGAAAAAAGTCAGAAATCTTAGATTAAATAGTCATTGTTACCTTTTTTATTTTATTTGTTCCGTGACTCAAAAAAAAAAAAAGAATAAAAAAGAAAAAAGAATTTCGAGATGCAAATTAATTTATTTATATATTATGTATTTATATTTTATATTATTTGATTTGGTTGAATTTAATACATTATCAGATAAAATAAATATATGCTCAGAATGTGAAAATGTACTGCATAGTAGAAATGACCATATAGCACAACAAAACCTATTTTCCTTCCTTAGGGAAGTTACCTGAAATGTAAACCTTTGTGTTCTGCCCCAAAAATATTTTATACTGCATATGCAGCAGGACTGGACCTATTTTTCTGCTTCCTGTAAAGCTAAAGACACTATTTTATTATGTTTGTATGAGTAGGTGATTTTCTGTACCAGACAAACTCTTATTCAGCTTTCAGTAGCTACCAGTTAACCTTTGTTGGTCGTAGCTGCTAGTTGTAGCTGGTGCTGTTGGCGGCATGTGTCTGTAACCTCTTTGCCCCGTACTCCACAGCAAGCGGAGGCTACTGTGGCCTCACCGCCCCCTCCCTCTGCAGCGGCAGCAACGCCCCCTGCTGTCCAACCCACCGCGCCACTAGCGGGTACGAACCCAGAGGAGCCGTCTGGCACCCCTCAGGCCGACTCCCTTAACAGCCCCGTCCCCGTTCCCGACCCCCAGCCCGAACCTGAGCTCGCTCAGCCCCCAACACACGACCCCCACCAGTTGCTTCCTCCTGGCCCAGATCCAAAGGTACCAGCACCACCGGAAGCTGGACCCGCTCCCGGCCCGTTTCGGCCTGGTTCAGCCCAGCTCTCTCTCTCTTTCTCAACCTTGCCTGTGTCTATCACTCTTTTCTTTGACTCCTCCCACTCCACTGTCTGCATGAATGCTCCGCCCACCCCACGCGTGTGCTGCGTGTGTTCCTCTGACACTACGCCAGAGACTGTGTAACTGGTACACATGCACCACAGGAGGATGAGAGCCCGTTGCATAAGTAGAAGTGCAGTCTCCTCACATGTTGCCTCTTACTTCCTCTTGCATGGCTCCTAATTTATGACGTTTCTTTCAGCTTGTTCTGTCTGTAGTAGGGCTGGGCGATATATTGAATAGTCATGATATAATTGCAGTGGTTATTTGAAATGGAGCAACTTTGCGAATGTGTGACGATTTCAGTGCACTTTTTATTCGGCCAATATGTTTACAGACTTTTTTTTTTGCAATTCTGCTTTTATATCTTGCATTTGTAAAGTTTCATTTCTTTTGAAATTCTGAGTTGTTGTCTCTCGGATATGAACTCAGAAAATCGGGGGAAAAGTCCGAATCGTGAGAGATTTAAATTTTGAGAAAGAAAGTCTGAATAGTGAGATTTAAACTCAGAATTGTGGGGAGGGAAATCTAAAGTGTGAGATATAAATTCAGAATTGTAAAAACTTCACACACAAAAAAGAATTTCTAAAACAGAATTTCGAGATATAAAATTTTGAATTTCTGTCCAAATTTTGAGATTAAAAAGTCGCAATTATCTTTTTTTATTTCTTTATTCCATGGTGCAAACAATTTTTTTTTTTTTTTTTACTGAAAATTGGAATTTTCAAATGTAAATTCAGAATTCCTGTCAAAATTGTGAGATCAAAAAGTTGCAATTGCAGTTGCAAGTTGCAAAATAAGTTGAAAAACATAAAACAACTGAATTTCAAGATGTTTTATTTCTTTGTTCCATGGCGCAAACAATTTTTTTTTTTTTTTTTTTTTGGAAAAACAGAAAATCGGAAATTCCAAATTTAAATTCAGAATTCCTGTCAAATTGTGACATCAAAAAGATGCAACTGCAGTTGCAAGTTACAAGTTGCAAAAAAAATTGAAAATCAGCTGAATTTCAAGATGTAAATTCCAAAAATGCAAAATTTCCTGTCCTAATTGTTAATTTAAAAAAATTACCCTTTTTATTCGTTTAGTCTTTGGTGCAACAACAAAAAAAAAGAATTTAGAAAAACCTAATTTCAAGATGTAAATTCAGAATTTCTGTCCAAATTATGAGATTAAAAAGTCGCAATTACCGTTTTTATTTCTTTATTCCATGGCACAAAAAAGAAGTTTGAAAACAGAATTTCGAGATGTAAATTCAGAATTCCGGTCAAAATTGTGAGATTAAAAAGTCTCAAATAATAAAGCAAAAAAAGAAAAGATTTAGGATTTAAATTCAGAAAAATTCAGAGTTCCTGCCCAAAATTGTGAGGAAAAAGTGTCCAAATTGTGAGATTAAAAAGTCTCAATTACTTTTTTTATTTCTTTTTTCAGTAATGCAAAAAAAAAAATTTCGAAAAAAAACAATTTTGAGATGTAAAATCTAAATTCCTTTCCAAATTGTGAGAAAAAAAGTCGCACATACCCTTTTTATTTCTTTATTCCATGGTGCAAAAAAAAAAAACTGAATTTTAAATTTCTGAGGAAAAAAAGTCAGAATTCTAAGTTTATTTTACACTATAGAATCTATAGAAACAAACATCCCAACTGTGAGATTTAAATCAGAATAAAATAAAATAAAATAATTCTGAAAAACGGAGTTTCGAGATGTAAATTCAGAATTCCTGTCCAAATTGTGAGATTAAAAAGTCACAATTACTTTTTAATTTTTTTTATTCCGTGGCGCAAAAGAAAAATAATTTCGATAAACAGAATTTTGACATGTACATTCAGAATTCTGAGAATAAGAAGTTACAATTCTGAGTTTATATGTACACTATAGAATCGGAATTGCTGAGAAAAAAGGCAGCCTTAAAATTAATTTTTATTCTTTATAAACGTTATGAACAAGCTTCCATAGAAAAGACGGAATTTTGTCAAAAGAAAAATTGCAGAACAACCATTAATGTGACCGCATCTGTAGTCCACTTTCCATCCTTGTCTTGTGACCCTTGAGAGCATTAAGACAGATATTTTAATAGCATTTTAACAGTGTCATTAACAACATTAAAGATTTAAGATGATTAGGTTCTAATTGTGTAATTAAGTTTTAAGAATTCAAGTCATAAACATTTGAATCACTTCCATTAATCAGTACGAACAGTCCACTGTTTGATTCAGTGATTCATTTGTATCATCACTAACAATTTTCACATATTTTATTAATTGCAATTTATTTTATACATGTATTGTTAGCATCAACATTAAACATTTTACTGCAATATTTTTCCCATATTATTTATTTTTTGAATGTATCATTGTATTAGTGCATATCATTTTAAATAATTCTTTGTTTATTTATTGAAAAGCTATGTAAAACAGGATGGATGAAACCTTTTATTATTAGTTCTTAAATTAATCATTTTTAATGTACTGTGCTGTTTAATGTAAACAATGGATCCTCAGAGCAATGCATATATATTGTGATATTTAACTGCTTCAAAAACTTAAAAAAAAAAATGTTTTTTTCAAGCTATATCGCCTGGCCCTAATCTGTAGTGATAGCTGTAACGATAGTGTATGGCTTTGACCTGAATCACACTTGTACGGACGGCCACTAGATGCACTGTAGACATGTCACTTAATTGCAAACGGACCTTTCCCTGATTTGCAAGAATGGACTTTTGTAGTTGCATGTTCATTTAACCTGCAGACAGTACTTACAGCAATGTAAAAGGAAAACAACTGGACTAATCCTGCATAATGTCTTCATAACCACCAGTGTTTCTTCTCATAGATGAAGACTTTATGTAAGAGCTTTTGTGATTATGTTAAGTTGTCTTATAGGAAGTGTTGGACCTTTTACAGCTCTACTGTCTTCAGGCTATACTTTGAAGCTTGAGAAGGAGCCTTTCAAACAATGAATGAGACATCTTTAGAGCTCCACTTGGTCCCATTATAAATGATTAGATTGTACTAAAGATGAGGAATTAAAGAAGTGTAACCAAGTGGAGGTGCTGTCCATGTTGAAGGGCTTCTTATCAAACTGTAGAAATGTAGAGCTGAGTAGTATATTGGTAAGATGCTTGTTTTAATGCATAATGAGTTAATCAGTTGTTGGTTTTTTTTTCTGTTCAGGAGTAAGTTTAATTTTAGTGCTTGCAAGGCACCATTATATTTATAGTAATGATGCTGAAAATTAAGCTTTGCATCACAGGAATAAATTACATTTATATATATATTAGGGGCATTTTGGATGAGAAAAATATTCCAATATTGCAAAATCTAACATTAAAAAGCCAATCAGTCTGAAGGAACAATATAATGGCGTTAATAAGAAGATTCATTTAGATATAACCACTTTATTACGTCAAAATAAGACTTGAAATAGCCTGAAAACACGATCTGTGGGAGTTTTTAGTTAGTAGTCAGCTTGGTGAGATTTAAAGTGAATCTTTGTGTCTGTGAGCAATATTTATCACGCTTTAATGACTGATGATCTAAAAAATTAAAAAATAGTTAAAAGTTAACTATTAAGAAGAATAGCTCAATATTAGTTTACAAATAAAATATATTGTTGAAATTGTTACTGCCTTGAGTTATTATTTTGAAATAAACGTAAAATGCTTAAAAACACTAACATTCATACTGCTCTTTAATAAATAGAATATTGATTACATTGTTAATGTAGAAATATAAAGTAGATTTCTTTTTTTACGTGACGTAAATTCAGAATTCCTGACCAAAATGTGAGAATAAAAAGTTCCAATTACCTTTTTTATTTATTTATTCCGCAAAGGGGGAAAAGAATTTCGAAACCGTTTTTTTATTATTATTATTAAAATAATGTTTTACAATTATTATTATTTTTTTTTTTTTCTGTATTTTTGCTTAAATAATTCTGGCCATAGTTAGCATTTTAAAAACATCTAAAAAAAAAACATTACCAAAAACATTTTAAAAAATCTGTATTCTATTAAACTTTCGACCTGTGGTGTGTATTTGTATAAAAAATTTGTTTGTTTTTTATTTGTTTTTTAAAACAACTTAAGAATTAAAAAAAAAAAAGGTTTTACAAAAATGTGACATTTTAAAGTTAGAAAATTTCCCCTTAACTTAAAATAATAGCAAATTATTTGAAAACTATTGACTAAACTATTTAACCAGCTAATTTTATTATTTCTGACCTTTTAATAATATTATGTTTCTAACCATATGCATTGGATCTTACTATAGACTTACTTTATTTTTATTGGTACATTTTTAGATGATTTGTAGCTGATTTACACTCCAAAGATGGCTTCAATATGTGTTAAATTCTTGTGTACTAAGTCTAAAATCTTTAAAAATTACCTAAAATCCAGTGTTAATTTTGACAGCAAATTTCGATTGAGCTTTAGTCATAGTCTTTTGACTAAAATGCCATTTAGTTTGTCATATTTCAGTCATCTGAATTGTTTTAGTCTAGTTTTAGTAAACTAAATATCACTGTCTTTCTTTTGTTGCTTTATTAACATCAATGCCACAGACAATAGCAACTAAATTAGGCTGCTGTCTCTTTAAAACCGAACGCACAAAAGCAATGTACTGATACACGTCTGATAGTCTCCTAATTGTTTACCTTTACCTAAGATGTAACCAAGTGTGTTTATGTGAATACTCATCAAAAGGGACAATTCGACATCATTTTGTATGTATTTCGAGTAACTTACTCGTGCGTTGTGTGAGAGGCGCTAAGATGGCGCCGAGTTTTCGTTTCGTTATCGTCTCGTTTTCGGCAGTAAAAAAAATGTTATTGACAAACTATTTGACAACGAAATTAACACAGCTAAAATCATACATCCTTTTTTTACTGCCTTGCAAGCACTTGTATTTCCAGAAGGAAATGCTAATCTAGTACTTAAATATTTAATTCCAGTAAATTTGAAATATTTTGCCTGTTTTTGGCCCTTTTCAAAATTCTGAGATCCGTTACCTCTAACGACTGAGGTTGTTTTGGCAAAATTTCCGTATCCAGTTTGAGCCTTTTCAATCAACCCAGCTCTGACAATCAACATTTTGTCCCTCGCAGATGTATAAAAAGGATCTCTACAGCATGGATGAGCCGGTGCGAGTGAACCACGGCGTGAAGCCTCCCCCTCCCCAGCAGCAGCAGCAGCCTTTAGGCCCCGCCACCTCGCTATCCTACAGCCACCAGCCTGTCTACCAGGACCAACAGCCATACCGCCAGTACGAGCACCCGCCTTATGGCTATGACGGTGGCGGCTACGCACAACCAAAGCCTCACAATTACGACCCGCACCTGCACTACGACAACCGTGTGCCTCACTATAACGAGCAGTGGGCCCCTTATGACCAGCAGCAGACTTCACCCCAACCGCCGCCCGCGTCTACCTACCCTCAGGGCCACCAGCCTCCTCCTCCACCAATGTCATACGAACAACGTTCTCCCTACGAGGACGGCCCAACCAGGGATTTCAGTCCCCCTCAATCCCAATACGATGGCGTTTCCCCAATGGGCTACGACAACCGGCCACGTCACGCTAAACCCGCACCGACGCGCTACGAAGAGCCACCGCCTCCACCTCCTCCGGTTTCCTACGAGGCCCGTTCACCCTTCGAATCCGATCCGCATGGATTTCCAGGCAACGCGCATCGCTCTCCTGATCCGCCTAAGCAGTATTACGGCGACGCTGGAATGAGACCCTCATACAACCCCGGAGTGCCGAACCGGGCGTATAAACCAGCGCCGCACGAGAACGTGATGAACTCTGAACCTCCCGCTCCGCCTCCTAAACCCGAGGGCGTCTTGTCTCCAGGAGAACCGCCTCACCCTCCAGCTCCCAAACCGTTGCCGCCTCCACCTAGGGATGACGATGACGATGATGACCCTGCCATGAAGCCGCAGTCTGTGCTCAACAGGGTCAAAATGTTTGAGAATAAGCGCTCTGTGTCTGTAGACCGAGCTAAGGATGCGCCGGAAGTAACGGGAATTAGGGTACGTTTTTGTTTGCTTGGTACTGAAGCTTGACATTTTCATGTAGTAAGGTTTTTTTTTTTTTGTTTTTTTTTTTTGCATACACATGACTTAATATTCTGCCCTCCAAAGGCAAAGTGCAGTAACTACGTGAACACTGAAACTGAGAAAAATGCCTTGAAAGTTTTTACAACAGCTAGTCAAACATGTTGACGCTCTCGTTTCTCTGAACGTTTCTCTGAAACGGGACAAAATTGAACCAGGAGATTTTGCCACAAGACAAAACAGTTGTCACAAAGTCCATTTTAAGCCTTAACTCAATTTTGACCAAATGTGTAGTTACTGCACTTTGCCTTTGGAGGGCAGTATTGTAGTGTTGACTTTTGCACAGATAGTAAGGACTTAAGAAAATGTACTAGTTTGATGACAGATCAGATGTACTTTCTTCTTTAGCCCACAGATCTTCCAAAACCTGTGAGCACACCGGGTCCTGTGCTTAAAGCCAACTCTCTCAGCAACCTGGAGCAGGAGAAACCCTCTTACAGGTACAACCACACACTTACAGTACTGTTCAAATGTTTGGGTTGGTAAGATTTTTAAAAATGTTTTTGAAAGTTTCTTATGCTCACCAAGGCTGCATTTATTTGATTAAAAATGCGGGGAAAAATACAAATAAAAACAGTAAAATTGTAAAATTATATTGTAATTGTATTGTTATTTTTCAAATGTAATGTATTCCCGTTATAAAAGATACATTTTCAGCATCATTACTCCAGTCTTCAGTTTCACATGATCTTTTAGAATCATTCTAATATGCTGATTATCTTTATGGACTAAAATAAAAATGAATTTAAAAAACTATATTATTTCAAAAACAACAAATAAATAAATAAAATTGCTAAAACTTAAAAATAAAATCTATGTCTTTCCTGCCGCTTTTGATGGATTTAATGTGACCTTGCTTGTTAAAACTAGTGATTTCTTTAAAAAAAATATTTGAAATAAAATAAATTTGAACTGAAATAAAATGTACATTTTTTATTGTTGTAGCTAGTTGGCAGCATTTCTCATCTTCATTTAGTATATCTTGATATACTAAAATAATAAAAAATGAATAATTAAAAAAAACTTTATAGGCATTAAAAAACTAATAAAATGGCTAAAACTTTAACTAAAACTAAAGTGAAAACAAAAACATTAAATGTAAAAAATAAATCTAATTCAAAATATTAACAAAAATTGTCATCATATGTCTTCCCTGCCACTTTTGATGTGACCTTGCTGAATAAAACTATTCATTTCTCCTTTTTTTATTATTTGAAATAAAATACGTTTTAACTGAAATAAAATGTTCATTTTTTATTATTATTTAACTAAAAATAAACTAAAACAGAAATAAAATTATATAGGCATTCAAAAACAACTATAGCTAAAACAAAACAAATATATTATAAAAATAAAATAGAATTCAGAATATTAATGAAAACTATAATAGTATTTCAATTGTGTACAATATTTTGCCACCATATGTATTTCCTGCCACTTTTGATCGATTTAATGTGAACCTTGCTGATTTTTTATTTATTGTTATTATGGCTAGTTGACAACATTTCTCATTTTCATTTAGTTTAATAAAATCTAAAAATAAAATCTAATTTAAAATATTAACAAAAACTATAATAGTATATCAATTATAAAAATATTTTGTCATATATGTTCTTCCTGCCACTTTTGGCTGAATAAAACTATAAAAAAAAATTTTTTTATATATATATATTTGAAATAAAATAAATTTTAACTGAAATAAAATGTTATTTTATTTAAAAAATATATTATTATAGCTAGTTGATTTGGCATCATTTCTCATTTTCATTTGGTTTATCTTCATTTGGTTTATCTTGATGAACTGAAATTAAAAAAAAAAAACGAAAAAAAAAAACAATATAGGCAAAAACTAATGAAATTCCTAAAACCTTAAATACAAGTATTTCAATTATAAAAATATTTTATCCTATGTCCTTCCTGCCACTTTTGATCAATTTTATGTGACCTTGCTGAATAAAACGAATAATTTCTTTTCATTTTTTTTTTATCAAATAAATTTAACTGAAATAAAATTGACATTTATAAAAAAAAATCTCATTTGTTTCTCATTATCATCTTGATATACTAAAACAAACTGAAACTAATATAAAAATTACATATATATAGGCTTTAAAAAATCTAATTCAAAATATTAACTAATACTATAATAGTATTTTGTCATCGTTTATGTCTTTCCTGTCACTTTTGATTGATTTAATGTGACCTTGCTGAAAACAAATATTAATTTCTGACCCCAAGTATTTGAGCATTACACTTTAAGTACACCTACAGCCATCAACCAAGCCTTTATTTAAAATAAATGGGAAGTGACTGGAGTAAACAAGAAGCAGTGTCAGCTGTTTGATTAGATTGCCTTCAGTTATCACATTCTTATGTAGTGAAAGTGCAAAATAACTGTTTATATTATTGTTTACATGATTCAGTTTCAAATTGCACTGTTCACACACTATTTGTACACAATAATAGTTAGTGTTGAATGTTAATGCAATCCAATAGTGCCCTCTGCTGGTTGATCTTCCATTCTGGAAAGTACCATTAGATGTTACATAACACAGTAAAGATCTTTCCTTTTAATGATTTTCTTCTGCTCCTAGAGCCCCAGAGCCCCAGAAACCTCAGACGCGTGTAGGGGACGACGTGATCCACTCCAACCACTATGACCCAGATGAAGATGAAGAGTATTACAGGAAGCAGCTGTCGTATTTTGACCGCCGCAGCTTCGACAACAAGGCCATAAATCAACCCAACACTGGAATCAATCGCTTCCACGAGCCGCCCAAACCGTCTCAGCCCCAGATCGGATATCCTTTCGCCAGGTACTGGCCAACATGCTAGATAGACTGCATTTGCTGTTGTATGTTGACGGGACTCTTGTATATATCATACACACTCTTTCACACACTTTCTGCTTCAGGACGGAGTCTGTGGAGAAGGTGAGTCCTGTGGATAAGAGGTACGAGCACCTGCCGCCCGTCAACCCATCACCTGCTCCATACAGCCAGCCCACGCCTGCTGTTCCACCCACATCCCTCCCCAAACTCAGCAACATTGAGGGTAAGGATGAGTCTTGGACTTTTGGCCTTGAATATGTATTTTTACACTCTTACTAGTTTGATTTGTCTACTAAAAATGGCTAACAGTGTTTATACAAACATCAAATGTCTTCTGGTCATTAATATATTTCCACTACAATGTTTTTTTCACTTCATGTAGATGATGTAAAAACATTTTTGGAATTCAGTGCCTGATTTATTTTAGCTAGCATTTATTTATCATAAATACACACACATGACATTTTCACACTTGCACAATTTTACAAATTGCAGAATGACTGAAACTTCTGCATTGTTAAATACTATTATCTGTTTGCGAAACCCAGTACACAAGTTTAAAAAGCGTTAACTGTTATAAATTACTATAAAATTGTATATTTTTTAAAAGAAATTCTAGATTACTTCTACACCTTTAAATTAAACATTTTAAACTTTTTGGAATAAAACCACCTTTGTATGCTAAATACACATAATAATATTTCCATACTTGCTGCGTAATTTTACAAAATAATAATAAAAAAAAATAATAAATAATTATTTATAAATTATAGATTAAATAAATAAAATTAAATTAAAAATTGAAATTAAATACCCACCACCTTTGTTTACTAAATACATACAACAGTATTCACACTTACTGCATTATTTTTACAAAGTGAAAGAAAACCACTAATAATAAAAAAAAAACATATTTTTTAAAATTATAGATTAATGTTATATGCTAATTTTGCACCATAAATAATAAAATTGAACATTTAAAAAAAAAAAAAATTAGAAATAAAATACCCACCTCCTTTCTATCCTAAACACACACTTTAATACTTTCACACTTACTGGATAATTTTACAAAATAAAAAAAATAATAATATAGATTTTAAAACATAATTATATATTTTTTCACCATAAATAAATAAATTAAACATTTAAACGTTTATGGAATAAAATATCTGTTTCTTTTGTTATCTAAGTACACCCATTTTTTTTTAAGTAATAAGTATAGATTAATTTTACACCATTAATAATTGAATTAAACATTAAAATTTTGTTTGTAATAAAATACCTGTCTCCTTTGTATTCTAAATACATTCATTGCTAATTTCCACACTTTATGAATAATTTTACAAAAAAAAAGACTAATAATAATTCTAATTAAAAAAATAATTCTAGATTAATTTTGCAACATAAATAGCAAAATTAAACATCATGAACATTTTTGGAATGGTTTGGAATAATTATATTTAGCATTTTATGTATCCTAATGGACACGAATAACATTTTCACACATAATTGTGCATAATTTTACAAGATTACAGAACGACTAAAAATAATGTACTATGAAATTCTATAATCTGTTTGGGAAACATATAGACATATAGAAGTATTAATTAATTTATTTTATTTAGATTTTCAACCTAAGTAATGAAACAAAACATTTTAAACATTTCTGGAATAAAACTAAATACACACAAATAATATTTAATATAATAGTAATATATAATATTATTGCATCATTTCTATATCAAAAAAAAAGAGAAAAAAAAACAATGTCTGAAAAAATACACTATAATTTTTTTTAAATAAATATTTTTCTGTTTTTCACAATAAATACTAATTTAATAATTTATTACAATAAAGCAAAGAAAACCATGAAAAAAATAATTCCTATCTAGTTCCTAAAAGCAATGGTTTCTATGGATTTTGGAGTTGTTGAATCTAAATGACAAAATCTGTACTTAGAAAACATTTAAAGATTAGCAAATGAAAACATATTAAAAGTTGAATCGTGACTTTTACAGTGTATATGAAATAATATGGAAAAAAAAGTGTCCAAAGTTGAAGAAGCACCCTTATACATAGCGTATAGCCATACTGTCAATGTTGTTATATTGCCATAAATTAATGCTAATACCAATGAAATTGCATGATTTTGATAGCACATTAAAAGTCAATGCATTGTTTTAATACATCACCCCTCTTTCTGATCTCCCAGTGAACTCGCTGCCAGATCCTCACAGCCCTCCCAAAGCCAAACCGGACCTGTCGGCTCTTAGAGCTCCCACTAGGGACGACCCCATCCAGACGAGCTACCTGCCCCCCAAGTCTTCTATCAATGGCACGGATGCCCCTCCCAAAACGCTAGGCGTCCCTACCAGCTACAACCGCTATGTCCCCAAGCCTTACACCAGCTCCGCGCGACCCTTCGAGCGCAAGTTCGAGAGCCCCAAATTCAACCACAACCTGCTTCCCAACGACACACAGTCCAAACCCAGTGTAAACAACAACCTGAAACCTCAAATCTCGCCCCAGCCCCTGGACACCGACAGCGGGGTCGACACTTTCACGCGCACCATGGACAACAGGCCCAAATATCAGCACAACAACATCAACGCCCTTCCCAAGGCTGTTCCCGTGAGGTAAGATGAAGAAAGTACATCAACCAGAGCTGGATTTAGTCTGTCCTAAACGACTCACCGCTGTCTGTTTTCTAGCCCTAGTGCACTGGATGACGATGAGGAAGATGAAGGTCACACGGTGGTTGCGACGGCACGGGGCATCTTTAATTGTAACGGTGGGGTGTTGAGCTCCATAGAGACAGGAGTCAGTATCATTATCCCGCAAGGAGCGATTCCAGATAGCGTGGAGCAGGAGATCTACTTCAAAGTGTGCCGGGACAACAGCATTCTGCCCCCTCTGGACAAAGAAAAAGGTCTGAATACTGTCTACTTCTGTTCGATTTTCTTTTCAGACTTTCGTGTTCTTTAAAGTTAAAGGGATAGTTCACCCAAAAATGAAAATTACCCCATGATTTACTCACCCTCAAGCCATTCTAGATGTGTATGACTTTTGTCTTTCAGATGAATACAATCAGAGTTATATTACAAAATGTTCTGGGTCTTCCATGCTTTATAATGGCAGTGAATGGGTGTTTGAAATCCAATGAAGTGCATCCATCCATCATAAAATGTGCTCCACACGGCTCAGATAAAGGCCTTCAGAAGGCCTTCAGAAGCAAATTGATGATATTTTTCTTATACAAACGCATTGATTCACTTCAGAAGGCCTTTATGAACCTCCCGGAGCTGTGTGGATGCACTTTTTTGGCCTTCAAAATCTCAACACCTATTCACTGCCATTATTAAGTTCGGAAGAGCCAGGACATTTTTTAATTTATAATGGCAGTGAATGGGTGTAGCGATTTTTTTTTTTTTTTTTTTTTTTTTTTTGTCCAATAAAGTGCATCCATCCATCATAAAAAGTTCTCCTGGCAGGTCCAGGGGGTTAATAAAGGCCTTCTAAAGTGAATGAATGCGTTTGCATAAGAAAAATATCCATATTTAGAACTTTCTAAACCATAATCTTCAGTTATCGCTAACTGACGTACTTTTTATGATGGATAGATGCATTTTATTGGGCTTCAAAATCTCAACAGCCATTCACTCGCATTATAAAGCTTGGAGAAGCCAGAACATTTTTTAATATAACTCTGATTGTATTCGTCTGAAAGAACAAAGTCACATACACCTAGGATTGAGGGTGAGTAAATCATGGGGTAATTTTCATTTTTTTGGTGAACTATCCCTTTAAGAACTATTTTCCGACCCTAGACTTTTGAACAATGGTGTATTTTTTTGACTCCTGAGGCTTATTGTGGCATGTCTCTTTTTCAGGTGAAACTCTGCTCAGTCCTCTGGTGATGTGCGGCCCTCATGGTCTGAAGTTCCTGAAGCCCGTGGAACTACGTCTACCACACTGTGCGTCTATGACCCCTGATGGTTGGTCTTTTGCTCTAAAATCCTCCGACTCCTCGTCGGGTACGCTGTCCCTTCTCTCTGTCCTATGATGGGTCTGTTGGGATCGGGATTGAAGCTGGTTGGACACAGCTACTCATCTTGTGGTTTCGTTTCATTTTCTGGGTTCTCTGAATTAACATTTCACGCTCAGAGCCATCCTGATCACATGATGCTTTCATGCGTAATCTGTGCGCTTGCTTTGCTTTGTTTTATCACCAGTCTCAATCGCAAAGTTGCTTAATGTGTCTGTAGCTCTTATTCATTCACAATTCACCCATGTAATAGTGTTAAATATGACTGGAACTGACACATTATTGGGTTCAGTAAGGTCACATTGGACGAAGACAACCAGGAGTGAATCCATTGAAATTAGCATTTCCTTTGTGCGTGAATACAGAAGTATTCATACACACATTCATACATTTTGTGTATGAATCAGGAGTCACTCCTGATCTTGTGATTGTTAACACAGTGGTAATGTAGATATAAAAAGAAATTTGGATGCCAACAGCTGAACTCGTTTGGCTTTTGCCAAGTTTTTTTTTTAGTCTATTTGGTTATGACACCCATAAATAACCAAACTCTGTGTGAACAGAACTGAATTAAGTGTTCAAAAGAGGAGTGACTATTGAATTAAGCTGCAGTGTGAAAATTTTGGAAATTACAGCCACATTTAATTCCAGTTGCAGGACTGAATCTGCTCAATTATTATTTGTACGAATACAGGAGTCACTCCTGATTTCGGCATGATGATAATGTGGTGTCTTATAGCTGTAAACAAGAAAGACAGATGCCAACAAATTTTGGTTTGACATTTATAACCTTTGAAAATGTGAATTTTTGTTTCACACCATAAACAACCAAATTCTGTGTGTGAACAGAACTGGATTGAGTGTTCAAAAGAGAAGTGACTATTGAATGTAGCTGTAGTGTGAAAATGGCATATCTAAACTGAGTCGTTAGGGAAAAGTTTGGAAATTACAACCACACTTAATTTTAGTTGCAGGACTGAATCTGCTAAATTATGTGTACGAATACAGGAGTCACTTCTAATTTCGTCATGATGATAATGTGGTGTCTTGTAGCTGTAAACAAGAAAGACAGATGCCAACAAATTTTGGTTTGACATTTATAACCTTTAACATTTATAACCTTTGAGGGTGTGAATTTGGTTTCACACCCATAAACAACCAAATTCTGTGTGTGAACAGAACTAGATTGAGTGTTCAAAAGAAAAGTGACTATTGAATTTAGCTGTAGTGTGAAAATGGCATGTCTAAATGGAATAATTCGGTTCAGGGAATGACAACCATATTTCTTTTTTTGGAAAAAAAACTGAATCTCTTAAATTAGGAGTCACTCCTAATCTTGCGATGGTTGACATGGTGAAAACATGACGTCTTGGGGTTGTAAACTACATGTGCGAATGCTAACAGATTAACCTGAGTGCTAGATTTGTTGAAAGTCCTTCAACGAGGAAATTCATTTGTCACTCCCGTAATCAATCAAACAGTGTGTATACAGAACAATATTATTCAACCAAAAATGAGTGACAACTGAATTTGGCTGCAGTGTGAAGTAGGGCTGCACGATTAATCCAAATAAAACCCAAATCACAAAGGCTGTGATTTTAATTAAATAAAAATATATGTGGTGCATGTTTCAGAGTGAAGCGTGGCACTGTGTTCTTTTACCTGTGAGCACGACAAATTATTTAAATTATTACAAGTATTATTATTACTAGTTTTTATTTTACAGTGAATACAAACGTTTTTATGCATTTGGTTTTATTTTTCTATTTAGTAATAATAATAACATAATAATAATAATAATAATCATAATTATTACCAGGAGTAAATCCTTAATATTAACAATGACAATATGACAATAATAATTAACCTGAATATTATTATTTTTTAATTATTATTATGATTATTATTATTATGTTACTTGTAATGTTATATTTGTATTATTATTTAAAATATTATTATTATTACTCATTTTTATTTTACAGTGAATACAAGTTTTATTTCAATTAAATATTTATATTAAATAATTATTATTATTTTAATATTAAATATTATATATTTTGTTACTATTAATATTATATATTTCTTATTATTAAATTATTACTCATTTTTATTTTACAATGAATACGTTTTATTTCATATTTTGTTACTAATAATATATTATTATTATTATTATTATTTAAATTTTTATTAGTATTATTAGTATTATTACTCATTTTTTAACAGTGAATACAAGTTGTATTTCGCAATTTGTTTACCATTTCTAATAAGTTATTATTATTATCTTAATATTATACATTATATAAAATGTTATATATTTTATAATAATAATTATAGTTGATTTTAAATATATCTTTATTATTGTCAATTATTATTATTGTTATTTTTTATTATTTTAGTATTATTATACTAATTTTTATTTTACTGTAAATACTAGTTTTATTTTGCATTTTGTTTAATATTTCTATTTAGTAATAATAATAATAATACTTATTATTATTATTGTTACCCAGAGTGAATTCTTAATAATTATTATTATTATTATGTTAATATTAAATATTATATATTTTATATTGCTTATTATTATTATTATTATTATTATTAATATTATGTTAATATGAAATATTATTTTTTATTATTATTAAATATATCAATATTAAATATATATTTAATATGTAAATTATTATTAGTATCATTATTACTACACATTTTAATATTTCTATTTAGTAATAATAAAAACAATAATAATGATTTTTTTTATTACCATGAATGAATCCTTAACTATGTTAATATTAAAGGTATTATCATTATTATTATTATTATTATTATACTTTGGTATCAATTTACAATGAGGTCTTATTAGTTAATGTTAATGCATTAATTAACTTTAACAGTATTTATTTATTTTTGTTAAACTTAGTATATAAAAATTATGTAATAGTTCATGTAAGATCAGGTCCATTAAATCATATTAAGAGATCTATTTATAAATGTTGAAATGATGAATAATTAGTATTTTGGAAGTATTCATGATTAGCTCATGTTAACTAATGGAACATATTGCTATATTTAATAGATATATATTTTAGACCATTTTAGGCTAAATTGTGCATTTTTATCAAATCAAATTTATCATTAAAAAATATTTTTTCACAATCGTGCAGTCCTAGTGTGAATCTAAAAATCTGAATTTTTAGATTATGATTATGACGTTCCTCCTATTAATATATCCACAGGTGACCCCAAATGCTGGCAAAACAAGTGTCTACCAGGAGACCCCAATTACCTGGTGGGCGCTAACTGCGTGTCCGTGCTGATCGACCACTTCTGAAGAGAGCAACAGCTGGTCTGTTACCGAACGTGAGCGCACGCATGGACCCTTCTCCAGCTCTTCTCCTCGGGAGGAGGGATTTGCACCATTTCTGAAGTATTAACTCATCCCTCTTTTCTTTGATGGGCTGAAGTGTCGTTCCCATTCGAGTATCTCGGAGAACAGCACTGAAGCGCTCCTTTTTCAATTCCCTTCGGTCTCCTAGGTTTTTTCCAAGTTTGGTTTTGCCTTTTCCTTTACCTTTTGGTGCTTGAAGACTTGCAAAAAATGACTAAACGAGTATCGAAACTGCTAATGGAATGCATGACCCGTGCCACGCATAACAAAAAAAAAAAAGAAATCCCATTTTTGACATTCGTAGCCTCTTTTTCTCCAAATAATTACGGAAGCGGAAAGAAAATGAATTAGTTGAATCCTACTCTATGTGCTCCCAAACAGAGAAGTCAATGTATGTAGAGCTTTTTTGTTTGCGAGGTCATGTGTTTTTTCGTGGAACGCTGTTAACGGATTGTCTCGGATTTGGAAAGCATGTCGGTTTCTAGAAAACAGGAACTATTGAGACTTTTTTTTTTTGAAGGAATGTGACTGTTGCACTCATTTGCTCATGGACTTCCCTCACTCCGGCTTAAAAAATGAAACAAAAAAAAAAAAACTAAAAAATGGGCTCTTTCTCGTTTTCGAAGGATCTTTTCTAGCGATGTTTTACCGTAGATAAACATTGACTGTGGTTTTTCCGAAACTCCTGCTGTCTAGAGATCTATGCATGTGCTATGACTCAGGTCCAAACGCCTGCTACTAAGTTGAGTACACAAACCTACCCATCATACACTGCAAGCAGTGATGCCTTATCTGCATTTGTTTTGTTACTTTGACCCGAGAGACTAGCAAACGTCGAATTTCTGTTACGGGGGAAGGACGCGAAACTCTGACACCGGGATATTTAGCACACAAATAATGAAGTCTGATCAACAGGTCTGCTTTTTCACTGCTATGCATATGAAGAATATACAAGAACACTAGGATATGTTTCAATTACAGCTGTATATATTGTGCTAGCATATGGCCTTGGTTCGCTGTAAATGACCTTTTGTACATCTTTGTTATTTTGTATAAAAACGTAACACGAAAAAAGAGTTTCTTAACGAAAAACAAAAAAAAAGGAAAACTATAACATTGGTTACGTTTGTATTCCGGTTATACTTCTGAGCCTTGGAATTTACCTTAGCAGTACGGAGGCGCAAATCAAAACCGATTGAAAAGAAGAAAAGAAATGAAGTGAAATAATAAATGCAACGAAAAGGACGTTATCTTTTATACCAATATATATACAAACACTACGTAATGGCATTTTTAACAGTTACGGAACATTTTTATTATTATTTACAACTAGAAAAGTGCTCGGTTTAAATAATTTAAGGACTCCGTACTTCCTGAAGGGTCCGCGTGATACTGATTTGTGATACTGGATGCTGTATTGTGTGCCCTGAAATGTATTTTTGTACTTATAGACAGTTTATTAAGGCACATCAGTACGACTTTGTTTTGATATGACGACGCAGCTTCATCCCGGGTTTAGTTTCTTTTATTTTGTGTGGCGACATTCTCTCTTCTTTTTTTTTCTTTGCAGCACATTTCTAAGTATACAACTGTATTAATAAATAAATTCATTTTTAAAGTAAAAACCGTGGGCTGATGTGGTGTTGGATGAGCTTGGCGATTGTGAAATGGAAATGATGGCAGTGACCCCTGGTTTGGGTATAAGAAGAAACTGGTTCATCTGGGTTTGTGGTTTCCAGAAATGTTTATTTTTGAGCTCAGAGGTTGATGGGAAGGGAGGTCATGGATTTTGTACGCTTGCCCTTTCACCTACTTCTAACAGATACCTCAGCTGATTAGAGTCAAACTCTTGACCGGCTGACACATTGAGACTATTGAGAAAACCAGCGACCGGCTTTCTTAAAAGCCATTGTGTCAGCAGAATGAATTTTCAACCCATAAAGCAGTGACTCGCAACTGGTTTGTGGCAACTGGCAACTTGGAACCTATGGAAGCCTGTTTTCACTACTGAATAAAAAATTCAAAAGTAATTGCGACTTTTTATCTCACAATTATGATAAAATACAAATTAAGTTACAAAGTCAGAACTCGCAATTTTGAGGATGTTTTTGCCCTCAAAATTGGACTTTAGAACTTAAGAAATTTATATCACATTTCTGAGACAAAAAAACTATTGTGAGAAAAGAGAATTTTTTTTAAAAAAAAGTCAGAATTGCAAGGGTTTTTTTTTTTCAATTCTAAGTGGAAAAATTTGCAATTGTGAGTTTTTCTCCCGATTCTGACTTTAACCTGCGATTGCGAGTTTATATCACGCAATTCTGAGATTAGTAAGAATTGTGAGAAAAAAGTCAATTGTGAGATCTAAATGTGCATTTGTGAGAAAAAAGTCTGAATTGCAATTCTAAGTGGAAAAAGTCACAATTGTGAGTTTATATTTTGCCATTCTGAGAAAATAAGTCACAATTGTAAGTTTATATTTCACAATTCTAAGAAAAAGTCACACTTCTGACTTTGTCGCATTTGTGAGTTTATATCTCACAATTCTGAGAAAAAATTTACACAGAATTGTGAGTTTTTCTCCCAATTCTGAATTTAACCTGCCATTGCGGGTTTATATCATGCAATTCTGAGAAAATAAGTCACAACTGTGAGTTTATATTTCACAGTTCTGGAAATTCAGATTTTATATTTAGCAATTTTGACCAAGTTGCATTTGTGAGTTTATATCTCACAATTCTGAGAAAAATGTTGCAATTCTAAGTTACAAGTCGCAATTGCGAGTTTATATCACAATTAAGAAAAAAGTTGCAATTCTGTTCATATTTTGCAATTCTGAAAAAACTGTAATTGTGAGTTTATATCGCAATTCTGAGAAAAAAGTTGCAATTCTAAGTTTATAAGTCGCAATTGTGAGTTCAGCACAATTCTGAGAAAAAAATTGCAATTGTGAGTTTATATTTCACAATTTTGATAAAGTCGCAATTGTAAGTTTATATCAATTCTGGGGGGGAAAAGTTGCAATTGTGAGTTTATATCACAATTCTGAGGAAAAAAAGTCGCAATTGTAAGTTCAGGCTATACATCGCAATTCTGTGGGGAAAAAAGTCACAGTTGTGAGTATATCTTGCAATTGTGTTTATAGTTTGCAATTCTTAGAAAAAAGTTGCAATAGTGGGTTTGTTTCACAATTCAGAGAAAAAATAGCAATTTTGAGTTCATCAGTCTCAATTACAAGTTTGTAGCACGCAGTGTCATAATTGTGAGTTTATATTTCGCAATTGTGTGCAAAAAGTTGCATTTGTGAGTTTATATTTTGCAATTTTGACTCATAAGTCACAACTGCAAGTTTATATCTCAGTTCTAAGAAAGTCCGAATTCTGTGAGTTTATATTACAATTCTGACAATAGAGAAAAAGTTGCAATAACCTTTTTTTTTTATTCAGTGGCGGTAACGGGCTTCCTTAGGAACCACAATTATTGTACTAAAGTAAATAATGTCATTCAAATCAAATAAATTTATATTAAATGTAAATTTTTTTAATTTAATTTGAATGACAAAGTTGCGCAAAAATACCATAGCATTTGATTAGACACGGCCTTTGAATTGAGCAAAATACAGTGTATAGGAAGCCTGTTGTACTTTTTCCAAAAATATTTAGCTACATTAGTTGCATTTATATATATATATATATATAATATATATATATATATATATATATATATATTAGTGGTGGGCCGTTAACGTGCTGTGTTAACGTGAGACTCTTATCGGGCGATAAAAAAAATATCGCCGTTAATCTATTCTCAAAGTTGGGTTGGGAGCTGGGTCTAAACTACGTAAGCTATGATGACTTTCACTTTGATATTTTAGCGCGGATGACGTATACCTAGTCGAATTGCACTGTAGGGGGCGAGAACGAGTCTTCAACTTCTGTGAAATTACCGCATCAAATGAGACGTGCTGACATGGATGTAGCTATGAAGCCACTTCAGGGCAGGTGCGTTGCTAGACCCTTTTTACTGGGGCACGTGCCCCAGTGAAAATCTGCTGTGCCCCAGTAAAATCTCAAATTTGAGTTATAATTTACTTTGATAATCCCGAAATAAAGACATTAAACTATATGCAACAACTGAATTGACGCTTCTAAAAGCAACGCAGTTTAATGGAAGACTATGCACGCAGATAGGCTATCCATGCCCATACACAGACGCGCACGTCGTGCAGCCTTTTGCGCACAAGTACTTGGTTACACAAGTTTGTATAGGTAATTATGTTGTAAATGCAATTGTCAAGCAGATTGTGATGCATTTTGGAAACAGGAGATGAGCGCCTGATCTAATGCGCCACCTGGCCCGTTCTCGAAGACTTACTTTTAGTCATTATTTGGGCAGCACACATATTCTGAATGCCTTCAGCAGAATTCAAATTAGCCATTTTAATATAGATTAATTCCGAGATTTAATCTAGATTAATCTAGATTAAAAAAAATAATCTATGCCCACCCCTAATATATATATATATTTCACATTTTTCTCTACTGACCATGACCTGGTTGAGAATCACTGCCTTGTAAGTTAAAGTTGTAGTATATTCTATTATAAAGTATATTTAGTGTACCACAATCTTATTAGAGTCTAACATTTCTTAGTCAAGATGAATTAAAATAAACATTATTAAAAGGTTAAGCAATAAGGCACACGTTTATGCATTTCACAAAGCACTAATGTAAAACAGTTGACTGTACTGGTCTGTAAAGGTTAAAATCATTCACTGTAATCACTTGTTTTTCCCTGAGATTAGTGGGCAGCTACTGGTTAGTAGATTTCAGAGTTGTACCGTTAGCTTAATCTGTGGATTTGTTACAGTTTAATGTCCTGCGACATGATCGACTTGTGAATTTCCTGAGTGAGTGGAATGTATTTCTTTTGCGTCAGGTCCAGGAAGTAGAGTGGATCTTCTATCAAGGTCGGGTCAAAGCCTTCCTCCACCAGCTTGACCTTCTTCATCTTGAAGGTTCCCGTGACTTCCAAGGAATTCTGAAAGATAAATCTGTCGTTGAGTATTACAAAAACTACAAAAGCTGACACTGGAGAGTACGGACCAACTTTTCCAAAAACATTAGTTATTCGTAATTTTTCTGTTATTCAAAGTGTCAAAACATCATGTGGTGCGACCATAACTGTTGTTTTGGAAACATCTTTGAAATTACCCTAAATTTATTCAGATTAATTTTCTGAATAACTATTTGGCATGATTTCCAAAGTGTTTTGTAATCCTGTAAAAAATTGCAAAGCATTTGTATTTATATTTCCATCACAATATTCAAACAAACTTTGTCCGATAATCTCCATTTTATAAAATATCATGTGGTGTGACCATCACGAAACTACCATTTTGAGACTTTTATATCGAAATCCATTCAAAGATAGGACGTTGCATGAAGCAGATTTGTAGCTAAATTTATAAGAAAAAACTTTTTTTAATGGCTAGTATGTAGTTACCACCTAAAAAAAAAATGAATATAAAGTATTTTTACATGCATTTATTTTTATTATAAATTTCATAGTGACCTTTTGTGGGAAGCTAACTTGTTTAGGTGGACAATTCTGTGCTTGTAAATTTTGACTAAATTTGAAATATCATGTGGTGCGACTATCTGTAGCACCCCAGTTCAAGCGGCATGTGAACAAGTTATAGCACCAAATAAATATGAAGGAACATCAGAAGGTATCTTGTTTCAACTGTGAAAAGATGTCAATACACACTATTTTCCAAGTTGAAGTCCACCAACATTAATCTACTCTCCTGTCTAGTTTGTCAGACAAAAATGGCAGATTTGGCACTATGATTGGTAAGATCACCTGTTAATCAAACTCTCGGTGAAAGGTCAATTGAGCAGCCAAGATTGGGCAAAGTTTAGAATTAGCTGGGTCTAAAAAAAATGACTGCAGTTTTTGTAAGTTCTTGCAGTTCTTTATAGTGTTTCTGTGTCATTGGGAGGGACCACTTGTCATGTGGTGCGACCGATAATAGCAATAACTGTATTAAATTAAAAATTATAGTTTTTGTGGCTGAAATATGAATCACTGCTACAGTATGCTTAAGTGAATGGTACTTTTAAAACATTTTTATCAGATTTATGCAATTTACAGAAAAATAAGTCTTTTTAAATTATAAATAAACTCAAATGAAATTTTATACACTTTAATTACTGAGAACATCTTAAAAAATGTTAAGCATGTTAAGGAAATTAATTCATTTTAATATAAATTATGGTCGCACCACATGACATTTTTTTAAGGCTACGGCCGATTCATCTAGATGAAAAAACACTAAAATCGCTTAATTTATCATTTTAATATGAATTTGTGTACACAACGTTCTTAATGTTTGAACAACTACAAAAGAAATTACTATTTTTTGTATTTTAAAATTTGCCTATTTTGTTAATGACATATATATATATATGTGTGTGTGTGTGTGTGTGTGTGTGTGTGTGACCCTGGACCACAAAACCAGTCATAAGGTTAAATTTTACAAAACTGAGATATATACATCATATGAAAGCTTTCATATAGCAATAGATAAGCTTTCTATTGATATAGTTTGTTAGGATAGGACAATATTTGGCCGAGATACATCTATTTGAAAATCTGGAATCTGAGGGTGCAAAAAAAAACAAAATACTGAGAAAATCACCTTTAAAGTTGTCCAAATTAAGTTCTTAACAATGCATATTGCTAATCAAAAATTACATTTTGATATATTTACAGTAGGAATTTTACAAAAAATCTTCATGGAACATGATCTTTACTTAATTTCCTAATGATTTTTGACATAAAAGAAAAATCAATAATTTTGACCCATACAATGTATTTTTGGCTATTGCTACAAATATACCCCAGCGACTTAAGACTGGTTTTGTGGTCCAGGGTCACATATATGTATATATATATATATATAGAGAGAGAGAGAGAGAGAGAGAGAGAGATAGAAAGGTAAGGCATCAGACCTGAATGCGGATGAATCGAGGTCTGGCGTACACTGGAAGATAGTTGGCCACAACACTGCAAGTGTTGACGCAGTCCAACTCTCTGCCCTCCTTCAGTTTCACAGCTGCCATTCCGATCCTTCCTTCATGACCTGGAGATACAACAGATTCTAATGTGAAAATGTGTTTTGAATATATACAGTATTTAAGTGGATAAGAATTTAGGAATTTTATGTCTCTGCTTTCTTAAAGAGATAGTTAACCCAAAAATGAAAATTCTGTCATTCTGTCACTCAGCCTCAAGTTGTTCCAAACCTGTATGAATTTCTTTTTTATACTGTTAAACACAAAATATAATATTTTGAAGAATGTTGGTAATCATACATTTGATGGTACCTATAGTATTTTTTTTCTTTACCTATGGAAGTCAATAGGAACCAAAACCATTTGGTTACCAACATTCTTCACAACATCTTTTGTTTTCAGCGTAAGAAAGAAACCGGTTTTGGAGTAAACAATGACAGAATTAGGGGCCTTGGTAAATGAGGACGGAATCACAGAATCAGGACCAAAAAAATGGAATTTACTGTATAACATGGAATGTCACAGAATTTGCTCAATTTTGGATGAAAAAATCAAAAGTACACTCAAATGAAAACACCATATGGACTAATGTCGGAATATTTAACCATAAATATACTATTTAAATGTGAATCCTGCATTTTTTTTTGTGTTTTCACTCATCACCGCCTCAATATATGAGTAGATGAACACATAAACAATCTCTAGAACTGTTCTGAGAGTCACTTCATGAGCATCATATCAAAATAAAAGTTTCATTAAAACATCTTTTTTTGGGAATATTTACCAGAAAAGTTATTTACCAGACTAATGTAAAGACAACACAGAATTTTTGAAGAGAAAAATAAATAAATAAATAAAATAAAATAGATATTGTTTTTTTAAATCAATTATTTAGAGATGCTTTTGATTTCTAAAATTTAATGAAAATTAAAACAGAATCTAGAAAATTACTGGAAAACTTCATGGAGCCTTAAAAATGTAATTTTTGTTAAAGTGTAATAAATTGTTGTTAAATTGTGTAAGTTTCATGATGTCAATTAACTAGGCATGCTTTTTGATTATAACATTTTATTTAACCATTAAAACAAAGTCTAGAAAAAACAGAATCCAGAAAAATTCAAATGGAAAAAAATGGATTTTAAAAAGAAAACAACAACAAATTACATTTGGGGGGAAAAAAACAGGTTTCATAGGGCCCTACAGAATTTTTATTTTGGTTTAACTGTCCCTTTATTGATTCCATTCACTTCTCCCCAAAAAAAGCTTATTTTTATTTTAAGTACCAATATAGCAAAACTTGGTTGATATAACATGGAATGTCATCGAATTTGCCAAATTTTGGATGAATAACTTAAAAGTACACTTAAATGAAAACACCATATGGACTAATGTTTGTGAATATTTAACCACAAATATACTATTTAAATGTGAATCCTACATTTTTTTTGTTTTCATCCTTCGTCGCCTAAATATATGAGTAGATGAACACATAAACAATCTCTAAAACTGCTCTGAAAGTCACTTAATGAGCATTTTGTTTCTTAATTTGAGAAAAACAGAAACTTAAAGTCTTCAAAAGCAACCCTTCAAAATATAAGTTAGGTTTAATTTAAAGAAACTGTAACAGAAATATAATAATAATATAGTAATATATAATATTATATAATATAATATAGTAATGATAGTAATACTGCTAATAAAATTTTCATTGAAACACATTTTTTTTAAAGGAATATTTACCAGAAAGAAATTCATGGGGCCTTAAAAATGTAATTCAATTGAAGATTCAATTAAAACAGCCTTCCTGTAGCTCAAACAATAGATCATTCGTGAATAAAACATTGATCACTGTAGAAGTTGTGTAGAATAACCATTAAATAGAATTAAAGGGATGGTTCATGCAAAAATAAAAATCTCATGTCGTTCCAAACCTGTAAGACCTTTGTTCATCTTCGTTCATCTTGCATTGCGGTCTATGCAGGGTCAGAAAGCTCTTGGATTTCATCAAAAATATCTTCATTTGTGTTCTGAAGATGAACGAAGGTCTTATGGGTTTGGAACGACATGAGGAAAGTAATTAATGACAGAATTCCCATTTTTGTATTAACTATCCCTTTAAGCATCATTAAACCCATTCAATTCCCAACCCTAATGCTTACATGCAAATACAACATCTACCTTCAACTTTGACCCCATACACATTGGCCTCTTCAATGCAGTCCACCATCGTGAGAATATCTGCCACCTCAGTTGTAGCCACATTCTCTCCTTTCCACCTGCAATAACCAACATTAATCCAATGTTTGAAACTCTAAAGTGTGCAAATGACGCTTCAGCTAAAGCTCTGCTACCTGAACGTGTCTCCAACTCGATCATGAAAGTAGACAAACTTGTCATGGTCGATCCTCAGCAGATCTCCACTGTTGAAATACAGGTCTCCTTTCACAAACACATCACTGAGTCTCTTCTTCTCTGTCTGCTGCTTGTTCCCAGCATAGCCCACAAAAGGTGTATGTTTGGTGATTTTCCCGACTAGAAGGCCCACCTCGTCTACAAAACATTTCATATCAACAACTGTAGGACTAAAGCTGCACATGGGTTAAAAATTAACTTTTTATGACAATGTTCTGCACAAAAGGTCAGATCAAACACTTTTTACTATCTTTACTGACACCACATAATGCTGAATTCATCCATAAAATCCACAAAGCTAGCACCTGACTTACCTGTTTGAACTGGGATACACAGACCCTCAGCGTTCCTCACAGGCTCTTCCTTCTCAATGTCAAACTTAATGATGGAAAAGGGGAAAAACACCTGTGGAATACAATGCAAGTCAAGCTGACTTTAATCACTGATGCTTTTCTCAATGCTTAGAAATACAGTTGGGGTCAAAAGTTTGCATACACCTGTGAATTATTTTACCAAAATAGGAGGAATCACAAAATGCATGTTTTTTTTTTTGTTCTGACCTGAACTGACAATGTTCAAAAGTTTACATACACTTGATTCTTAATACTGTGTTGTTACCTGAATGATCCACAACTGTGTTTTTTTGTTTAGTGATAGTTGTTCATGAGTCCCTTGTTTGTCCTGAACAGTTAAACTGCCTGCATTTTTCTCAGAAAACTCCTTCAGGTCTTTGGTTTTTCAGCATTTCTGTGTATTTGAACCCTTTCCAACAATGACTTTGAGATCTTTTCACACTGAGGACAACTGAGGGACTCATATGCAACTATTACAGAAGGTTCAAACACTCACTGATGCTCCAGAATGAAAAATATTGCATAAGAGCCGGGGTTGAAAACTTTTGAACCAAATAAAGATGTCTACATTTTTCTTATTTTGCCTAAATATCATATTTTGTTCCTTTAGTACTGCACTTCAGAGGCTACAGAAGATACTCACATGTTTACCCTGATCTTCAAATTCAAAAAGTTTGCTCTTAATGCATTGTTTTTCCTTCTGAAGCATCAGTGAGTGTTTGAACCTTCTGTAATAGTTGCATATGAGTCCCTCAGTTGTCCTCAGTGTGAAAAGATGGATCTCAAAATCATACAGTCATTGTTGGAAAGGGTTCAAATACACAAAAATTATTAAAAAAAAAAAGAATTTGTGTGACCTGAAGGATTTTTCTGAAGAACAGCAGGCAGTTTAACTGTTCAGGACAAACAAGGGACTCATGAACAACTATCACTAACAAAAAAACACAGCTGTGGATCACTCGGGTAACAACACAGTATTAAGAAACAAGTCTATGTAATTTTTATAAATTCAACTATTATTTTCTCTTGTGGACTATATGTAAATGTCTTTTATGTGAAATCTTACTCAGGTCAGTACTAAATAAAAATTAACATGCATTTTGCATGATTCCTCTGATTTTGGTAAAATAATTAACATTTTGCAGATTCTGCGAGGTGTATGTAAACTTTTGACCTCAACTGCACAGTATATATTATCACTCTTACCTTGCTGAGAATATTGATACGACCGACCACTCCGACTTTATCAGTATAATTGATAAAGCCGACATTTCCTTCAGTGGCCGCATAGAGCTCTCGGACATGAATGCGTCCGAAACGGTTCAAGAACTCTTTCCAGACGTCCGCTCGTACGCCATTTCCAATAGCGATCCTTACTTTGTGGTCCTGGTCATTGTCTTTCTGCAACATGAAGTGGAAAGAACATCCTGACTTGTGGTTTTGTCTTTGAACTGTCCCAAAGCTTCATAAAATTACTGTTGAACCACGGATGTCACATGGGCTATTTTAACAATGTTCTTACTACCTTTCTGGGCCTGGAACTAGTCAGTTGCATTTCTGTCTATGCAGGGTCAAAAAGCTCTCAGAATTAATCAAAAATATCTTAATTTGTGTTCTGATGATGAACGAATCTCAAAAACTGCTTGTTGAACTCACAATTAAGTTATGCGTTTCAAATCAGCAACAGAATCTGAAATGAACTCCCCCATGAATTTACTTTATGTTCTAACAGCATTAAAAAAAGCTTGTTTTTCTGGCTAGACCAGCCAATGTGCATGTGGAGTCATAAGCTTGATTCACAGGTTTCAACAGAAACTGAAGCTTCCAACAGCAGCTGCAGTGATTGGCTCTTTCATTTCATTTCGCCATATTGCACGTTGCATTTATAAGTAATAGGAGTGTATGTCTTTGTATATGTATTGTAGCCGATATTACAAAACCGATAACCGATTATGGTAAAATGCTTAAATATCGGGAAAAATATGGGTAAATCGATATATCGGCCAACCTCTAGTAAGGACCTCGTTAAAACAGTCCATGTGACATCAGTGGTTCAACCGTAATGTTATGAAGCTACGAGAATACTTTTTGTGTGCAAAGAAAAACCAAAAAATGACTTTATTCAGCAATTTCTTCTCTTCCGTGGCTGACTTCAACGTGCATTTGTCAATGCGTTTTGATACTCTCATCGAAGACTGACACGGAAGAGAAGAAATTGTAAAATAAAGTCATTATTTTTGTTTTCTATGCACTGAAGAGGAGTGCGCATATAAAAAGTCTCCCGTTTGATGTGAGCGTAAACACATTCTGCAGCTAAATAAACGCACTTTTTGTCAAGAAACAAAGACAGAAGCAGCAGTGATGAGTGTGGTGGCCAACCCTAACCCCGCCTCTGCGTTAACCGTGTTAAATATTTTTAACGCCGTTAAACTGGAAAAATGAATTGCTTGCGTTAACTTTGCTTGCTTGTAATTTTGACAGCTCTAATTTATAGTCATAATTGACCTCAAATTTTCCATTGTTTTTCTCTGTCTGCCAACTTTGACAGTTGGAAGTTGATAATAGTTAGCATGACCATTGTTCGCAACACAACTACCACATTCAAGGCCCAGAAAGGTATGAAAGACATTGTTAAAATAGTCCATGTGACATCAGTGGTTCAACAATATAGTTTTAAAGCTACAAGAATACTTCTTGACAATTCAACAATTTCTTCTCTTCTGTGTCAATCTTCAATGCGCATTCGCCAATACATCGAGGTACTCTAGTGAACGTGTGTCAAAGCCTGACACGGAAGATAAGAAATTGTTAAATAAAGTTGTTATTTTTGTTTTCTTTGCGCTGAAGTGGAGTGCGTGTAAAGTCTCCTATTTGATGTGTTCGTAAAGACGTTCCGCGACTAAATAAATGCAATTCTCGTCAAGAAAAAAGAGACAGAAGCAGCAGTTGTAAGTGGAGTGGCCAAACCTAGCTCCGCCTCTGCATTAAATATTTTTAAACTGGAAAAATTAATCGTTTGCGTTAATGCGCTAATTTGACAGCATTAATTCATAGTCATAATTTTCCTCTAAGTCTTCATACTATTTCTCTGTCCACCAACTTTGGCGATTGAAAATGGATCATTGTTTGTAAAAACTTGATACTCGAACAAACATAAAAATACAGAGTTTACAGAAATACTGAATGAAATACTCAATTTTACATGTTTTCACTAACTGCTATCTAGGAGGATTTTTTGCCACAATGCATTCTGGGATTGCCTTCACAGCAAGTTTCAGGAAGTGTATTCACATTTACCATTGTTTGCAATGCAACTACCACATTCAGGGCCCAGAAAGATAGTAAAGACATTGTTAAAATAGTCCATGTGACATCAGTGGTTATACTGTAATGTTAAGAAGCTATGAGAATACTTTTTGTGAGCAAAGAAAATAAAAATACTGACTTTATTTAAAGGTGCAGTGTGTAGATTTTTGCGGCATCTAGCGGTTAAGTTTTGAATTGCAACCTGATTGCAACCAACGGCTCCGTCCACCGCTCACCCCTCCCTTTACAGAAACTACGGCAACCGACATGCGATTAAGATGTCGTCGTTTCAGACAGCAAAGAATAATGAAGTTTCTTTTAAAACGTAAATAAGAGAATTATATTTACTTGATAATTCAATAAAACGATGTTATTGTGAATATTGCAGTTACTTGTTCATCATTGTGTCAGTGTTTTTTCCCAAGAACAGCAGTGATGAAACGCGATCTGTAGAGCAGTTTGTCCCTTCAGGGCTACAGTAGAAACATAACGGCAGCTTCCATGTGGGGGGACCCGCGGTGTATGTAGATATAAACTGGTAATTGTAAGGTAATAAAAACATAATGGTTAATTAAGTAAGGTCTTTATTCACCCCTGAAAACATAGTTATGTATATGATATTGCATTTCTGTCTAGAGATAATCTTAAATATTACACACTGCACCTTTAACAATTTCTTCTCTTTCGTGTCAGTCTTCAACGCACATTCGTCGATATATCAAGGTACTCTTAGGGAACGTGCGTTGAATAAAGTCATTATTTTGGTTTTCTTCTTGCACAAAAAGTATTCTTGTAGTTTCATAACATTAAGGTTGAACCACTGATGTCACATGGACTATTTTATCGTTGTCCTTACTACCTTTTGGGCCTTGAACGTGGTAGTCGTGTTGCTGTCTTTGCTCTCAGATTTAATCAAAAATATCTTCT
Organism: Garra rufa; assembly: GCF_049309525.1. Taxonomy (NCBI): domain Eukaryota; kingdom Metazoa; phylum Chordata; class Actinopteri; order Cypriniformes; family Cyprinidae; genus Garra; species Garra rufa. The sequence continues at coordinate 27,926,634 of NC_133385.1, read as the reverse complement.
ATATGTGTTCTAAAGATGAACGAAGGTCTTACAGGTTTGAAATGACACGAAGGTGAGTAATTAATGACACGATTTGCATTTTTGTGTGAACTAACCCAAAAAAATATCTCCACAAACATACGAGACTTTACCTTTGGCGTATTGCAGAGGTAGCGCAGTGTTTCACCAATGTACTGCATCACAGTTATGTTGTACTTCCTGCAGTCATCCCAGAACTGAGAGGCGGAAAACTTCCTCCGCAGAACCACAGTGTTACCTGGAGAATATATGGAGGTGTAAGCAGCACTATATAAAACCACAAGACAAGAAGCAACGTATAATATAATCCAACAAACCTCTTTGAATGGATCCAGCGAGTCCGATGAGGAATCCAGCGCTGTGATACAGAGGCAGATTGATGTAGAATATGTCTTCAGACGTCACTCCACAAACTCCCTGGATGAACGACGAAGCCCAGACCCTCTCGTGGGTCACATACGCTGCTTTAGGAAGACCTCCATGGAACGAAAAACCAAGGTTATTTAGGGTTCCATATTATGTGACTCCTTAAGTACTGTATATATAAATCGGTGACTATGTCTAGCATTTTTTATCAGCAGTATTGGCCTGGTTTGATAAGCTTTTGAATGAAATATAACAATAAATATTACATAATCCACCATGAGGCCTTGTAAGATACCTGTAGTGCCGGACGTGTAGATATACAGTGCTGTACTCCTGATACGAACATTGGACCTGAGAGACGGGGACAGCGGCTTATCTGAGGCTTTGGCGATGGCTTGGCCAATGCACTGAATGCCGTCTGTAGTGCACTCATCCGATAGGAGGTATACGGTTATTCCCTTCTCTTTCAGTGCCGGCAAAATCTCCTCGATAGCATCACGAAGCTCTGCAAGAGAAACACTTCACTGCAAAACTCTACCGTAATTGATTACTAATGTATGATATCTGAATTTTTAAAAACACGTTTCTGATATCATGCAGAAGTCTTTCTAATATCTGTTTCCAAAGAAGCAGGCATGTTTTCACATGCACTACATGGGCTTGAGTCCTCTAGGCCAGTGCTTCTCAAACTTTTGTCTTATGTACCTCTTAAGCCCATAAGTGAGGCTTAAATACTGCTTCATTAATGTGCTAATTTTCTCATATTATCCACATTATCCACATTCGGCCATATAACGGCAGCAAACTTCCTTGACTATTACGCCGGAATGGAAGTGTAGTTCCTAATCTTATCAACGTAGAAACTCACAGCTTTGCATTTCCACCGGTCTTAGTACACGATATAACCACAGAAGAGTCAAGTTTTAAATACAACAAATATGGAAACTCGTTGGTCATTTTTGAATGCGATGCTATTGGTCTAATAGGATTCAATGATCTATGCTAAGCTATGCTAAAAGGTATGGAAGCCCGTTTCCGCCAGGTCAGAAAAAAATCCATGCCTTAAAAAGTCGAAATTATGACATACTTAAGTCATAATTACGAGATAAAAAGTCGAAATTATGACTTAAAAAGTCGAAATTATGACTTAACAAGTCGAAATTATGAGATAAAAAGTCGAAATTATGACTTAAAAAGTCGAAATTATGACTTAAACACATTGATCACATGACCACTTCACGCCTTCCGTTTTGAATCATGATTCGCCATAGCTACGCCTTTGAAGTTCCGTTTCCAGGAGTGTTCTAATGATAAACGGGACATTCCAGAACGAATTACCTTGGTTTAAAACTGTTTGGAGCTCCAAGTTCAGTAGCTACACACCTTATTAATAAATTGGTGGTGGCTTAATGGAAAAAAAGAGTGAAATGAATGAAATGAAAAAGGTCAAAATCTTGTATGTATATATATATATATATATATATATATATATATATATATATATATATATACACACACACACACACACACATAAACCGCTTTTCCACTATCGGGCCGAACCGTTCTCAATGCTTAACCGTTCTGTTCCGTGCCGATCCGGGCCAGTCAGCACGAATACGGTTTGATTTTCCACTGTGGTGCAGATAACGGAACTCTTTGGAATGTAAATACAAATGCGTCAAATCGTTGCCTTGGGAACACAAGAGTAGACAGCCCCGCTTCTACTGTTATTGTCCTTTTGGACGCGATATGTATGTTTGAGTTTTTTATTTTTTCCCGGCACTGTTTTGAACTTTTCTTAATGCCCTTCTCTGCAAGACACTGCGCTATAATTTTAAAAAAACTTTTCGTTTCTCTTTGCACCCTCCAGCTGTTGTTGAATTTTTCTTTCTGTCCAAATATCAATATTAGAGCAAATGTTTCATCCACAGACCAAAGTGTCAGCCATTTATATTTACCGTATCTGCTTACTGCGCACAAAGAACTTATACTCTTTGCTGCGCATCCGCTTAGCCATAGAGAAACTGGTAGCCAGGCAACAGCGTGGCGACGTCATGCACACGCATTTTACCAGCCCGGTTCAGCACGGTTGTCTAACCGTGCCGAGAATTCCGGGCCGAGAACGGTTTGTAATCGTTCCGTGCCGTACCAGGCTCAGGTGGAAACACAACTGGAACTGTACCCGACCGTTCTAACGGTTCGCTATACGTCCCGATCGAAATCAAATGATTCACGAAACGCTCATTGAAGTCCCATTCTGAATGAAATGACTCGAGATCCAATTGGAGCGCTTTAAAACAGAGGTTGAAACTTTGCTCAATTTCTCTATATAATGTATTCGTTGTTTGACATAAAATCATTACAATTATTAGGCCTAACCTACAGTATATTATATATTTATATATTTATTTAATTAATATTATATTAATTTCAGCGCGTTGCGTTCATATTCCGGGTTCACCCGCTTAACTGTACACTATACAGTTTATATTATATAATCTGAATACTATGTGTGTGTGTTTTTATTACCACTCTCCTTTCCACTAAGACACGTTAAACGTTTTACAACAGATTTCTTTTGAATTTGTTCATTAAAGAGATTTGCTCTAATTAATTATTGACAGTTTCTTTCTGCTGATTACATTTTTATGCCAGTAGGTGGTGACAAATGAATGTCTTTTATGTTTTTGAGTGAGTTATTGAATCACTGGGCCTTCAATTGGACACGGACGTGACAGGATTAAACTAGCTTAATTTGCTCATATTTTTTTATTAATTGATTAGAATTTAAATATTTTCATTCATTACATTTTCAACACAGCATCTTAGACATTTTGCTTTCACATTAATTTGTACTTTAAAACATTAGATAACTTATTTTCCACAAACCATCATCTTTTAGTAATCCCAAGGACTAAAACTGCACATATTTTGGTAGTCAATGTATATTCTTTGTCAGGCAGTTCTGCTGTAAGAGCCTCGCTTTCTGGTGGGTTCAGGTTTTCTTTATTACTCCTAAAGTACAAGTAATTTGGCACAAACACATCTAAGTAGGCTATTCATATTATTAACATTTAAAAGGCAAGCGGGTGAAAAAGAACGCAACGCGCTGATTTTAAGCGTTTTCCTCCAACAGAAAACGCGTAGGCTAACGTGCAACTCAGCGCGTTGCGTTCAAATCCTGCCCACATCTGTTTGCAATGCATATATATATATATATATATATATATATATCATGATTCAAAACGGAAGGCGTGGATTGGTCATGTGATCAATGTGTTTAAGTCATAATTTCGACTTTTTAAGTCATAATTTCGACATAGTAAGTCATAATTTCGACTTTTTATCTCATAATTTCGATTTGTTAAGTCATAATTTCGACTTTTTAAGTCATAATTTCGACTTTTTATCTCGTAATTATGACTTAAGTATGTCATAATTTCGACTTTTTAAGGCATGGATTTTTTCTGACCTGGCGGAAACGGGCTTCCATATAAAAGTGATATCGCCAGAACAGGAAAACGGCTGAATGGATTTCAAAACGGTAAAAATCAACTTATTAACTCGGGGGGAGTTGGAGAATGAGCCTATTTCCAAAAAAAGTGGAGTGTTCCTTTAAAGTATATACAAATGAATGAATTCTTAAGTTTGAAATCAGTATGATCAACTTTATGCCTTTTACAAAGAAAAACTGATTTAATTGATTCAAAATACAACAAATCTCATAAATCACACTTGAAATATTGTTAAAATTTTAACTGTTATTGACTTACCTCTTAAAACTTTTAATAAATTAGCAAAAAATATATAGCCTACTTGCAATGCAGATGTAAGCAAAATCTTAACAGGTCAATATAACCCTTCTTATTAAATTATATATCACTGTGTTTCAGTAGTGACAAATTTAGGGAGAGGACAAATATTCCAAAACTTTCTGAAAATACAATACGAGAATTAACTGCAGAATTACTAGAAATGTGTACCTTGGATATTGTACAATTTTTTGTGTGGATCTTTCAGGATCTTTCCAACTCTGTCATATAATAACATTTTATATAAGAAATAAAGCTGAAACCCTGCTAGATATACGAATTTAGTCAACAATTAGCACGCTGTACCTAACAACGCCCTTTTTAATTGTGACTATATTTGAAATGTAACACAACTTCTATTTAGTCTCAGTAGCTATCATCTGACAGTGAAAGTCATAATTCCTGTTTTATAGGTTTAAGAAAGCAAAGCATTTCTCAAAAGTGGGCACGCCATTCAGAAAATGGTTGGGAATGAGTGCAAAGGCCTCACATCAGGACATTCCGATGCTATAGGAGCCCCCACATCCATGTATAGTAACTCTACTGACAGTATATATGAATCTCACCAGCAGCTGCTATAAGCACGTTCGCGCCGCAGCAGGAGAAGCAGTGAAGGAGTGATTTGGATCTGATATTGAAGTTCAGGAGTGCTGCGGGACAGCCGAGCTTAGCCAGGCCGAGCCAGGTCCACACGAAACGGGGTTCGTTCCCCAGAAAAAGCGCGACCGTGTCCCCTTCTTTGAGCCCAGCCTCCGAGCGCAGCGCATTTGCCACTTTGTTACTCTCCTTATCCACCTCCTCATAAGAGTGCGTCTTCCCCTCGAAATGGATAAACGCTTTTTGCGGGTGTTTCTTCACCGCTTCCAGAAAGCTGTCCACAATACTATAGAAGGGAGTTTTCCTTTTGTATACATTTAACAGAATGCCAAATCCAAGAGCCCTGTACATATACACGCAGTCCTGGAAAAAATAAGGAAAGAAAGTTTTCAGCAGCGCGGGGAGGAGAGCCAAGCCCGCGAGGAGAGTCATCCACAAATACATGTTTAATAGAGTTTGGACTACACCGGGGTTTTCAGATTAACTAGATCTAGATGCCATAGCCGGACACCACTTCCACAGTCTTAAAATTCATGGGCCACATTCTCGAAACGCAAGTTCAGCCCTTTGGGGGCTCCAGAGAGAGATTATATCATTCTGATCCACCCCGGACTCGAGAGCCTCATCGGGTTGCCAGATCCTTCATTAAATCCGTGCCTTGGTTTCACGCGTTTTTAATATGAGAAACTAGGTCTGTCAGTACATTCAAATAATTCTTTGTGAATTGTGGTTAAGTTGTAGGTGTTGAATATTTTTGTCCTGCAGACATTTTTTCTTAATTTTTTGCTTGTTGCCAGAGTATTTTCATGTCATATTTTTACGGTAAATGTCTATTAAGAGTGTTATCTTCCAAATATTTTAGATTTGCTGACAACTGAAGGGACAAATTAAAAATGTGGTTAATTTCTTTGTTGCCACATTTGTACACTAAAGTCAGTTCCTGATTTTTCACAAAAAATAGCTATTATAATACTGTCATATTATATATATTTAGCAGACTTCATTTACATAAAAATATATATTATATGCACTCACACGATTGAACATGATTAATCGAATCAAATTGTTTTTGTTTACATGATATATGTGTGTACTGTTTATTTTTGTTATATATATACATATATATATATATATATATAATCATATATTATATATAAATACCCACACATACACCCTATATTTTGAAAATATTTATATTCAGATATTTGATATATCTAAAAATATATATATATATATATATATATAACATGTTTTTCTTAAATATAGCCATTCATATGTGTATATTTTTATATATACACGATTAATCGTTTGACAGCCCTATATATATGTATGTGTATATATATATATATATATATATATATATATATATACACACACACACATATATATATATATATATATATATATATATATATATATATATATATATACTGATAATTACATTTAAAATGGCACAAAATTCACTTTTTAAAATGTATTTATTTTGTAATTAAATTTTTCACTCCATGAACTGTTGTATTAGTCTGTATAACAATGTTTAAAAACAAAAATTGTTGTTAAAAAATACATTTCCACTCCAATTGTTATGAACAATAAAAAAATAAATATGACCCTGGACCACAAAACAAATACAACATACAAATAAATACAACTATTTGAAAATCTGGAATCTGAGGGTGCAAAACAAATCTAAAATATTGAGAAAATCGCCTTTGAAGTTCTTAGCGATGCATAATACTATTCAAAAATTAAGTTTTGATATATTTACGGTAGGAAATTAACAGAATATCTTCATGGAACGTGATCTATACTTAATATCCTAATGATTTTTGGCATAAATACAATGTATTTTTGGCTATTGCTGCCAATATTCCCATGCTACTTAAGACTGGTTTTGTCATCCAGGGTCACAAATAAATAAATAAAATTTAGTCCAGGAGTATTTTAAACTCACAACTTGGCAACCCTCATCCAATTCAGCCTTTGAGACTTTAGCGAGTAGGAGGGTTTCTGTGGGAGCCAATCATCTCACAGCAAACTCTTACGAAACTATTTGTTCTCTGCAGACTACAAGGAAAAGATAGTATTTAATTCTTAGAGAGACACTATTCAGATTGACATTGAAGTACTTTTTATTTATTTATTTATTTATTTATTTGAAATTGCCAGGTAATAGTATGATACAAAATTTGTGAAAGGATCTTCTGAAATATTCAGTTAGCAAAATACTTTTTTACATCACTAAATTTGATGTGAAATTGTTATAACTGGCATGGACAAAAAAAATAATACAATACAACAGCAACATTTTTGTGTGTTAATTCAAGTTATTGTATTGTAAGTGTAAATTTAGAATCAGGAGTCTGAACAAATAAAAGATTTGATTCTAACATTTTTCATTATAACCTAAAGAACATCCTGCTCTTCACAACCTGAAGTGACCGTCCAGTATCGACTGATATGTGTCACGTGTCAGAGGTCTGTAGCTTTTCACCGTCTCATCTAAAACAAACAGAGGATCCGAGATTACAGCAGGGTTGAAGCCCTCCTCCACCAGCTTCCCTTTCAGCTGTTTAAAAGTGCAAGTCACAGCCAAAGAGTCCTGCAATGAGAAACACTTTGACTTATTTGAGAAATATGAAAGAGTACATAAACATATTGATACTACAAAGAAATCATGTATTCAGAAAGAGCATTGTGAAGTTACTGTACCTGGATCCTTATGAAACGTGGTCTGGCATAAGAGGGGAGGTAAGTGGTCACGTGACTACAAATGGCATCGGGTTCAAACTGATGGTCTTTCTTTAGTGTGATGGTAGCCATTCCTGTCCTCCCCTCATACCCTTTAAATTCAACAAAAGATCAAATGTGGGTTGGAAGAAATATTGTTAAATATTTGTAAAAGTTGTTCATGAGTCCCTTGTTTGTCCTGAACAGTTAAACTGCCCGCTGTTCTTCAGAAAAATCTTTCAGGTCCCACAAATTCTTTGTATTTTTTAGCATTTTTGTGTATTTGAACCCTTTCCAACAATGACTATTTGAATTTGAGATCCACCTTTTCACATTGAGGACAACTGAGGGCTCATACGCAACTATTACAAAAGGTTCACACACTCACTGATGTTCCAGAAGGAAAAATATTGCATAAGAGCCGGGGTTGAAAACTTTTGAACCAAATAAAGATGTCTACATTTTTCTTATTTTGCCTAAAAATTATATTTTTTTCCTTTAGTACTGCCCTTCAGAGGCTACAGAAGATACTCACATGTTTACCCTGATCTTCAAATTCAAAAAGTTTGCTCTTAATGCATTGTTTTTCCTTCTGGAGCATCAGTGAGCGTTTGAACCTTCTGTAATAGTTGCATATGAGTCCCTCAGTTGTCCTCAGTGTGAAAAGATCTCAAAGTCATACAGTCATTGTTGGAAAGGGTTCAAATACACAAAAATGCTGAAAAACGAAATAATTTGAAGGATCTTTCTGAAGAACAGCAGGCAGTTTAACTATTCAGGACAAACAAGGGACTCATAAACAACTATCACTAAACAAAACAAAACAAAAAACACAGCTGTGGATTATTCAAGTAACAACACAGTATTAAGAATCAAGTGTTTGTGAATTTTTTTGAACAGTCATTTTTATAAACTTTTCGTATTCAGGTGAGTACTAAATAAAAAATAACAGGTATTTTGTATGATCCGTCTTATTTTGGTAAAATAATTAACATCTTTCAGATTCTGCAAGGTGCATGTAAACTTTTGACCTCAACTGTAGATGAGTCTGTTTCTTCATCTGAACGTGTTGATTTGGAGAAATGTAGCATTACATCTCTTGTCACCAATGTGCAGTGAATGGGTGCCGTCAGAATGAGAGACCAGCAGCTGATAAAAACATCACAATAATCCACAAATAATACAAGTCCATAATCAATAATATTGCTTGCGCCAGTCCACCTAAAAATTAACCTACATATATATCTATATAGCTTCATCTGTGCATATCACTCTCCTGATTCAGATTAAATAACTTTTTCACAAGAGAAAGCAATATTCTACTATATATGGATAGAAGACTCATAAAAACGTCTTACTGGATTTGTTTCCATCAAACAATACATCAATTGATGGACTGGAGTGGTGAGGATTTCTTGTGGATTATTGTGATGTTTTTATCAGCCGTTTAGACTCTCATTCTGACGGCACCCATTCACTGCAGAGGATCCATTGGTGAGAAACTAATGTAATGCTACATTCCTCCAAATCTCCAAAACAAAACAAACTCATCTACATCTTGGCATTTTTGCAAAAGGAGTGAAGTAGCATTAAACCTGAAACTGTAACGCCGTATACGTTTGCTTCCTCAATACTCGTTGCCATCGTCAAGATGTCCGACACTTCATTTGTAGAAACGTTTTCCCCTTTCCACCTGAGATGAAGAAGAGCAAGCATTTATTTAATATTCTTCTATTTGATTATAAAATTAAAGCTGTAAAGTAGATTCCAAAATTTTTGCAATCAACTCAGATTCTGATTCCTGGTTCTGGAATCGACTCTTGAATCAATCGATTTTTTTAAATATTCACAAGTATGTTGTAGATGCCAAATTTCATTGTAGGAAACTTGTCCAAGATGGAAAGGTATCAGACTTCTCATCAGTATTACTGAGCAACTGAGAGGTGTCTTATTGATTAGCTCTATCATGGAAATGACTATTCTGCCCTCCAAAGGCAAAGTGCAGTAACTACGCCAACACTGAAACGGAGAAAAATGCCTTTAAAGTTTTTACGCCAGCTAGTCAAACATGTTGACACTCTTGTTTCTCTGAAATGCTCTCGTTTCTCTGGGACAAAATTGAACCAGGCGACTTTGCCACAAGACAAAACAGTTGTCACAAAATCCATTTTAAGCCTTACCTCAATTTTGACCAAATGTGTAGTTACTACGCTTTGCCTTTGGAGGGCAGTATTAAAGAGGAGTCAAATCACTTCAATAGAATCGTTTCCAAAAATTACAACTGATTCTTAATTCCCAATGGCTTTTGGAATCGCTTCCTAGCTCTACAGAACTTTTTAATGCCATTTTTTTTTTCACCTAAAGGTGTCGCCCACCCGATCCTGGAAGTAGATGAAATCTTCACGGTCTGTCCTGAACAGATCTCCAGAGTTGAAGTAAACGTCTCCCTTCTCAAACACATCGTAGAGTTTCTTCTTCTCTGTCTGTTCGGGATCCCTAGCATATCCAGCGAATTGGGCCTTCTGGGTAATCTTTGATACTAGTAGACCTGTCTCACCTGTATAACAGTCAATGACATGTAAATGACACAGTCAGAAGAACTGTTCATTAAAAATTAACATTTTACTTGCCTCTAGCTACTTCTATGCAAAATCCATCTGCGTTTCTCACAGGCTCCTCTTTTTCTTGGTCAAACTTGACAAATGCATACGGATAGATTTCCTGAAACAACATGAACGTGTTTAGACAATTTCAAGAATTGTAGTACAAGAGTAATGACTGTGTTCCCTGAATATTTCAGTAAATCTACCTTATGGAAAAAATTCACTCTACCGACGGCCCCGATTTTCCCAGCGTAGTTCAAAAAGCCCAGGGTTCCTTCGGTTGAGCCGTAAAACTCTTTGAGGTCAACATTTCCAAATCTGCTTATGAACGTCTTCCACACGTCGGGTCTGATCCCGTTCCCAATGGCCATTCTGACATTGTGTACTTGGTCGCTAACATGCTTGTAAGGATGAAAGAACAAAGTTGAGAAAAAACGCCTAGAGAGCACTGCAAACAGTGGAGCAGAGAGTAGGGTAAGATGTGCCGCCAACATAACTGTGCATTCATATACAGCTGACAGCTGAGAGGATTATATAAGAATGCATCACACACACACAAAAGATAATTTTGCATGTCTTTTCTCTCATGCATTTAACATCTGATGTATTTTTTTAGAAAGACCTAGATATTAAACACACTTCAATAAAATTTGAGTTCATATTTTTTATTTGATGTAAATAGTTCACATATTCCATGTCATAATGATCCAGCATAGCATACACTATTGTTTAATTTTTTATTTATTATATGCATAGAGGACAACTTAAAGAGTGGCTCAGCTTACCCCACTCTTGACTAAATATATATATCAGTGTGCGACTAATACAACCCTTCTTTTCAAAGTATGGTTGATAATAATTATGGTTAAAAAACAAAGTATTGTTAAAAAAACTGTAAGATTCTGTGGTAGGAGAGTTATTGCCAAATGTATTATTCTAATGAACACTAATTGACTACTTTAGAAATTTCCATGGGTGTAAATCCTAATGTTTAAGCATATAATGATATTCTAGGGGATTGTGTTCTTCTAATTTGATAGCAACAGCTTTGACAGGACCCTTTTCTATTCTAACATGCCTCTGTGTACAAGGCAAGGTTCAAAAAGAGATGACTGATTCAGTCAGTGTGTGGAAGAACTTGACTGGTCCTTATCCCAACTGAACACCTCTGGTGTGACTTTAAATGCAGACCTTGAGCCAAAAACTCATCACCAAACACCAATGACTTTTAACTATGAGTACAATCATTTTAGACACTTCCAAAACGCTTGCAAAAGAGATGGAAATAAAATTTTTAAATACATGAATTATGTTTCCATCTTTGTTGCCACAGTTTTAGAAGTGCCTTTTTTTGTTCTTAAGAAGGGGGTGTGTCCCAATACTTTTGTCTATATAGTGTATGTACAAGTCATTGGTGTTTAGTGGCTCAAGGTCTGCATTTAAAGTCACTCCAGAGGTGTTCAGCTTAGATTAGGACTTTGCTTTCTGAAGACAAGTCAAGTTCTTCCACACTGACTGAATCAATCATTTATATTTGAACCTTGCCTTATACACTAAGGCATTGTCATGTCAGAATTAAAGAGGGTCCTCTCAAAATGTTGCTGTAAAATTAGAAGCACACAATTCTCTAGAATATCATTATAAAGGGATAGTTCACCCAAAAATGAAAATTTGATGTTTATCTGCTTACCCCCAGCGCATCCACGATGTAGGTGACTTTGTTTCTTCAGTAGAACACAAATTAAGAATTTTAACTCAAACTGTTGCAGTCTGTTAGTCATTTAATGGCAGTGAATGGGCACCAGACCTTTGAAAGTAAAAAAAAAAAACATGCACAGACAAATCCAAATGACACCCTGCGGCTCGTGACGATACATTGATGTCCTAAGACACGAAACGGTCGTTTTTTGAGAGAAACTGAACAGTATTTATATCATTTTTTAACTTTGATACACAGCAATGTAGTACATGCAAACGCCAGAAGGGGAAATCGGTGAAAAGTCAGCAGTCCCGGATGAGTTTGCACAAGCAAAAGTAATCTTTTAGCTTTAAATTGGTTTGAACAATCAGGATAAGCGCAAGTAATTAAACAATGAGTGTCGTATACACAATGAGTTGCGTATACTACGCCAGAGCGCGTACACATGTAATGCATCGGATGCTGAGCTCGTGCTCAGGACAGTTGGACATTGCTGTGTATCAAAGGTAAAAAAATGATATAAATACTGTTCAGTTTCTCGCAAAAACTGATCGTTTTGTGTCTAAGGACATCAATGTTTTGTTACGAGCCGATGGGTGTAATTTGGATTTGTCTGTGCATGTTTTTTTTTTACTTTCAAAGGTTTGGTGCCCATTCACTGTCATTATATGACTAACAGACTGCAACGGTTTGAGTTAAAAATCTTCGTTTGTGTTCTACTGAAGAAACAAAATCACTTACATCTTGGGGGTAAGCAGATAAAACATCAAATTTTTATTTTTGGGTGAACTATCCCTTTAAACATTAAGATTTGTACTCATGGAAATGACTAAATTAGTCAAACCTGTTCATTAGAAGGGGGTGTCCCAATACTTTTGGCAATATAGTCTATACAGTCTACGATAATATTGTAATTGTTGTTTAAACTATGTGTGATTTGACATTCTTGAGTATATTACAAAACAAACAAAAACACATCCAGAGAGTGCACATATACTACTACACGAGCACATTTAGAGTTTGCGCTTTCACTACGTAATTTAGTCCTTTAAAATACATTTAGAATACCCTAAATTTCAAGATAAGGGGGCAAAATGCCTCTTTTTTATTAATATCATAGTTATATTGTGCGAAGAGGGTCATTTTTCTACAAATATTAGCTCGATTGCAAATGTGATACTGATTTTATATAACAGTCCAATAAACAAAAGTTAATATTAATTGACTTACATTTTAGACACAACAGTTCCGGTTTTTGCTCCGTTTCGTCACTGAAAATAGTTTCAAACAAAGCCACAGCAGAACTGTTTTGCATTTTTCTGAGCAATAAGGTTGAATTTTATCGATTCCGATTCTTAATTCCGATTTCAATAAGATAAAAAAAATCCATTAAAAAGTTTTAATTCAAACGTTTAGATGTCAAACCTATTTACTCTGCCTTTTGCCTATGGTTTTACCCAAAAACAAACAACTAGACTAATATAAATTTTCAAACATTAAATTGTTAAAAACAAGTAATACAATTTTCTGTATTAAATTTTCTTTCTCGTCTGCTTATGTTCACTCAAGACAAAAAAAAAAACGCTGTGTTTACGGTGATATACCGACATATTTCATGCATACTGGTCAATAAATGTGAAAGAGAAGTCAAACAGGCAAAGAAGTTTTTTCCCTTCCTGAACTTAAATAGCTTAAAAAAAATCATATTAAAAATGCAAACGCGAGAATCGTTAAAGGGAATCGAAATGCACTTGTCTTATCAAATACCCGGTTATTTGATATTTGGAACCAGTTCTCAATACCCAACCTTACTGAGCAACACACAACGGTTTTCATTAATGAATCAATTAGCCGTCTGAAGGACTGGGTTGAATGAATGACTCAATGACTCATTCATTCAGTGATTTGCTGCCACCTACTGACGATTTTTACCAAACATTTATTGAATAAAATACCAACACATGCTGAGCAAAATACGTTGTCTAATTATCGTAATCGTCAAAATTCCAGACGATATCAATAATCGATGCTGTTTGGCTTCTAAAAATGTTCAAATACCTTTGGTGTATTGCAGAGGTAGCGCATGGTTTCTCCGATATACTGGATCACAGTGACATTATATTTTCTGCAGTCGTCCCAGAACTGAGAGGAAGAAAACTTGCTCCTCAGGACAACAGTGGCTCCTGAATACAAAACCAAACCAGAACATTAAAACAAAGTAAAGCACTAAACAACAGGAAAAAAGTAACAAATAGCAGAAAAAGAAAAAAGCAACAATCAATGAAAGCAGATACACAAAAACAAAACAAAACATCAATTAATGCAAGTACACATAGACACAAAACAAACAAAAAGTAAACCAAAACAAAATCAACATCCATTAAAACTAGGGCCGGGACTTTAACGCGTTAATTTAGATTAATTAATTACACAAAAATAACGCGTTAAATTTAACGCATTTTAATCGCACTTATTTTTGCACCGCGGAACGTTTCTTACTGGATGAGTTTCGGCGGACCGATTATACTGGAGCACCAACTAGCGTTCAGACAAAAACAAACCACAGTGAACATGGTCAAAGAAGCTGATGAGACCGCTTTGGTTGGCCCTGTGGATGGGAAATTTTGTTATAAAAAACGAATGGATGGAAGCGTCGATAAGAGCATGGTTGTGTGCAAGCTATGCAACAAGGAATTTGCATATCACTGTAGCACATCGAACCTATTGCTACACTTAATGGCAATATTGCACTGGTCTGTTGGACTTGGTTGAACAAAAATAAACAATATTTTGTTGCTTAAGCTTATGTATTCAGTCATTATTCAATGGTATAATAAAAATCCATATGAAAAAATCTTACTTCTCACTGTTCTCAGGTCAAATATTTATATGCGATTAAAATGCGATTAATTTCGATTAATTAATTACAAAGCCTCTAATTAATTAGATTAATTTTTTTAATCGAGTCCCGGCCCTAATTAAAACACACAAAAAAACAGTCAACATTCATGAAAGCACATACAACTAAACAAAAAAGTAAAACAAAGCAAAATTAAGAACAAAAAAGTAAAGCAAAACAAAAAAAATCAACATCTGTTAAAGCATGTACACACAAACTCACACACACAAGAAACAAAAAAGTGAAGCAAAACAAAACTAAGAACAAAAAAGTAAAATACAACAAAAAGTAAAGCAAAACAAAAAAATAAACATCCATTAAAACACACACACAAAAAAGAAAGTCAACATCTATGAAAGCACATACAACTAAAAAAAGCTAAACAAAAAATGAAGAGCAAAAAAATTTAAAGCAAAAGTAAAGCACAAAACAAAAATAGCATTTATTAAATCATGTACACACACACACACAACACAAAAAGGTAAAGCAAAACAACAACAAAAATCAACATCCAGTAAAACACACAAACACAAGAGTCAACATCCACGAAAGCACATACAACTAAACAAAAAAGTTAAACAAAACAAACAAAAAGTGTTTATTAAACGTGTACACACACACAAAACAAAAATGTAAAGCAACAAAAAAAATCTACATCCATTAAAACAAAAAAACACAAAAGACAGTCAACCTCCATGAAAGCACATACAACTAAACAAAAAGTAAAACAAAACAAAATTAAGAACAAAAAATAAAGCAAAAGCACAGAAGTAAAACAAAACAAATAACTGTTTATTAAGACATGTGCACCCACACAAGAAACAAAAAAGCAAAAAAAAAAATCAACATCCATTAAAACACAAAAAAGTCAACATCCACGAAAGCACACACAACTAAACAAAAAAGCAAAACAAAAAATTAAGAGCAAAAAAAAGCAAAAGTAAAGCACAAAACAAAAAATTAAGTAAAACAAAACAAAAAAATTGCATCTATTAAAGCATGTACACACACACAAGAAACAAAAAAGTAAAAAACAAAACAAGAAAAAAAAAATCAACATCCAGTACAATACACAAAAAAGAAAGTCAACATCCACGAAAGCACATACAACTCAACAAAAAAGCTAAACAAAACAGTGTTTATTAAACATGTACACACACACAAAACAAAAAAGTAAAGCAACCAAAGAAATTGCATCCATTAAAATACACACACAAAAGAAAGACAACCTCCATGAAAGCACATACATACAACTAAACAAAAAAACAAAACAAAGCAAAACCAAATTAAAAAAATAAAAATAAAGCACAGAATCAAAAGGTAAAGCAAAATAAAACAAAAGTTAACACCAATTAAAGCATGTACAAATACACACACAAAAACACAAAAAAGTATAACAAAAAAACAACATCCATGAAAACATGTACACACACACACACACACAAAGTAATGCAAAACAAAAATCAATATCCATGGAAGCATGTACACATAAAACAAAGAAGTAAAGCAAAACTAAAAAACAAACATCTATTGAAGCATGTACACACAAACAAACAAATAAGAAAAATAAGTAAGTAAAACAAAAACAAAACAAAACAATAAAAGCTATCATTGAAGAAAGCATGTACACGTACTGTATGAATTTATTTCTAAGGACATGCAGGTGCATTTGTTGGTTTGTTGGATTGGCAAAATCAAAATACAAAAGAAAAAGTCATACCTCTTTCAACAGCACCTCCGAATCCAGCGGCAAAGGCAGCGCTGTGATACAAGGGAAGGCAGATGTACAGAACATCATCAGACTTCACACCGCAAACAGAAAAAAAGAAGGACATGGCCCACAATCTCCTCTGAGTAATCACTGCTGCCTTTGGAAGACCTGCAGGAGACACGGCCAATGAAATCCACTGCTTCACTTATATTAAATACAGATTTGACATTCTGCTGACACTTCTATTCATTCAGTCAAAAATAGAGCACGATAATGCATCAGTCACTGAATCCAGTCTTACCTGTCGTGCCTGATGTGTAGATGTACGCCGCTGGGCTGGCGAAGGTGATGTTAGCCCTCAGATCTGCAGGAATTGGCTCATCTGAGGCCTGCGCAATCTTGTCTGTAAGACTCACCATTCCCTCAGTGGTCACATGGTCGGTCAGTGTATAGACAGAGATTCCCTGCTCTCTCAGAGCGGGCAGCACCTCCACAACAGCATCCTGCAGTTCTACATGAGGGGTTTCAAAGTAGGGAAAATAACATTAATTCAGAGTTTGTATCTGTTTTTCAGCACTGCGAGAAGAAAAGTCTGAATTGTGAGCTATAAACTTGCTACTGCAAGAAATAAAATTAGAATTGTAGGATACAAACTCAGAATTGCAAGATATAAACGTGCAATTCTGAGAAAAAGTAGAATTTTGAGATGTTAACTTGCAGTTCTACTTTTTCTCATTATTGCAAGTTTGTATCATGCAATTTTTAGTCTATCTCGCAATTGTAAGGTAAACTAAAAATTAGGCGATACAAACTTGCAATTATGAGATAAAGTTGAATTGTGAGATGTTAACTTGTAATTGCGAGATACACTAAAAAGTGTGATATAAATTTGCATAAGTATTCTGTAGCAGATACAACAAAAAACAGCATTCCAAGAAAAAAAAAAAAAAAACAGTTGCAAGATGTTAACTTGTAATGTTAAAAAAAGGCTAAATTGTGAGCTATAAACTAGCAACTGCAAAAAATAAAGTCAGAATTGTGAGATACAAACTTGTAAAATTAACTTGCAATTTTGAGGAAAAAGTCAGAATTGTGAGATGTTAACTTGCAATTGTGAGACAAACTAAGAATTGCGCAGTATAATTGCAATTCTGAGAAAAAGTAGAATTGCGAGATGTTAATTTGCAATTTTGAGGAAAAAAAGTAGAATTGTGCGATATAAACTTGCAATTTTGAGAAAGAAAACTTGCAATTATGAGAAAAGGTAGAATTGCAAGACGTTAACTTGCAACTGCGAGAAAAACAAAAAATTGTATGATATAAACTTGCAATTCTGAGAAAATGTAGAATTGTGAGATGTTAACTTGTAATTGCGAGATACACTAAAAAGTGTGATATAAACTTGCAATTTTGAGAAAAAAAAGAATTGTGCGATATAAACTTGCAATTATGAGAAAAGGTAGAATTGCAAGACGTTAACTTGCAATTGCAAGACAAAGAAAAAATTGTATGATATAAACTTGCAATAATGAAAAGTAGAATTGTCAGATGTTAACTTGCAATTATGAGAAAAGGCAGAATTGCGAGATGTTAACTTGCAATTGCGAGACAAACAAAAAATTGCATGATATAAACTTGCAATAATGAAAAGTAGAATTGTCAGATGTTAACTTGCAATTATGAGAAAAGGCAGAATTGCGAGATGTTAACTTGCAATTGCGAGACAAACAAAAAATTGCATGATATAAACTTGCAATTCTGAGAAAATGTAGAATTGTGAGATGTTAACTTGTAATTGCGAGATACACTAAAAAGTGTGATATAAACTTGCAATTTTGAGAAAAAAAAGAATTGTGCGATATAAACTTGCAGTTATGAGATAAGGTAGAATTGCAAGACGTTAACTTGCAATTGCAAGACAAAGAAAAAATTGTTTGATATAAACTTGCAATAATGAAAAGTAGAATTGTCAGATGTTAACTTGCAATTATGAGAAAAGGCAGAATTGCAAGACGTTAACTTGCAATTGCGAGACAAACAAAAAATTGCATGATATAAACTTGCAATAATGAAAAGAAGTAGAATTGTCAGATGTTAACTTGCAATTGCGAGATAAACTAAAAAATTGCGTGATACAAACTTGCAATTCTGAGAAAATGTAGAATTGTGAGATGTTAGTGTCACAACACCCCCGTTTCAGAGGTGCTTTTTCAAGAAATAAAGTCAGAATTGTAAGATACAAACTTGTGAAATTAACTTGCAATTTTGAGGAAAAAGTCAGAATTGTGAGATGTTACCTTGCAATTGTGAGACAAACTAAGAATTGCGTAATATAATTGCAATTCTGAGAAAAAAGTAGAATTGCGAGATGTTACCTTGCAATTGTGAGACAAACTAAGAATTGCGTAATATAATTGCAATTCTGAGAAAAAAGTAGAATTGCGAGATGTTAACTTGCAATTGCGAGATGAATTAAAAATTGCGTGATACAAACTTGCAATTCTGAGAAAAAGTAGAATTGCGAGATGTTAACTTGCAATTGCGAGATAAACAAAAAATTGTGATATAAACTTGCAATTTTGAGAAAAAAGTAGAATTGCGAGATGTTAACTTGTAATTGTGAGGTAAACTAAAAATTACGCAATACAAACTTGAAATTATGAGATAAAGTTGAATTGCGAGATGTTGACTTGCAATTGCGAGATACACAAAAAAATTGCGATATAAAATTACAATTTTGGAAAAAAGTGGAATTGTGTGATATAAACTTGTAATTTTGAGAAAAAGTAGAATTGCAAGATGTTAACTTGAAATTGCGAGATAAGCTGAAAATTGCATGATACAAACTTGCAATAATGAAAAGTAGAATTGCAAGATGTTAACTTGCAATTGCGAGATAAAATTTGCAATATAAACTTGCAACTTTGAGAAAAAAGTAGAATTGCGAGATGTCAAATTGCAATTGTGAGTTAAACTAAAAATTGCGTGATAAAACTTGCAATAATGAGAAAAAGTAGAATTGTGAGATGTTAATTTGTAACTGTCAGATAAACTAAGAATTGCGATATAAATGTTTAATTCTGAGAAAAAAGTAGAATTGCGAGATAAACAAAAAATTGTGATAAACTTGCAATTGAGAAAAAAGTAGAATTGCGTAATGTTATTTGAAAATTGTGAGATAAACTAAAAAATGCAATACAAACTTGCAATTATGAGATAAAATTGAATTGCGAGATGTTTACTTGCAATTGTGAGATAAACTAAAAATTGCATGATATAAATTTCACAATTTTGATTTTATTTGGCGCAGTTGCTAGTTTATAGCTCAAAATTCAGGCGTTCCTTTACATCTCACAATTTAGAATTTTTCCTCAGAATTCCAAGTTTTTCACAATTTCACAATTCTGAGTTTGTATCTTATAATTCGCACTTTATTTCTTGCAGTTGCAAGTTTATAGCTCACAATTCAGACGACTTCTAAGTTTACATTTTGCAGTTTACTTTTTTTCTTGCAATGCTGTTTTTTGTTGTTTTTGTTTTTGCTTCTCCCACACAATAAAAAATGAAAAAGGTAATTACAACTTTTATCTTACAATTCAGACTTTTTTCCTCACAATTGTAAATTAACACATCGCAATTGACTAAGAGTGAAAAACTAAGAGTGAACTGTCAAAATTAATCAAATTGAGTAAATGGTCTGTCTGAATACTCGATTATGAATTTGAAACTGTTGAATGCACAGACAGTTCCGGGTAGTTTTATCACATTATTTTTCAGTTTGCAAGTTTATAGCTCAACTGAACTCGCAACTGAAAAATAACGTGATAAAACTACCTGTGCATTCAATAGTTTCAACGTCCAATTTTCAGCAAATCATAATCGAGTATTCAGAGACCATTTACTCAATTTGATTAATTTCGACAGTTCACTGTCAGTTTTTCACACCATGATGTGAATTGGCAGAATTGTCAAAAAAGTCAATTGCAATGTGCAATTTTATTTTTTATTCTGTGGGAGAAACAAAAACAACAAAAAAGAGCATTGCAAAGAAAAAAGTAAAAAAAAAACTGCAAGATGTAAACTTGAAAAGCCTTTTGAATTGTGAGCTATAAACTCGCAACTGCAAGACATAAAGTCAGAATTGTAAGATACAAACTCAGAATTGTGAAATTAACTTGCAATTCTGAGAAAGAAGTAGAATTGAGATATAAGTGGCAAAAACCGTTTTCATTTTTTATATTGAATGGTTTCAAGGTACAATTTTCAGCCAATCAGAATAGTGTATTCAGATACTATACTCAACACTAAGTTGAGTCCGAGTCCAAATGGGTTGAGTCCGAGTTAAGTCCGAGTCCAACTAAACACTACTGTTTGTCAGTAGTGTTATCTTAACCTTGTTTTAACCTTTAAAACGGAATAAGGCAATGACAATTTAAATGTAACAAAAGCAAACCTGAGGAGCAGAGAATGCACCTCTTATCTCTGATTGTGGCTGTGTGTGTTTTGGGTTTTATATGACAGATGGTTAGACCTTAGACAGGGTAGATGGCATTTAAAAAAAAAAATTCGGAAGAAAATAAGGCTTTGAGGGTTAATGACAGTTTTTAAGTAGCAGTCTATGGAAGCCATGGAATAAAAGTGTAAAAAAAAAAAAAAAGTAAATCTGAGTTTAGATTTTTAAATTCTGACTTTGTTTTCACAATTCCGAGATTATATCTCACAATTCTGATAAGAAAAGACATTCTCCCTTTTCCCCTCAGCTCAAAATCATGAGTTTATATCCCACACTTTTGACATTTTTCCCCTCAGAACTGACAAACTCGCGACTGTTGAGTTAAATTGAGTTATAAAGTCTGAAATACAACATATAAAGGACATAAAAAAAATCTGAATTGTGAGATATAATAGGTAAATGTAATATGACACAGTCTGCTGCAGCAGGTTTACGCTGCTGACGATTTAAGACTGTCGACGCACAGATCATAGAGTGAACCTGGACCACAAAACCAGTCATTAGTGTAAATTTGTCGAAATTGAGATTCTTACGTCATCTGAAAGCTGAGTAAATAAGCTTTCCATTGATATATTGTTTGTTAAAATAGGACAATGTTTGTCTGAGATACAACTATTTGAAAACCTGGAATGTGAGGGTGCAAAAAAATCAAAATATTGAGAAAATCGCCTTAAAAGTTGTCCAAATGAAGTTCTTAGCAATGCATATTTTATATATTTATGGTAGAAAATTTACAAAATATCTTTATGGAACATGATCTTTACTTAATATGCTAATGATTTTTGGCACAAAAGAAAAATCGATAATTTTGACCCGTGCAATGTATTTTTGGCTATTGCTACAAATATACCCGTGCTACTTAAGACTGGTTTTGTGGTCCAGGGTCACATATATTTGGACATATCTGTATTTCTCCCAACTGCTCAAATTCACTCAAGACAAAACCGACTTTTTGACATTACTTTTCATGTAAGTCTGTAGCAATAACATGCAAAAGAAAATTAATTCAGCATTTGCATTCTGACTAAGAGGCGCTTTAGGTGAGCACATTTTGGGTGTGTGTATGCAAAGAAACCAGCAGGCTTTCAAGTACTGGCAAGACTTTTAAACACATGCAAATACTGAATGTCACTTTGGTAATAATGCATCGAGTCAGTAAAATTTCTGTCAACTGTCCCTGGACTCGGCAATAATTCCCGAGTCCTAAAAGCTGGAGTCTGAGTCAAAATGCATCCGAGTTCGTGACAAGTCCGTGTCAGCTTAATTATGTATTCGAGACCGGACTCGAGTCCGAGGACCCCAACTCGATATTCAGACAGACCATTCACACAATTTGATTCATTTCGACAGTTTACTCTTAGTTTTCCACACCATGACTGATATATTATGTGACAGAAGAGAAAAACGGAACACAAATGAATGCAAAAGATGCTACATCTTAGTCAAGTTCTTTAAAAATGACTTTCTAAAACACACGGCGCATTAAAAACGCAACGAAAATATTTGCCCAGACTTATTATTATTACAGTCTTTGAGGTGTTTTGCATTGAGTTATTCATCTAGAAATGTAATACAAGCAGATAACACCAAAGCATCTCAGTTTTCTTCTTAAGAAAAGAAAAAAAAAAAGTTTATGGAAAAAATTATGGAACTACTTAGGATTGTTTTTTAATGTCAAGAAGTTCATAGGAACTTTTTTTTAAACGCTGAACAGTGCTAAATACATGTTTCAGATAATTTTTTTTTTATTTGTTTGCATAAATCTGTTAATTAACCTCAGTCCTGATCAAAACTACTAAATGTTTTGAAAAAAAATCTGGATTTTGACTCTTTAATTGCCAAGTTCATAAATGGAAAAACACACAAAATGACTTATTTTCAATATAAAAGGTAATTGTGGACTAGATTTTTTTTTTTTTACCTTTTTCTTGGACATGTGAAAGATTAGTAACAACATTGGCTTTCATGCATTGTTAGTTTTTGCGCAGCATCAGATTTTCATTTTTTCTCCCTCATTTATTGTTGGTGGCTGTTTTTGCCCCATTGACTTCCATTATAACCACATTTTTTGATTGCGAAGCCATGACACCATAAAATGATGCATTCTTGATTGTTTGTGGTTTTCCCTATTGGGAAGAGGTAAAATTCGTCATTTTTAGTGTTGATTATCAGTTGGCCCCATTAACCCTTTAGACAGGCCTTTGCAAAAAAAAGCTTAGTTTTACATGGAGTTCTATGGAGTATAACCAGGGGTGTCGTAGTTGGGGGAAAAGGGGGACTAAATTACCAGGGCCCCAAGTGTGGGGAGGGCCCCCGAGGATCAACCCCCCCCTCGGAACGTAGTACAGCGGGGGCCCATTAGCTGAGTCAGTGCACAGGGCCCAGAACGACGCAGCGACGCCCCTGAGTATAACAACATATTATAGTTAGTGTGTGTGTGTGTGTGTGTGTGTGTGTGTGTGTGTGTGTGTGTGTGTGTGTGTGTGTGTGAAAGTGTGTGACAGTGTGTGAGAGAGACCTTTGTGCACCTTGATACGTCAGAACTACATGGAGTAAAAAACAAAAACAAAGTAAGTGTATTTATGTTTTTGTTTACTTCATAGTTCTGAGAGCTGATCGGTGCTTATTTTCATTTTCTCAGACATATCATGGTGCACAGAGGTCTCTCTCAAATTCAAATTCAAAATTGCTTTATTGGCATGACTGTAAAATACAATATTGCCAAAGCTTTAGGTATATGTAGAGGAACATAGTAATAACAGTGACAATATCTAAATAGTTTCAATATTTAAAAAAATATATATATTATAACAATTTAAACTTAAATAACAAAATAGAAAAACTGTGTAACAAAATAGAATGTGTGAACATTTGATCACAATGTTTAACATAATAACACACATACTGAGGATCACTGTGGTAGACTCTGGTAGGTCTCTCTCACACTCTCTCATACTCACACACTATAATATGCTGTTATACTCCATAGAACTCCATGTAAAATTAAGCTTTATTTGCAAAGGCCTATCTAAAGGGTTAATGGGGCCAACTGATAATCAACAGTAAAAATTACTAATTTTACCTCTTCCCAACAGGGAAAACCACAAACAATCAAGAATTCCTCATTATATGGTGTCATGGCTTTGCAATCAAAAAATGTCGTTATAATGGAAGTCAATGAGGCAAAAACAGCCACCAATAATAAATGAGAAAAAATAAAAATCTAATGCCGCGCAATTTGCGAATTTGAGAATTTGAACAGTGCACAAGGGTTAAAACTACTTGTAAAAGGCATCTCAGTGCACTGCACTAACAGTTATGTATTAGGTCACTAAATAGTCAATATACTTCCATCTGTGTTAATAAAAGTTAATAACAGTGGCACCAAAAGTTGAGACAGACAGAGCAAAGGACATCTCAGATACTGTGCACTGAGTCAACAGCTTTACAGTTACTACATTAACAAACACATTGCATTTGACAAATAAAACTTTGAACTGGATAAATTGCAGTACCTGCACCAGCTATCAGCACATTGGCCCCACAGCAGGTGAAGCAGTGCAGTAGGGATTTAGATCGGATGTTATGATTGAGAAGAGCAGCAGAACATCCAATCTTGGCCAAAGCCAACCATATCCACAAGAACATGGGCTCATTTCCAAGCAGGAGCGCAACTGTATCTCCTTCATGAAGATCTGCGTGCTTCAGCAAACTCCTGGCGATTTTATTACTCTGTTTATCCGACTGCGCATACGAGTATGTTTCATCCTGGAAGCGAATAAACGTCTTGTTTGGGTTCTTCCGAACCGAATCCAAGAATCGATCTATTAAGGTATAAACAGGTCTGGCTTTGAGGTATTTAGTCGTACGATATGTAGCTCTTGCTATCAGACCCGCGTACTTGATCTCTTTGATAATGTAAGGAAAACGTAATCGTATCGCAAATAATACTAAAATGGCACTTACAATATACCAAAACATTATGAAATCCGAATCCGTTCCGCTAACTCTACTTTCTAATAAAGCTTAACATTTATTTATATAGTTTTAAAGTTCATTGTAGGCGGTGCCTTGTTTTGTGGGAATGTACAGACTCCAGCAGATGGTTATGAAATCAAGCCGAATCATATTAAACATAGGACAGTATTTACATTTACATTGTTATCAGCGAAGAACTCAACACTGTAAACACGAAGACAACCCTGTTAGCATAATATTTCTCCTTTAAAGTAATTAACAATATAAATTATACACTGTAGTGAGAAATCAAACAGCTATCATCTTATTTCACTGACATTTCCCCCCTCATCTGCCAGAACATGAACAAATCAGAATTCGACATTCTTCAGAAATTAACCTGCCGTTCAACACTTATGGAACGAGTAACGTTTAACCATGACAGAATTGTCTTTTTTTCCTCATAAAATTTAATTCAACCCTGTTATCAGTAAACGACCGATTATTGAAAAGTGGATGTTGGTAGAAATTAGCATAAAACAGTTTCACGACGTCAAATACTAAACGGCTACTTTTATACTTATGTATTTTGCTGTCTTGAGATGTTATGTTAATAAATACAATGTATTACATTTAAATACATTACCCTAATATTTAATGATACAGTATATTGTGATAAACAGTGTATAAAAATCGAGGCATGAATGCATCAACCATGATTTCGTTTCTACTTTATAAATTATCTTATGACAATGAACCATGGTTTTACTGCAAATAAAACCAAACAAGATGGTATCTATGATAATAATTATAATAGTAAAACTGTGATACTCAAATGGTATTCAATACGCGAAAAAAACAGGCACTACACGTTAACTATAATAAAACCATGGTTCATTTTCGTAATTTTCTCAGCAAGTTAACTATAAAGAAAAGCTAGTTGTTTTTCAAGGTGACAAACATAAAGAAATACTTAGTAACAATATATTTACTTTTACAGAAAACTATATTTAAAGACCAATAATCACGAAAGCAATCCTTAACTCGATCCACCTTATTCTTTAACGCGAAAGTAAGCCTATGGGCGAGACTTCCGGTTCATTAGCCGTGAAGAATAAGATTGTGCAGTAAATGGTAAAACTGTTTGCACTACAAAGTTTGTTCATAATTAAGACTATAATTTAAAATAAATTATCAAGCAGTAAAATTATCAAGCAGTAAAATTATTGTTTTGTACAGCTAACACCAATGAGACTGGAAGCCAATAAAATTGACAAATGGCCACGCCCACTCTTAGGGCAAAAATAAGGATAGTAAGTACATGTTACTTAATTTTAGTCAGTACTTATTTGTGTAATTATAATAACTTCCCACAGGTTTGAAACCACATGAGGGTGAATAAACTGACTGAATTGCCTAATTTCCCTTTAAAAGGTCAACCCTGTTACCATGATTTTGTTTACTAAGAATTGCTAACTGAAAAGCGTTATTTCTAAAAAAAAATACAAGCATTAAAATTACCAAGAGGTATACTGTAGTTTTAAACCATATCATTTTAAACTGTCAAGCCTGTTACCTTTAAAATGATTTGATGTTCATGTTTTTGTTAACATTATTTTCCTGATATTTCATGTGATTTTCCCTTTGATAGGTCAACTCTGTTACCATGATTTTGTTTACTAAAAAAATGTTAACGGAAAAGGGATTATTTAAAAAAAAAAAATACAAACATTACAATTTCCAAAAAGTGTACTGTAGTTTTAAACCATATCATTTTACATTTTAAACATTCAACCCTGTTACCATTAAAATGGTATAATATTAATGAACACAGTTTACATCTAAAAACATTTTCTTGATATTTCATGTAATTTTCCCTCCAAAGGTTCAACCCTGTCACCATGATTTTGTTTCATAAAAATTGTTAACTAAAAAGAGGTTATTTTTAAAAACAAACGCATTAAAAACTTCCAAAAAGTGTACTGTAGTTTTAAACCATATCTGTTTAAACCGTCAACCCTGTTACTTTTAAAATGGTATAAGGAATACAATTTGCACTTAGAATCATTATTTTCCTAAAATTTCATGTGATTTTTCCTTTAAAAAAGGTCAACCCTGTTACCATTTTGTTTACTAAAAATTGTTAACTGAAAAATGGTTATTTCTAAAAATACACGCATTAAAAATGTCCAAGTGTACTGTAGTTTTAAACCATATAATTTTAAACTGTTAACCCTGTTACCTTTAAAATACAATTTTCACTTAAAAACATTTTTTTCCTGATATTTCATGTGATTTTTCCTTCAAAAGGTCAATCCTGTTACCATGATTTTGTTAATTAAAAACTGTTAACTGAAAAGGGGTTATTTCTAAAAATACAAGCAGTTTACTGTAGTGTAAAACCATATAATTTTAAGCTGTCAAACCTATTACCATTAAACTGGTATAATGTTCATGAAGACAATGTACAGTTAAAAAATTTTTTTTCTGATATTTCATGTGATTTTCCGTGATTTTTTTTCACTAAAAATTGTTAACTGAAAAGAGTTTTTTTTTTTAAATACAAGCATTTCAAATTTCCAAGAGGTATACTGTAGTTTTAAACCATATTATTTTTAAACCATATTATTGTCAACCCTGTTACCTTTAAAATGGTATGATGTTAATGAATACAATTTGCACTTAAAACATTATTTTCCTGATACTTCATGTGATATTCCTTCAAAATGTCAACCCTGTTACCATGATTTTGTTTATAAAAAAATAAACTGAAAAGGGGTTATTTCTAAAAATACAAGCATTAAAACTGCCCAAGTAGTATGTAGTGTTGAACTATATCATTTTAAAATGTCAACCCTGTTGCCTTTAAAATGGTGTAATGTTCATGAATACAATTTACAAATTTCATGTGATTTTCCCTTCAAAAGGTCAACCCTGTTACCATGATTTTGTTTACTAAAGTGTTAGCTTCAAAGGTAAAAAAAAAAAAAATCATTAAACATTTCCAAAAAATAATTGTAGCTTTAAACCATATTATTTTATACCGTCAACCCCGTTACCTTTAAGATGGTATAATATTAATGAATACAATTTACACTTAAAAACATTATTTTTCTGATATTTTATGTGATCTTCCCTTCAAAAGGGCACCCCGTTAACATGATTTAGTTTCGTAAAAATTATTAACTGAAAAGGGGTTATTTCTAAAATACAATTAAAAACTTCCAAGAAGTGTACTGTAATTTTAAACCATATTAACTGTCAACCCTGTTACCTTTAAGATGGTATAATATTAATGAATACAATTTACACTTAAAAACATTATTTTTCTGATATTTTATGTGATTTTCCCTTCAAAAGGTCAACCCTATTACCTTTAAAATGGAATGATGTTCACGATTACAATCCTACTTAAAAACATTATTTCCCTGACATTTCATGTGCTTTACAGTATAGTGTACAAAGAGTGTATATCTGAAAGATATTCATCTTTGACCTCATCTTATCTGCCACTGGACTTGAGACTCAGACATAGCCTGAGAAAAGTAAAACATCCTTAAGCATAAACCACAGCTAGGTGTCGGCAATGTAAGATTAGTGATAAACTGTCACTTTGTTCTTCATGTCGTTTATGTTTTACAGCATGTGAAAAATGCTGACGGTGAGGTTTGTTTATTCAGTATAGTAGCCTACATATCCAGTGTGAAAGCAGATAACAGAAAAACAGTATAATTAATGTAAAACTAGTTTGGTTTATTAAGTTAAAAGGTACAAATTCATGCACAGATTCAAGACGATTACAAAAGACATTTGGCTCAAACAAGTAAAAACACTGAACAAGCTTATCGTTTATTAGTTACAAATAAATTGAAACTTCATTTCTGAAGCAGTGCCAATGGGCTGTCGAACCCACTGTCCTGCTGACGCACTTTCAACTCTGAAAATAAGCTCTTTGGACATTTTTTCCGGACACCATGTCCCTCTGATCCAGGGACTCTGTGTTTATTTGTTCTTCTGTCATTGGGTTTAGTGTAAGATGGAGGCTGAACGATCTCCTTGTATATCGTAACATCAGAGTTATCACCAATGGAGCTTCCAAAGTCCAAACCACAGTTGACCGAGAATGGCTTCCCAAACTCTGGATAGGAAGAGGTCAGGTGGGTATTGTTGATGAAGTTAGAGCCATTACTGGTTAAACTCCAGTCGCTCTGTCCGTCGTCCCGAACGGGAGCTTCTTCGATTAAGAAGGGCTGGACAGTTGGCGGTTCTGTCTTTTCAGACTCAAAGCCCTCCATAAACATTTCTCTGCTTTGCTTTCTCAGTGTGATATTAGGAGTTCTGACATCAGTATTAAAAACACTATCTTGTGCAAAGTGTTTCTGTGTTACCTGACCAACTGTAAAAGTGTCTTTAGGCTTGAGGTCATCTGGTTCGATGGTTTTAGGTTTGAGGCCTTTCTGTTTAGCCGTCATGGATGTGTAGCTGGTGTCCGTTAGATTGTAGATCTGATGGATCCGTTTGTCTTTAGCAGGAGAACCGCTGACTTCAATATCAGTTTTGTCAGATCCACCTAAGCAAAAATAAATTTTTCCCAAATTAAATCACTGTATCATCCTTCAAATGAAGATCTGACCCAGTTGAGGTTTTACCTTGCAAGTTCTGGGTTCTCGAAAGCTTGCGTTTGGCCACCGGGGTCTCGAGGACTTTGGCCATGGCGGCCAGTTTGCTAGCAGCGTTTATGATTTTCTTCTCAGCTCTGAAAAGGAAAAGGTGTAGAATGAAGACCCAACCATAAAAACAAAAAGGAGGTCATGTGTTCTTCTTCATACCCTGTGGTCTGGCCTCCATCTTCCAGCAGCTCCTGCAAACAGGTGAGGTAGTACCTGCGCATACGTCTAGCTGTGTCCTGTCTTTCCCTCAGGACCTCAGTCTTGATCAGCTCTGCCGCCCGTTCCTTACTCTCCTGGAGATAACGCAGCATGTCGCCTACAAACACATTGAAAAATCAATGAAATGAGTTGAGGAACCTCTTTATTAACTATTAGCTTCAGTTTCAAGTAGTTAATCTGCAAACATGCCCTTTTTAAAGTTCTTACTACCTCCAGATATTGCTCTTTTTGAAGAATAACATGAAACCAGGTTTTTAATGAGAAATGTGATGTGGATATAATGTAAAGCATCGTAATACTGTTTTTCGAACTAACCTTTGATTTTCTCCACAGCTTTCATATACTGCTCCTTCATTTCCTGAAGACCTGCTTGAAGATTCTGCTGGCTGATTGAATTGCTGAAACATTGATGAAGACTTTTAGTGTTGCTCTAAGACCCGCTGTGCTTTTGGTAAGTGATGTGCTCTCATGAAGGAAATCAAACAAACTTCAAGTGTTTACAAACCTTGAAAGTGCTTCTGCATTTGAGGCTTGTTTCAGTTCCTCAAGGGCTTTGAGATGACCCTGCTGCTCCTTCTGCAAGGCTGCCTCATGCTCATCTGATTTGACATAAAATAAGGTTTAAAAACTGCTGTCTTACACAAAGTTTGCTTCTTATAGGGATCCATTTGTGCCAATTGATAATAAAGTGAGAAACTAATTATCAAATAAATGAATAGTAAATGAACTGAGAAATCAAATTTAATAAAAAAAAAAATTCTTAACATAGATAAAAACCATTACATTTCAAACTTTCACTTTGATGTAAATAAAACTAAAAATACAAATATTCAGTCGCGCAACAGATAAAACAAAAATAGTTATAAAATTGCTGTATTATTTTTTTTGGCCTTTTGTCACTTCTGAATACAGACAGTGCAGAGAAAACGGGAAACGACGGGGAGAAAAGACCGGAGCCGTTTTTGTTATGTTAAACTATTTATAATTAAAACTATTAAGAAATATGTACATGTTTCAATTTAAATAAAACTAAACTTAAACACAAAATAAAATACTTTCTTAAAAAAGAAAATGAGTAAAGTTGGCTTGTCAGTTAACTGAAATAAAGGAAGTTGAAGTACTAACATTACTAAAATAAAACTACATAAAAAAAAAATGACAAAAATACATAAAGGAAAACTGAATTATATAAAAGTTATATAAAATGATATAAAGCCTATTCAAAATATTAATAAATACTATATTAATATATAAATTGTTCTAAAATAATTGTATGATATTTTTAAATATATGATATTCATAAATAATTTTAATCAAATATTTTAAAAGCCGTATTTGAATCATATTTTCCCCTCAATAATGTACTGGTGGCCATACATCACTTTTCCCACAAATTTAAACCATTTATTTATTTTTTTTTTTTTAAATGTATAACTTTTTCACATTTTCTATGACTGAGAAAACCCTAACACACAAGACAAGTAATGGAAGTATTCATTTAAAATCTGAGATTTTAGACGCTTTATAATTGACTAAATATGTTGATTTGTAATTGATACATTTTCATAAATTACATTATACTATAACAAAAATACTTGATTAATTGACTTAATTAACCCAATGAATTAGTTTATTTCTGAAAATGATTATTAGGAAGCATGTGACCCCACAGTTTTTAAAATGGGAGAATCTCTTAAGACTTAATATGAAAGATAGTTGAAAGTTGAAGTCAAAAGTTTACATACACCTTGCAGAATCTGTTGAAAAGTTAAATTTATAAAAATCGATTCTTTGTTTAGTGATAGTTGTTCATGAGTCCCTTGTTTGTCCTGAACAGTTAAACTGCCTGCTGTTCTTCAATAAATGTGTATTTAAATGACTGTATGATTTTGAGATCCATCTTTTCACACTGAGAACAACTGAGGGACTCATGCAACTACTACAGAAGGTTCAAACACTCACTGATGCTCCAGAAGGAAACACGATGCATTAAGTGCTGGGGGTGTAAACTTTTGAACAGAATAAAGATGGGTACATTTTACTTATTATTTTAATTCAGTACTGCCCTTCAGAAGCTACAAAGATACTTACATGTCCCAGAAGACAAAAGTTAACATTACTGATCTTTAAATTCAAAAAGTTTTCACCCCCGGCTCTTAATGCATTGTGTTTTCTTCTAGAGCATCAGTGAGTGCTTGAACCTTCTGTAATAGTTGCATATGAGTCCCTCAGTTGTCCTCAGTGTGAAAAGATGGATCTCAAACTCATACAGTCACAAGGGACTCATGAACAACTATCACTAAATAAAAAAAAAAAACAGCTGTGTTTCATTCAGGTAACAAAGTATTAAGAATCAAGTGTATGTAAACTTTTGAACGGGTCATTTTTATTATTATTTTCTCTTGTGGACTATATGTAACGTCTTTTATTACTCAGGTGAGTACTAAATAAAAAATAACATGCATTTTGTATGATCTTTTATCCTCTTATTTTGGTACAATAATTAACATTTTGCAGATTCTGCACAGCGTATGTAAACTTTTGACTTAAACTGTATCTCTGAATAATAAACTGCACCTTTCATCTTCTGCAGGGTGTTTTTGTGCTCTCGCACGGTCCTCTGGAGCTGCCGACAGGCCTTTTCTAGATGTCTCTGGAGCTCTTGATTCTTCTTCTGGAGTTTGGCCAGAGACTCAGTGCATTCACCCTGCTTCCTCTGGGTCGTCAGACCTGCTGCAGGGTGAGGAGGCATGAGCACAGCTGATTCAGCGGTGTGTAGGATGTGCGTGATGTGGATCTTACCAGTTTCTGCCTCATGGTGCTCTTGAGTTTCCTTCAGCACACGTCTCAGCTTGTCTTCGCTGCTCTGGAGTTTGAGACAAAGAAAATATTTGGTGTGTTTCTCTGGGTGGAGACTTTTGATGATCTAGAGCAGGGGTTTTCAAACCTGTCCTGGAGCCTCCCCTGCCCTGCACATTTTGCTTGTCTCTCTCATCTAATACACCTGATTCAAATCATCAGCTCATTAGTAGAGACTGCAAGACCTGAATTGGGTGTGCCTAATAAGGGAGACATACAAAATGTGCAGGGCAGGGGAGGCTCCAGGACAGGTTTGAAAACCCCTGATCTAGAGCAAGGGTCACCAAACTTGATCCTGGAGGGCTGGTGGCAACTTGCCTCAACACAACTGCCTGGAAGTTTCAAGTATACCTATTAAGACCTTGATTAGCTGGTTCAGGTGTGTTTGATTAGGGTTGGAGCTAAACTCTGTAGGGACACCGGCCCTCCAGGACCGAGTGTGGTGACCCCTGATCTAGAGACTGTGTACATATTATGAATGTCTTGTGTCAGAAAGGAGAGGGAACTCTCTGGGTGCAGCTGTGTTGACTAAAATTGGTCACAGGAAGCAAACACGAACCTTCTTCCACTCCTGCTTTGCTTGGTTGAGTGATTCTCTGCAGATCTCCCAGAGTCTATATCTGATGGTTCCTGGTGCACTGCTGAACTTCTGTTCATCTCCACTCCCTCTCCTTTCCACTCCCTGCTGCAGAACCTCCTTTAGATGATTGAGTAACTCCTCCAGCACTTGTTGCCTCTCCTCCTGCAGTCTGCAAAACAACAGTCC
The DNA here is from genome assembly GCF_049309525.1 of Garra rufa. NCBI lineage: Eukaryota > Metazoa > Chordata > Actinopteri > Cypriniformes > Cyprinidae > Garra > Garra rufa. The sequence continues at coordinate 27,893,215 of NC_133385.1, read as the reverse complement.
TCTTCTAAAACACCAGATCTGATACAGCATACATTCATAAACTCATGTTTAAATGGTTTCTGTTCAAGAGTTAAAAGGTTTTATCTCAAAAGGGCCTTGCTTAAAGGATTAGTTCACTTCCAGAATAAAAATTTCATTTACTCACCCCCATGTCATCCAAGATGTTAATCTCTTTTTTCTTCAGTTGAAAAGAAATGTAGGTTTTTGAGGAAAACATTCCAGGATTTTTCTCGATATAATGGTTCCCAACGGACTGATGGTCCAAATTGCAGTTTCAATGCAGCTTCAAAGGGCTCTACAAGAACCCACAATCTACAATCTAGCGAAACGATTGGTAATTTTCTTAAAAAAAAAAAAAAAAGTATAGACTTTTTAACCATAAATGCTCATCTTGCACTAGCTCTTTATCTGTATACTTTGGGTTCAAATAGGTAGGGTAGGGTTAAAAAAAAAATCAATTTTTTTTCTTCAATTTCAAAATCACCTGACCTTGTTTTACCTTTTTTTGTGGGCATTTGAATTTCTTTGCACGTGTGACCTTTCCAGCTTTATTACGTAGCATCGAGCTAGTCGAGCTAGTGCAAGACAAGCATTTGTGGGTAAAAACTTTTTTATACATTTTAGTTTTTGTTAGAAAATGACAGATCGTTTCACTTGATAAGACCCTTATTCCTCGGTTAGGATCGTGTAGAGCCCTTTGAAGCTGCATTGAAACTACAATTTTGAATTTCAACCCGGTGATCCCCATTGAAGTCCACTATATGGAGAAAAATCCTGGAATGTTTTCTTCAAAAAAACTGAAGAAAGAACATCTTGGATGACAAGGGGGTGCCTAAATTACCAGGATTCTGGAAGTGAATTAATCCTTTAAACCACATTCTGTTCAAGCCTGCCTTAGCAAACCCTCCTAATTACAGTGATTAATATGAACCTGATCTTTTGTTGATCCCTCCACTCCTGCTCAGTGTCCTTTTGTTTGTCAGTTTGCTTCAGGTTCTGCTCCAGGACAGATTGTAGTTTCAGTTTGTGCTCTTTCTGGAGCTGCGCCCTGAGGCGGGACATCTCCTCCTGCTTGTCTCTGATCCAAACGTCTCGTGCTGCAGCCAGCTCTGCTTTCACGAGGGCGGTCTGCTCCTGGCACAAGTGCTCTAGTCGGGTGCTGAGGGTAAGCACTTCCTCCTGGAGCTCCCCGTTTCTCCTGTTACACTGCTCCAGCTCAGCGCATTTGTCCTGCCACCTTTCCTCCACTGCCTTCACAGCTGAGGACACCTGGGATCAGGAGGGGAGTGTTGAGGAATTCAAAAAATGAATGTGATGAAATAATTTCAGAATGATCACTAGAACACATACCTGTTCCTGGACATGCTGCTGTTGAAGTCGCTCCCATTCATCTTTCTCTGTCTCCAGGCTGCTTTTGTATTCTGGGAGGGAGGTCAAGTCCTGGAGCCATCGAGAACGAGCTCTTGATATCGCACCTTCAACCTAAGAGAAGCAGAAATCAATATTAACTCTTTAAAGCCTGACATATAAAATAAAAGTCTGGAATAGAACATACAGTGGTGGCCAAAATTATTAGAACACTAGTATTTTCACCAGCTAAAATGGCTTTAAGTCAATTATTTCTATCTTTTGCTGTGGTGTTTCAGTAGGGAATATCAGTTTACATTTCCAAACATTCATTTTGCCATTAATTGTAATAATCCAGTGAGATGTGTGTTTGCACAAGGAGTCTGGCAACAGCCAGTGCTCCACACAGAGATCTGATCTCATTATCATCCAGTCTGTCTGGAATGACATGAAGAAGCAAACTTCAAACTTCGAACTAACTGAGACAGACTAAATCCAGAAGAACTGTGGCTACGTCTCCAAAATGCTTCAAGAAACCTACCTGCAAAGCTACAGTACTGTTAAAAGTTTTAGGCACTTGTGTAAAAATGCTGTAAAATGAGGATGCTGTCAAAAAGTAATGCCATAAATAGATTTTCTTTATCAATTAACTTCTATCAACTAAATTAAATCAACATTTGGTGTGACTATCCTTTGCGTTTAAAGCAACTTTTGCCTTAGGTGCACTTGCACATAGTTTTTTAGGTAGCTTTGCATATAGTTTTCTTGAAGCATCTTGGAGACGTTGCCACAGATCTTCTATATTTAGTCAGTTTGTTTGCTAAAAATTCAGTTTTGAAATCGCAGGAATAAATTACATTTTAAAATATACTCAAATAGAAAACAGTTATTTTAAATAATAAAAATATTTCAAAATTGTACTATTTTTGTGGTAAAAACATTAATTTTAACTTATTGGAAAAGGTAATTTCTGTTTCTCCTGCAAAAAAATAAATCATCTAATTATCGACAAAATTCCAGAAAATATTAAGATAACTTTTTTTTTTATCATTATTGCACACACCTAGTTTAAATAAACCTGTTTTCATGTTGAGAACTGTAAATCGGTCAAACCTGGAGTGTGAGGTCCTCAGTGCGTTTCTGCTGCATCTCTCTCTGAGCGTGTCGTACTGCTTCCTCCACGGCTCTGGCCTGAGCCGTCGAAGCCTCCTGCTGCAGGGTTTCCCTCTGAGCGCCGAGCCGGACCTCCAGCTCCTCTACTGAAATCAGCTTATCCGCTGTCTCAGAGGAGCTGGTCTGACATGCTCCCTCACGGGTGTCTGACTGCCTGGCCTTCCTGACCTCTTCCTCAGCTTCCTGTAACCTCTGAGCCCAGGATTGCTCCAACTAGCAGAAAGAGAGACAGAAAGAAAGACACATCAAAGACATGCATACAGACAAAAAAGGACAAAGAGATAGCAAAATACAGAAAAGGCAAAGTATAAGAGCATTTGACCTGCATCTGATCTGAATTGCATAACAGTGACATTTTGTAAGACCATGGCTTGGCACGGAGTAGAAAGATTATTGATGTAAATGGCCCATCATCACTAACCGTCTCCTGCTCCTGCTGCCAGCTCTTTCTGGCTGTTTCCAGCTGCTCTCTGACCTGCAGCTCAATCTCAGCCTGCGTGTCTGTCTTCCACTGGGCTTTGAGCCGAGACACGTCCTCCTGATGCTGATGCTCCAGAGCAGCCTCACTCTCCTCTCGCCTCTTTAACTGAAACAACAAGAAATATGATCAAATATCTAACACGGTCAGACTTTTGACTCTTAAATGAAAGTTTGTTCCACTAATTAGACAGGAAGAGTCTGGAGAGGAGTAAAGAAATAGTAGTAGTAGTAGTAATACAAGTAAAAGAATTCAATAAATAAATAATGATAATAAATTATTGAATTCTTAAAAATGAAAGTATAAAAAATTAATTGGTTAATAAAAAGTAAATAAATAATAATACTATTAAATCCATCAAAATTAATATTGAAATAAATAAATAATATAAAATTAAATAAAGATAATAATTCAATAATAGCTCACATAAAATGCCTTGGCAAACAATACATTATATAAATCAATATTTTAAATAAAAAAAATGTCTAAATAAAATAAAACACATTTTAAAAACAAAATTATAAAATACATAAATATGCATATTAAATTAAATAAGATTCATTTTTGTGTCTCATTTTGTGATTGTCATTTTTATTTATATATAATTTATTTATATATTATATACATATATTCAATACTTATAATCTTTTAAAATTTTAATTTTATTTTTTTAACTGTAGTACTGTAGTAATTAAAAAGTACTTTTTTCTATTAAAACATTGAAATCACTCATAAATTATATGCATATTAAATGAATAAATAAATAAAATAATAATTTAATTAAATATATCAATCAATCATTCAATTAATGTATTCACTATCTAGTGCTTACCTCATTTTCTTTCAGCCTCCTCTGTTCTTCAAGCTTGTTTTGGAGATTTTCCTCCAGCTTGTCCTTCTCTTTGCAAACAGAAATGTAGCATTCCTGCACAGCTAACACTTCTTGACTGAGATCAGCCAGCTTTGACCTGTGGATAGACCCAGTGTTAATAAAAATCAGCTTCTGCATACTTTATGAAGGTTGTAATCCATCATGAAGTTTCCAATCCTAATGTTTAAAGGTGAAGGTGTAGAGCAGTACTCGAGCTGTTGGATATGCTGCTCATGCTGGCTGGCGAGTTGCTCTATGTGAGCCGTGTGCTCCTGCGTGAGCTCTGCCCGGACACGATTCACCACGTCATCCCTGAACTGCTGCTGAGTCCTCTCATCCCTGCAAATACAGAGCATTTTATCTATAAAACACCACAGAAGCTGCACCAGAGTTGAATTAACTATCACTTTGGGAAACATGAATAAATGTGTGACCTCTCTGCAGCTTCCTGTTTCTCCTGGTCCAGCTCCTGGATCATCTCTCTCATCTTGGTGCAGAGCTCAGAATTGGCTGCCTTTACCTTCTCTTCACTCTGCTTCAGCTCCTGATTCCTCTTCTCCAGAGCCTGCAGATCACAACAAGGGTCAGAATGTTTGACTAGTTTATAACAACTAGCTACACTCTTAAAAATAAAGGCTCCAAAGGAGAGTTTTTGCTGTGATGCCATAGAACCATTGTTGGTTCCTCAAAGAACCTTGGAGTGAACAGTTCTTTAAAGAACCATTTTGTAAAAAACATTTAAAAAAATCTAAAGAACCTTTTTTTCACTATGAAGAACCTTTTCTGCGTTTGAAAGGATCCATGGATTTTTAAGGATCTTTGTGGAACCGTCAATGCCAATAAAGAACCTTTATTTTTAAAAGTGTAACTGAATCATGACTTTTTAAAACATGGATCCAGATCAGTGTTATTTAGTGTTATTTATAAACTATTATAGTCTTTATTAATATTCAGAATTAGCTTTTTTTTTTCAGTTTTCATTTTATATTATGTCTTAGTCATTTTGTGCTTTTGTCATTTTTTTTTTTTTCATTTCTATATAATTCAATGCGAAATTTCTATAATTATTTCTATATATTTTAATTGTTTTAATTGTAGTATTGTAGCAATTTTAAAAGAAATTGGCTTTGGAAAGTAACTGAAATGAAATACTCCTTAAGTTTATGGAATATTTGTTTTATTATATTTTAGCTTTATTTCAATATATAATTTTTTATAACAAGTATAATATTTTTGTAAATAAATAATTGTAACAGAATATTATACTTGTTATATTATTAATAATAAAATGTTTTGAATTATTTTGTATTTTAAGGAGAACATAACTAAAAAAATAAAATGAAACTTATAAAAACAGATAAAAAGTATAATATTCTATTTTAAAAAATGATTGTAATAGGATATTATACTTGGTATGATAATAATCAAATATGTATTAAATTATTTTATATTTTAAGGACAACACAGTAAGTCAAAAAATACAATGAAATCAAAAACAGATACATTTTTTTATATTTTAACATTTTAAAATCTAGAAAAATAATTGTAATACAATATTATACTTCATTATTAATAATAACAATAACAATAATAATAAACAAAATAATAATATCAATAATCTTTGTACTGTCTGTATCAATAAATGGAAAAGGCCAAAATTAAATGAACTTTGAAATGAATTTTATCACAATTAAATAATTAATAAGAAAATAAATGTATACATTTATACATGTTCAGAGATTTTTTACAAGTATAATATTCTATTTCAAAAAATAATTTATAATAGAATATTACACTTGTTATAATAATGATAATATTAACAATCAAATGTTTAGAAAAATTCTATTTTAAGGAGAACATTAGTAAAAAAATAAAATTAAATAAATAAAGACAAAAAAGTTAATTTAATACATTAAACACTTTATTATTATTATTATTATTATTATTATCATTATACAAAATAATAATAATAATAATAATAATAATAATAATCTTTGTACTGTCTGTATCAAAAAAACAAAAAAAGCCAAAAATATATTAATACAACCATTTTATGACCATTATTTGTTGCTAAACTAAATTAATTTTTTTTACAATAAATGTATACATTTATACATGTTCAGAGATAATAATAAAAAACAATAATAATAATAATAAAAAGATAATCAAATGTTTAAATTATTTTATATTTTAAGACAAACATAAGTTAAAAAAATTAATAATAAAATTAAATCAATAAAAACTAATGAATTTGTTTATTTTTATTTATTATTTTATATTTAATTATATATACTTTAATTACCATTTTAAAATATTGAATAGATAATTATAACACAATATTATACTTTATTATTATTATTAAACAAAACATAACAACAACAACAATCTCTGTACTGTCTGTATTAATAAACAGAAAAAAGGCCAGAAATATATGAATACAACCATTGTCGTCATTACCTTTTGCTAAACTGAATTTTTATATTTTTAATTATTATTAATTACTAGATCTTTAATATAGTTGATAAAATAACAACAACAATAATTATACATTAATATACTTTATATCTATATTTTAAAGAGAATATAAATTAAATTAAAAAACAAAAATATAAAAAAATGTTTTTTATATTTAAATTAAAATGTTAAAATATAGAAAAATAATTGTAATAAAATCTTATACATCATCAATATTATTATTATTTAACAACAATAACAATCTCTGTACTGTCTGTATCAATAAACAGAAAAAAGGCTAAAACTATATTAACACGACCATTTTATCACCATTATCGGTTGCTAAACTAAAAAAGATTTATATATTAGAATAAAAAATATTTTTCTATAAAATAGATTTTTGATTAGATTTGTTAGTTCATTTATTATTTATTATATAGAATTTCTGTGTAAATAAATAAAACATTTTTTACTTCAGTGTAACATTCAGCATTTCTAATTTTAACATTTAAGCTCAAACTGTTCACCTCATCTATAATTTATTAATTTTTCAGTTTTATTTCAATTAATGAAAATACTTTCTTACAGTTTATATACATTTTAAAAACACTGATCCAGACACAAAAGTCCTCTAACTTTGTGACTGTGAAGCTACACTGACCTCTACTCTCTCCTGCAGGACCTGCCGCTCTTCCTGCAGTCTGCTGAGGTCTTTGTGAGGGGCGCCAGTCATGTTAGATGTTTCCAGGTGTTTCTCCAAGCTGCTCTCCCTCACCTGTAGAAAAAGGCATAGCGAGCTTGTAAATCTACAGCACACAGAACAGGTTGCCCTATAAAGCATTACTGATTTGCCATAGGTCAGACCTTAGAGTCTCGTATGGTTCTCTCAGCCTGCTCTAGCTGTGTCTCCAGCTGCTCTGCTCTGGTCTGAGAGCGTCGCAGCTCCTCCTGCAGCTCAGAGATCTTCAGACGCTTGGTCTTCAGGTGACTCAGGCAGCGCTGCAACTCGCTCTTGAGCTCTCGCGCCACGTCCTCCTTCGGCAAGGTGGAGTCTACTGTTTTAGCAATATGAGGTGTGCTGGAAAACAAAGCAATTATGAGACGCTTGAAATTATGAACACTGATAGTTACTGTACAATATAACGTTACCTGTGGATTCGTCCATTTCTCCACTTGAATTTCTTGATCCCCAGGTCCATATAGGACTCAGATAGCTGGTTCTCCCAGTCTCCGTTAGACTCCAGGGCTCCATGTTTAATGGCAGACTCATACAGATTGATCTGCTCCTTTAGTTCTCTCAACTCTTCCTGTTGAGAGAAGAAACACATGAGCTCTGTTTTCTGAACAGCTTTAATGTTTCCCATTTGCTGTCAAACATTAGTGGACTGACTGACCTGCTGGGCTTTGTTGATGTCTTCGCTGATAGCGCGGGCAGACTGGGCCTGCTGGAGCTTCAGCTGTAACTGACTCATCTCTTGAACAGAGCCTGCAGAGAATAAAAGAGGCTTTGATGAAGATGTAACAGGCACAAGGGAGACAAATCTGCAGTGAATGCATTAAAGGAGACACTTTTCTTCTTTTAAAACAAAAGAGTTAAGAAACTAAGTTATATAGTTTTTGCTGCATGAGCTGAGACCTAATAAATTTACTTAAAATGGTACAAAAATAGAGAATATGAACTATTATAAAGGAACATAAGAGGTAAAAATAAATAAAATTCTTGTATGCGTTTATTTTTATTATTTTTTTAAAATAAAATATTTGTAATATTTAATAAAAAAAAACAATACTAGAATGTTTTAAACATACAATATTTTAAGGTAAAAAAGAGGAAAAATATAGATAATACAATTATTGTTTATTTTTAATTTATTGTTAATTTATATTCAAATATTATTAGGTAAGGGGAACATAAGAGGTAAAAAGTAATAAAATAAGAAAAAATTGAAAAGATATTTCTATATTTTTATCATTCATCATTAAATGCAAAAACATAATTGTAATAGAATATTACACTTGTTATAATAATAATAATAATAATAATAACAACAACTATTGAATATTATATTTGTTATAATAATTATAATAAAAATAATTGAACATTATACTTGAAATAAAATAATAATTATTATTATATAAAGATAATCAAATATGTTTTAAGTTATTTTATATATAACATAAGTAAAAAATAAAATGAAATCAATAACAGATGAATTGGTTTATTTTTATATTTATTTTATTAACATTAATTTTGATTTAACTTGAAAAAAATATTGTAATACAATTTTATACTTTATTACTTTTATTATTAAATAAAACAATAACAACAATAATAGTAACAACAACAACAACAACAACAACAACAACAACAGTTAAAAAATAATAAAAGTAAAAAATACAATGAAATCAATAACAGATAAATAGGCTTATTTTTATATTTAATTTAATTATTTTTGTAACTTTTTAAATAAAATAAAAATAATTGTAATACATTATTATACTTTTATGCTATTATTATTATACAAAACAACAACAACAATAATTAACAAAATAACTAAATTAATTATTATTAAATTATTATTACTATTATTATTATATAAAGAATCAAATGTTTTAAAATAGAACAAGTAAAAAATTAAATAAAGATCATATAGAAAAAAATAATTGTAATACAATATTATACTTTATTATTTTTATTAAACAAAACAAACAACAACAATAATTATTATATAAAGATAATCAAATATATTTAAAATTATTTAATATTTTTAGGAGTATATAAGTAAAAAATTTAATCAAATTAATAACAGATATATTTATTTTTATTGTATTTTTTACATCAATTTATTTTACATTATATAAATTAATTCTATAATTTAACATTTTAAAATATAGAAAAAAAATAACTGTAATACAATTTTATACTTCATTATTATTATTATGCAAAACAACAACAACAATAATAATAACAATAATAATTATTTATTTTATTAAACTGTTTTAACTGCAAGAGAAAAAAAGACAACTGGCCCATACGATCACCCATGAGGCTCATGCGATCACAACAGTCAAAACAAACAGAAGCACATGGGATGCCACATACCAGTGTGGAGCAGTTTGGCACACTGCTGCTGGCTCTCCTCCAGCCGCTGTGTGAGGGTGTTGATGACGGACGCTCTGTCCACCTGATCCTCTTCCCTCTGACGCTCCAGCTGCCGGACCTGATCCAGCAGTCGCTGGCCTGCCTCAGCCTGACAAACACAAACATACAGTGAAACCGCAGGCCTGTACTGCCCTCTATTGTAAGGGGTTAATCCACACTCTACATATATCTGACCTGCTCGTTCAGACTCTGGGATTGCACATCTAGTTTCTGCTGAAGGGTGAGCAGTTTGGCTTCATACTGCTCCCGTATGGCGGTCACGTCTCTGTCGTGCTGCTCACGCGCTCGTGTCAGAGTGTCTGAGCGACACAGATCCATCATCTGCTGCTTCATGCTGTCCATCGCTGCCTCGGCCACACGCTGCTGCTTTAGGCTCTGTGGATACACACATTTCCTCTCTTATAAGGAATTTTACACAGTGTTTCAGCACTATACACTATTTTAACAAGCCCAAATGCAGTTCACTTGGATATGCTGTGTGATGTTGAGCTCGTACCTCTTGCTCTCTGTCTGTGAGAGACTGAATCTGTTTCTCCAGAGATCTGATTCTCCCCTGCAGCTGCGCTTCTCTCTCTTTCGCCTCCTCCACTAGTGCACTGGACTCTTTCAGCGATATGGTCAGACCATCTTTTTCATCTAGATAAAATGAAGACAAATTTAATGACTAAAATTAGTATTAAAAGAGGAGATCATGACCCACAGTAGAACACTGAAAGTTCTATATAAAAAAAAAAAAAAAAAAAAAAATATATATATATATATAATAATAATAATAAATATATATATATATATATATATATATATATATGGAAATTAAAGTGTGTTAATATGTTGAAACTTTTAAAAAACACATGATAAATTCTTTTTAGAATTTTCTGAATGATTTTGAAAGAGTAATGTAATCATTAAAGGATTAGTTCACTTCCAGTATAAAAAAATCCTGATAATTTACTCAACCCCATGCCATTTAAGATGTTCATGTCTTTCTTTCTTCCGTCAAAAAGAAATGAAGGCTTCTGAGGAAAACATTCCAGGATTTTTCTCCATATAGTGGACTTTAATGGGGATCAACGGGCTGAAGGTCCAAATTGCAGTTTCAATGCAGCTTCAAAGGACTCTACACGATCCCAGCCAAGGAATAAGGGTCTAATCTATTGAAACGATTGGTCATTTTCTAAAAAAAAAAAATCCAAATTTACATACTTTAACCATAAATGCTTGTCTTACACTAGCTCGACTTACGTAATCATGTTGAAAGGGTCATGCATGCCGTAGGCGGAAATACTAACCCAGTGTTTACAAAGCGAACAAGCAAAGAAAGCCCTTTACAAGAAAAGGTCGGATGATTTTTGAAGTTGGAGGAGAAAATAAAATGCTGTTTTTTTCACCATATCCTATCTTTTTGAACAGGAGTACACAGAAGAAGAACTAACCGTACGTGACTTTTTCCAACGTGATTACGTAATGTGTGTAATGTATATAAGTTTGATTTTTTTTTTTTTTTTAAAAATGACCAATTGTTTCGCTAGATAAAACCCTTAATTCCTCATCTGGGATCGTGTAAAACCCTTTGAAGCTGCACTGAAACTGCAATTTGGACCATCAACCTGTTGATCCCAATTGAAGTCCACTATATGGAGAAAAATCCTGGAATGTTTTCCTCAAAAACCTTAATTTCTTTTCAGCTGAAGAAAGAAAGACATGAGCATCTTGGATGATGTGGGGGTGAGTAAATAACCAGGAAATTTTAATTCAGGAGTGAACTAATCCTGTAATACTGGTAAGTTTCATGTTGTTACAAATTTCATATAATGCTACAGTGCCTTGCGAAAGTATTCATTTTTTCTCACGTTTTATGTTGCAGCCTTATCCTAAACTGCTTTAAATTCCTAAATTTTCCCCACATCAAACTACACTCCACACCATATAGACAAAGCAAAAAACATAATTTTAACATCTTTGCAAATGTATTAAAAACAAAAAACTTAAATGATTCCATTGCATAAGTATTCATACCCTTATCTGGGACAATTGAAATTTAGCTGAGTGAAGTTAACCTGTGGCAAATTCATTAAATGTGTATTGATTTGGAAAGGCACACACATCTTAATAAAAGGTCTAACAGCTGAAAATGCATATCAGAGCAAAAACCAAGCCCTGAGTAACACTAAGCACACATCTGGGGAAGAATTCAGAAAAAAATTCTGCTGCGTTGAAGGTTCACAGAAGCATGTAGTCTCCATTACCCTTAATGGTTAAAGTTTGAAACAAACACGACTCTTCATAGAGCTGGCCTCCTGGTTAAACTGTGCAATTGATGGAGAAGGACCTTGTCTAGAGTGATGACCAAGAACCTGACGGTCACTCTAGTTGAGCTCCATGATCGTATGTGGAGATAGGAGAAACTTACATAAGGACAAACATCAATGCAACACTCCACTGATCTGGGCTTAATGGTGTGGCAAGACTCTATTATCTCCTCAGTGAAGACACATGAAAACAGACTTGGAATTTGCAAAAAAAAAAAAAAACACATAAAGGACCCTCAGATTGTGAGAAACAAGATTCTCTGGTCTGATGAACCTCAATTCCAAGCATCATTTTTGAAGGAAACCAGGCTCTGCTCATCACCTGCAGAGTACCATCCTAAAAGTAAAATGTGCTGGTAACAACGTCATGCTGTGGGGCTGTTTTTCAAGAGGCAGGGACTGAAAGACTCGTCAGAGTAGAAAAAAGCTCAACACAGCAAAATATTTATATATCCACACATTTAAATATCCAGAGCATTCAGAACCTCAGACTGGACAGAGGGTTCACCTTCCAACAAGACAATGACTCTAAGCACTACAAGAGTGGCTTATAGACAACTCTGTGAATGTCCTTGAGTGGCCCAGCCACAGCCTGGGCTTGAACCCAACCAAACATTTCAGGAGAAACCTAAAAGTATTTCTTCCCGCCCCCATTCAACCTGACAGATGGTGACTGAGAGGTGAAGAGGTGAGGTGAAGAATGGCAGATAATTGCAAAATGTTTATCTGCAAATCTTGTTGCATTATACCCAAAAAGAATTGAGGCTGTAAAGGTGCTTCAGCTAAGTACTGAGTTTAGGGTATGAATACTTATGCAATGTACATTTTTTGTAATAAATTTATGAAGTTGTGACAATTCTGTTTTTGCTTTGTCATTACGGTGCATGGAGTGTAGGTTGGAAAAAAAGTTTAACATAAGGCAGCAACATAAAACATGATTTTTTTTTTTTGCTGTAGTATAATGTATACGTAGTATTATATATATATGTATAATTTGAAATTCTTTTTTAAAAGTGTCAACATTTTCACAAGTTCATTCATTAAAAAGAAGTCATTCATCAGATACAATATGGATTGTTACAACCATGTTATGACCGTTTAAGAGCTTACATTACCACCTTGTCAAAACTGGTGACCAGTTAAACAATATAGCTAATAAACTAACAACTGAGATGTTCATGAGCTTTTTAAAAATAAACAAATAAAAAAACAATAAAATATGAAGAGAAAGTCTTGGATTTTTTTTTAACTAGTCAGCTCAAGTTTTTCACACAGATACTTTTTTGAAAGTAACATGAATTTGAAGGAGTGATAATCTGTTTAATCTGACCTTTGACGATGGCGAACTGGTGCTCCAGATATCTCATCCTCCTCCTGCAGTCCTCTAGTTTCTGTTCCAGTTCCTCAATCTGTCTGGATTGACCTCGGTTTAAAATCTGAAGCTGCGCCAGCTGCTGACCATCTACAGTATCTGAACAACGTTCATACAAAAAAAACTAAATTTCCTAAAATACATATAGTCAAAGAATCTTAAAAATATATAATATTTTCCAATTTAAAAAAATTAAGCAACACAAGAAGAAATCTTTCATGAGCAGCAATCAGCATGTTAGAAAGATTTCTTAAGAATCATCTGACACTGAAGACTGCAGTAATGATGCTGAAAATTCAGCTTTGATATTTTAAGATAAGGTATCGTGGTATCTTACTCTGTGCTGAGTCCAGGAAGTCTCTCTGAATCTGGTCAAAGTGGCCATTCTGATTGGCAACTTGAGGATTGAACATCTTAGGCTGGTTTGAAGGTTGATGTGGGTGGTAACTGGCCTTGTAGTGGTCAGTGGGTTTGTTCCCAGCTCCTCCATTATCAAAAACCTTCAACAAATGTGCAAAATTATTAAACATACATGCATACTTTAATTAAAGAAGTAAAAATTGGCTGCAGGCATTTACCTGAAAGTGGTGTCTGATGTTGTTATGCTCTCCATTGACTTGTGCCTCTTCTCCATGGTAGCCTGCCCCATGTTGAAGAACGTTATGAGGGTACGCATCCTGTTCCACCCCGTCCCCAGTGGAGAAGTCAGTCGCATGGGACTCATCTGTGCCTGCGGATGAGTGTGCATAGTCTCCGTTCTGGTACTGTTGGTCCCAGCCAGTGGGTAAATGTTCAGTCCCAGTCTGGAGGTGATGAGGGTGACTGTTGGTCTGAGACGTGTGACTCCTATAGCTGTAGTCCTCATGATAAGAGCCTTGATCGTACTCCTCATAGTGCTGCAAACACATGCAAGAAAATGATTAAGTGAATACAGAGTAACTTATTACAGTATATTAAAGGATTAGTTCACTTCTAGAATAAAAAATTCCTGATAATTTACTCACCCACATCATGCAAGATACTCACGTCTGTCTTCAGTTGCAAAGAAATTAAGGTTTTGAGGAAAACATTCCAGGATTTTTCTCCATATGGTAAAAAAAATTCTCTGTATAGTGAAAATGACCAATCGTTTCAATGGATTAGACCCCTATTCCTCGACTAGGATTGTTTAGAGCCATTTGAAGCTGCACTGAAACTGCAATTTGGACCTTCAGCCTGTTGATCCCCATTGAAGTCCACTATATGGAGAAAAATCCTGGAATGTTTTCCTCAAAAACCCTAATTTCTTTTCAACTGAAGAAAGAAAGATTGAACATCCAACATCTTGGATGACATGGGGACGAGTAAATTATCCAGAATTTTTTATATAATTAAACTAATTCTTTAAATACATCACATTTAAAGGAGTAGTTCACTTTCAGAACAAAAATTTACAGATAATGTACTCACCACCTTGTCATCCAAGATGTTCATATCTTTCTTTCTTCAGTCGTAAAGAAATTATGTTTTGAAAACATTTCAGGATTTCTCTCCATATAATGGACTTCTATGGTGCCCCTGAGTTTGAACTTCCAAAATGCAGTTTAAATGCAGCTTTAAAGAGCTCTAAATGATCCCAGCCGTTGAAGAAGGGTCTTATCTAGCGAAACGATCGGTTATTTTCTCTGAAACAGAGTACACACAGAGCTAGACAAGATGAGCATTTGAGGTTAAAAAGTATATTTATTGTAATTTTTTTTTTATTTTATTTTTTTTTTAGAAAAAAAGATTTTGCTAGATAAGACCATTCTTTCATCAGCTGTGATTTTTAGAGCCATTTGAAGCTGCATTTCGGAAGTTCAAACTCGGGGGCACCATAGAAGTCCATTATATGGAGAGAAATCCCGAAATGTTTTCCTCAAAAAACAATTTCCTTACGACTGAAGAAAGAAAGACATGAACATCTTGTATGACAAGGGGGTGAGTACATTGTCTGTAAATTTTTGTTCTGAAAGTGAACTACTCCTTTAATGATTATTTTTTATCCTTTAAATGATTCTGATAAGTAATCAGACTGTTTTTGTTTTTATCTGAAACTAATAAACTCACTTCCTCATGGGAAGAAGGTCTTGGATGCTCCCATTGTGGCACATTCCAGGCATGCTGCGGTCTAAATGCAAAAACGCATTGTGTATGTTTTATTAAACAGGTATTTCAGGTAAGTGTTCTAGAAGGCAAGTAAAGGTGTTTTGATGTGTTTTGTACCTGTTGTTGTCTTCTGGGTGACTGCAGGTGGAGCGGTTGAGGTCAGGTGAGCAGCAGTCAGCGCTGTCATCCAGCATATCATCAGGAAGATCAGTCAGGAGCTTGTGGAGCTACAACAAGCAAACAAACAAATACTGTTTAATCAAAACATTTGAACAATCATTCAGGACTGTATTCACCCCACCCATGAGCAGCCTTCTCCCCTGCCAGACTGTTAAAGGGAATTACCCTGGGTATTAAGACTTGTATGGCTTGATATAACCTAAATGATGTATTTTACTGAAATATGCAATAGAAAACCCATTAAAGATTTACGTTATTTAAAAAACCCACATAGTTTTATACATATTTTGGACTATGGGGGGGCGCAATTATTACAATGATGTGAAATGGTTGCACTTAGTGAGCTACTGGCGCAACCTGTTACTATTTTTACCGCAACACAACTCAGAAAATAAAATACTGATAAATTGTCACACTGTTCTGCTTTTGGTTGTAATTTTTAGTTGAAGGGCAGCAAGAGAAGTGACAAGTCTTCAATGCTTTCCTAGCAACAAGAAGAGGGGAAAAGAATGGGAAGATGCCTGTGGATGAATAAAACGTCCTAAAGACCCACGTCTTTGTTCTCTCCACTTTAGCCCTGAAGTTTTTAGTAGACCACAGCTACTGAAAGAGTTTACAAATGGCAGAAACAAGAAACACGAGATGCCATCCTGGCAGGATGTACACATACAACGCTTGTCATGACGTTGTCACATTTTCTATATGAATATATTTTAAAATGTAATTTATTCCTGTGATACAAAGCTAAAATTTTCAGCATTATTACTCCTTAGTGTCACATGATCCTTTAGAAATCATTCTAATATGCCAATTTATAATTAATGTTAAAAACAGTTGCACTGCTTAATATTTTGTTGGAACATGTGATACTTTTTTTCAGGATTCTTTGATCAATAAAAGGTTAAAAAGAACAATAGACACTACTGTTCAAAAGTTTGGGGTCAGTACATTTTTATTCTTTCTTTTTTTGAAAGAAATTAATACTTTTATTCACCAAGGATGTTTTAAATTAATAAAAAGTGATAGCATAGATTTACACTGTTATAAAAGATTTATATTTTTGATTCAAATGCTGTTCGTTTTAACTTGTGGAATCTTGAAAAAAAGAATCACAGGTTCCAAAAAAATAATCGTCAGCACAACTGTTTCCAACAACGATATTTCTAATAATAAATCAGCATATTAGAATGATTTCTAAAGGATCATGTGACACTTAAGACTGGAGTAACAGCTGATGAAAATTCAGTTTTGCATCACAGGAATAAATTCTACTTTAATGTATACTAAAATAATAACAATTATTTTATACTGTAATAACATTCTGCAATGTTAATGTTTTTTCTGTATTCTTGATCAAATAAATGCAGCCCTGATGAGCATAAGAGACTTCTTAAAAAAACATTACAAGTCTTACTGATCCCAAAACTTTGAGCGGCAGTGTATTTTATTTATATATATATATTTATATTTATATATATATATATATATATATTTATATAAACTCTGATTACACATGTAATTTAATTTTTATGTTATGACCGATAAAACACTACTTAGTCTAGAAAAAAAGCATGATCACTTACAGTTTGTGATGCCTAATTTCACTTTAGCATCCATCATGATGTGCGGTATGAATTATGGATAACTACTGATTTTCAGATAGTAATAGAGAGAACTTTTTTTAAAGAAATATAACAAAGGAGAGATAGAAAAGTGTCAATATCAGAAAAAAAATTGATATTAAATTGCTGAAAAAGACACTCACTTATATTGGATAATACCGATATGGTCTGATATAATGTGTATCTATAAAAATAAATTTAAAAAATATATATTTCCATCAACCACTAATACACAAACTCTCAAGTAAGTAGGCTGTAAGTAGGTTTAGTTTAGTCTGAAAGACCATCTCGTAGGGCTGGGCGATTAATCGAAAAGTAATCGAAATCGACATTCAGAACCTATAATCGATCAAAATTTTCCAGGTCAATTATTTCAATTACTTTTCCTTTAAAAACACTACTGCGTGTGGAGTCACGTGACCCCGCTCCGTTACGTTACGTTATTCTGCCAATATGTCGATGGAGAGCTTAAGCAGTATTTATACAGTAAAAGGTATTTACAAGATATACAAGAGTAATTTTATTTAGAAGAGATAATGCTTATTTTCTACTTTTAATATTTATTATTGTTTTATAAATAATTTATTTTGTTTCCAAAAGTGCAAGTTATTTATTTTCACTAATTTAAGAAAAATGTGACTTTTTGTTTTAAGCAATGTGCGCATTAATTTCAGTTGTTCAACACTGATGTTCAATAAATAATCATAGATAGTGTGTGCACCCTTCATTCAAATAGCTCTCACTTGTAATATGTGAGCATATTTACTGTACAAAACTTGTCAGTGAACTATGAGGGCAAAAAAATAAATATTATTTAAATATAATTAAATATAATTTTATTAATGAATAAAATAATCGTTCATTAATCGTAATCAGGTTAAAATGTTCAATTAATCGAGATTTTGATTTTAGGCCAAATCGCCCAGCCCTACCATCTCGTGGGGAATGTAATTTTAACCGTTATCATCATTTTCCTCAGCAGTTGCTCAATACAGTATTACAATATTGAGTTTAATGGGAAACACACAGAAGCATGTGAAAGCAAACGATTCACTGCAAATCCCATAGCAACCATTTACAAAAACACACCCGCCCGGTTACAGACGTGCTGAACTCTCACACAAGCACCGACACATGGCCCTGAGGCATCTTAAAGGAGCCTGAGCACTCCTAACTTTCAGCAACTTCGGCATTTTCACTTCACAATAAATCAGAGGACAGACAGTCACACTCACCCTCCATAACTCTCGCTGGATGACCCGCACATCCTGAAACGTTCTTTCGGAAATAAAACTTTCCCGCATTTACACTCCTACGACAGCTACTGCAGGAGCTCCTGGACTCAATGACATACTGAAGGACTATTGTGTGTAATGCTGGATTTCAGCAGCGTGAGTCATATGAATAACTCCAGAAAAGAAAACCGAAAACGAGGAACTAAGCTGTCCTCATTTGTCCAGGCTGAGGTCGGCCCATTGTGGGGGTCAGAATATACGTTTCAGTTAACTGGAGCAGAAACATTCCTCCTCTGATAGAAAAAAAAAAAAAAGACAAACAGGCTGTGAAAATGACGGCGCATGTGATGCACATCAAAATCGATGGTTACATTATTTTCTGATTCTAATATGGAGCCTACAATTTATCCCTCCACTCAGAGCAAACTCGTCTGAAGCTTCACTAAGGAGCTGTGAGAATGTAGGGCAGTGGAAACACAGACTTTATGACACAGCAAACACACCTGACTGCATTGAACGTTCACCAATGACGGCAAACGCTCATTCATGCAGCCGATAGCTGTGAGGTGAGTCAGAACACACGTTTCTGATTGGAGAAGATCTGCTCTTTAAAAACAAACACTGTTACTACATGTGACTGGGAAACAAAGAATAGTTGACTAATGATATAAATAACCGCGAGGAAGACCTAGTAAATCTTAATCAACTATAAGGCAATGTCTAGCTCACGTGGGAACAAAATCACAAAAAGATAAAGATTAAATCAAACTCTTGTGTTTCATACACTGTTTTTTAATAGTTACACCAGTAAGTTAAGCAGTAACTGCAGGCTATATTAGAGAACAGCCATGCCAGAATGACTTGATTATCATTATAGGTCACAATTTTAACACATACAGATACAGCTGCAATGTCTGGTAGATTTGACACCTTTGAATACTTCTAAAAGCAGACAAAATACATGTTTAGCAGATCTACACTACCAGTTAAAAGTTTCTGAACAGTAAGATGTTTCTTAAAGAAGTCTCTTCTGCTCAGCATTTATTTGATCCAAAGTACAGCGAAAACAGTCAAATTTTGAAATATTTTTACTATTTAAAATAACTGCTTTCTATGTGAATATATTTTAAAATGTAATTTATTTTTGTGCTTTCAAAGCTGAATTTCTAGCATCATTACTCCAGTCTTTAGTGTCACATGATCCTTTAGAAAACATTCTAATGTGCTGATTTATAATTAATGCTAAAAACAGTTGCACTGCTTAATATTTTGTTGGAACATGTGATACTTTTTTCAGAATTCTTTGATCAATAAAGGGTTAAAAAGAACAGTGTTTATTTAAAACAGAAAGGTTTTCTAACAATATACATTACTGTTCGAAAGTTTGGGGTCAGTACATTTTTATTCTTTCTTTTTTTGAAAGAAATCAATACTTTTATTCACAAAGGAAAGGATGTTTTAAATTAATAAAAAGTGATAGCATAGATTTACACTGTTATAAAAGATTTATATTTTGATTCAAATGCTGTTCGTTTTAACTTGTGGAATCTTGAAAAAAAGAATCGCAGGTTCCAAAAAAATACTTGTCAGTGCAACTATTTCCAACAATGATATTTCTAATAATAAATCAGCATATTAGAATGATTTCTAAAGGATCATGTGACACTTAAGACTGGAGTAACAGCTGATGAAAATTCAGTTTTGCATCACAGGAATAAATTATACTTTAAAGTATACTAAAATAAAAACAATAATTTAATATTGTAATAACATTCTGATAGAACAAATGATAGAAATTAATACTTTATTTAGCAAGGAAGCTTTAAAATGATCAAAAGTGATGATGTAAATGAACAAAAGTGAATGAGACATTTATGTTACAAACGATTTCTATTTCAGATAAATGCTGTTCTTCTGAACTTTCTATTCATCAAAGAAACCTGAAAATAATTCTACTCAGCGGTTTTCAACATAATAATAATAATAATAATAATATATGTTTTTTTGAGGAGCAAATCAGAATATTAGAATGATTTCTGAAGGATCATGTGACTGGAGTAATGATGCTAAAAATTCAGCTTTGAAATCACAGGAATAAAATATATTTGAAAATATATTCAAATAGAAAACAGTTATTTTAAATAGGATTGTGAAGTGTAGTAAATGTCAGGTAAATTTCTGGAAACTTTCCAAAAATCCCAGGAAGATTAAAAAAAAAACACTGGAAAGTTTCCAAAATTTCAGGAATGTTTCCAAAATTTACCTGAAATTTCTTAAATTTAAATAGTATAAATATTTCAGAATTGAATTTTTTTGCAATAGTTTAGATCGAATAAATGCAGGCTTGGTGAGCAGAAGAGACTTCTTTAAAAAACATAAAAAATCTTAGTATTCTTACCATCTTACTGTTTAAAATGTGAACTGGATGAAACTGTATAGCTGGACACAAAACTGAAATATATGAGGAGATCACTGCTGAACTGCAGCTGAAATTGACATTTTTCAACAGAAATGGGCAACAACTGAAACTTAATTTACTTAAAATAACTTTCATGTGTTTTAATGTATGAATCTAGTGATTAAAGTAAAGGAATATTCATTCTCGAAGTGTAATTATATATTTAAGGTATTAAAAAACGTATTTAAAAACTAAACTTAAAAACCTTAACGTCTGAATCATATGCTAATGCTATCACACTGAGGTCATTTTTTTGTTTGTTTATGGTATATTTTAATTCCTATTTTTTCTTCTCTTTATTATTATATGTAGGTGCTATATAAACGTAACCTTTTTATTTATAAAAAAAGCTTTCTGGAAACTAGATTTTAATTTGGCATATAAGGGCAATTGCAACTGTCTTTTCTTTCTCTATTGTGATGTATATTCGAGTGAACCAGCATGTTGAAGGAGACTTCTGCTGACCAAAGCTGCATTTATTTGATCAAAACTACAGGAAAAAACAGTAATATTGTGAAATATTTTTACAATGTAAAATAACTGTTATTCAACTGTATTCTGTAAATTCAATTGTAAAATGTAAAAGAGGCATTTAGATTAGTCAGTGTTGAACGTGCCAATCAGAGGTGCTTAGATAAGTCATAAACAACACAGTGCAGATAGAATGTAAATAAAAGATTAATTTCATAGCTTCAGTGATTATAATGGGAGTTTTTGCATAACTTGTGCTAGACTAGACTAACATCATGGGCGGACATGTTTGTCTGTAAAGCCAGAATGTGACGAATAATCATTGCTACAATATAAAGAGCAATAATCCACAATAATTATTTTTGTCATAATATTGCTGCCCTATGAGCTTATATGTATAATTTAGATACAATTTTAAAGTCTATTGTTATTGACAACAGTTCAAAATATTGATTAAATTAGGTCAATTTAATTAAATAAAAATGTTTTTAATAATAACAACAGTGTTTCAAAAAGTTGTTTCAACTTAAAATAATGTGTTTCCCTGCTGACTTAAAATTTTTAGTTTAGTCAACTTGAAATTAATTTACTTAAAGGGGTAGTTCACTTTCAGAACAAAAATTTACAGATAATGTACTCACCCCCTTGTCATCCAAGATGTTCATGTCTTTCTTTCTTCAGTCGTAAAGAAATTATGTTTTTTGAGGCAAACATTTCAGAATGTCTCTCCATATAATGGACTAATATGGTGCCCCCGAGTTGAATTTCCAAAATGCAGTTTAAATGCAGCTTCAAAGGGCTCTAAATGATCCCAGCCGAGGAAAAGGGTCTTATCTAGTGAAACTATCGGTTATTTTCTAAAAACATTTAAAATTTATATACTTTTTAATCTCTACACAGAGTACACACAGAGCTAGACAAGACGAGCATTTGAGGTTAAAACGTATATAAACTGTAATTTTTTTTAGAAAATAAACAATCGTTTTGCTAGATAAGACCCTTCTTTCCTCGGCTGTAATGGTTTAGAGCCCTTTGAAGCTGCATTTTGGAAGTTCAAACTCAGGGGCACCATAGAAGTCCATTATATGGAGAGAAATCCTGAAATGTTTTCCTCAAAAAAACTTATCAAACCAAGACACTCAAAAATCTTCTTAGTAAGAATAAAAAGCCTTTTTTCACATGGCTTTACAATTAAAAACATCTAACATGCACCGCGTAGCGGCTAACTTGCCTTCATCAGGGTGTCAGTTTGCAAACACACTCAGAATTTAAACAATCAATTTATCACATGACATGGCCACCTGATTAGGTATCAAGACAACACAGAGACATACTTTTCTCAATTATAATCCTACCAAATAAATGAGTTTATAATAATTCAAATGAAAAAAGAAAATAACCTATGAATATAAATTTCAATAGAATTTTGAAAAAGTACAAAAAAAACAACAACACACAATTACATAGAAAACATTCAGATCAGTTACAAAAAAGGAGAAAAATCCAATTCTCCATTTAAACCTGGAAATTGAGTTGCTTTCAATGTATAAATCCAAAAGGACTCTCTCTGTTGTAACCTTTTAATTCTATCTCCTCTCCTAATTGACCTCAGAACATGCTCAATACCCAATATTTTCAATGTACTGGGATTACCATGATTTTTATCTCTGTAATTTAAGGCCATGTGATAATGTGGATTGCAGATTCATATAGCATTTTTATGTTCTGCCAATCTCAGCTTCAATTTCCTTTTTGTCATCCCTATGTAAAAACAACCACAAGGGCATTCTAACGATACACCACAAATGAAGTACTACAATTAATGAATGAATTTATCTTAAACTCACGTCCTGATGTTACGTCAATGAATGTGTTTATCTTCACCATATTCTCGCATTGATTGCAGTTGCCACATCTGAAATTTCCTCCATTTGGACCTAACCAAGTATTTAACCTTCTAGAGGAAAGATGACTTCTCACCAGTTTATCATTAAGAGTTGGAGCTCTTTTAAACACAATAGAAGGAGATGTAGGTAGAACTTCCCTGAGGTGAAGTTTCCCAATTACTTTTTTTACAATTTTCTTGATTTTATTAGCCTCCATACTATATTGTGTAACAAAATAAACAAAATTCTCAGAATTACTTGATTTTTGCCTTTGCACCAATAATTCTTCTCTACTGACATTTTTTTTTGCTTTATTGTGTGCTTTATATATGACACTATTTGTACATCCTCGTTCTTTAAATCTTTGGATCATATCTTGGGCCTTGATTTCAACATCCTCTTCTTTATCACAAATTCTTTTTAACCTCTGAAATTGGCCAAAAGGGATGTTATCTGTCAACCATGGGGGATGGAAGCTATCTGCTCTTAAGATAGTATTTCTATCAGTTTCTTTTCTAAAAATAGTTGTATGCAATTTTCCTTTGTTATCCTTAAATCCAAAAAATGTATTTGAGTAAATGAAAAATCCAAACTCAGCTTCAAATGTACATTGGTAGTATTTAAGTATGAATGAAAAGCTAACAAATCTACCTCTGAGCCTGACCAAATCAAAATGACATCTATAAATCTTCCCCACCACACAATGTTCACAAGGTATGGATTGGAATCCGAAAATACAAATCTTTTTTCCCAAAGTCCTAGAAATTAACTAGCATAATTAGGGGCAAAACAAGCACCCATTGCCGTAACCCTAATTTGTTTATATAACTGATCTTGAAACAAAAAACATTATTTTTTAGTGTCCATTCTGCTAGTTGTAAAATTAAGCAAGCTGGTGGTTTCTCTAAAGGTGATCTCTTTTCTAAATAATGTGATAATGCTTCAAGGCCTTCTTCATGATCTATATTTGTATATAATGATTCAACATCCATAGTTGCCAGTATAGAGGTTTCTGTATTTTTCATTTCTTTAACAATATTCGATACATGGGTTGTGTCTTGAATATAAGAAGGAAGTTCATTAACTATTGGTTTTATAAAGTAATCCACAAATTTTGAAGCTGGTTCTGTACTAGACCCATTCCCACTAATTATGGGTCTCCCTGGTGGATATATTTTAATGTATTTTGGGCAACATATAAAAAGTAGGAATTCTGGGGTCTTTACAAAAAAAAATCACATTCATTTTGCGAAATCCATTCCTCAGTCTTAGCATGTCAAAATATCAGTCAGTTCAGCTTTAATCTTTTCTGTCGGATCAGATTTCAGGAGCTGGTAGTACTCACAGTCCTGTAGTTGTCGGAAGGCTTCTTCAATATACTGATCTCTGCCCCCAACTATTTTTTTTTATTTACAGTAAAGGTGATTATAAAAATTGCCCTCATAAATGTAAAAAACAACCCCGGAAATCAATGCCAGGGGGCAAATATTGCTCCTTAATGAAAAAGTTCATTTCTGACCCTGGCACTGACCTCAAATTTCTGAATAGTAGTGTATAGATAAAAACAAATAACATAAAATAAAATAATAATAATAAAAAAACACATCCAAACTACTCCTTGTTTTATTTAGAAATGTGTATTTTACAAATAAATGAATTAAATTAGTTATAATATATGTATAATAAAAGTGTATATTTAGGTGCGTGTTTTTATTTTTTATTTTTCACATACCTTTAAACAGTTGTATGCCGTTTTACTAAATGAATTCATAGTTAAATAAACAGCAGTGTGACATGCTGTGCTTCAACTATTTTTACTGTCTACATGAGACTAATACACAGACAGATTAAAATACAAACTTCTATGTGGAGGTCACCTTTCTAATCAGGAGTCTATTTATAATTAAATTGTTTGAAAAATTCAGAATTGACAGATGTTGTCCTTAGTATACTGTATACACTACCAGTCAAAAGTTTTTGAACAGTAAGATTTTTAATGTTAAAGAAGTCTTTTCTGCTCACCAAGCCCGCATTTGTTTGATCCAAAACACAGGAAAAGCAGTAAAACATTTTTTTACTATTCAAAACAGCTGTTTTCTATTTTAATATATTTTAAAATGTAACTTATTCCTGTGATTTCAAAGCTGATTTTTTAGCATCATTACTCCAGTCTTCAGTGTCACAGGATCCTCCATATTCTGCTTTGCTGCTCAAACAACATTTACTATTATTATGTTGAAAACAGCCGAGTAGAATATATCTGAAATAAAAATCTTTTATAACATTATAAATGCCTTTATCGTCACTTTTGATCAATTTAAAGCATCCTTGCTAAACAAAAGTATTAATTTCTATCATTTCTTTGCCTAAATAAATAAATAAATACAAACTACTGACTTCAAGCTTTTGAATGGTATAGTGTATAATGTCACAAAAGATTTTTATTTCAGACAAATGCTAATCTTTGGATCTTTCTATTCATCAAAGAATCCTGAAAAAAAAAATTACTGTTTTAAATATCGATAATAATAATAAAAAAATGTTTCTTGAACAGCAAATCAGCATATTAGAATGATTTCTGAAAAATCATGTGACACTAAAGACTGGAGTAAATGATGCTGAAAATGTAGCTTTGATCACAAGAATAAATTACATTTTAAAACATATTAAAATAGGAAGCAGTTCTTTTAAATAGTAAAAATATTTCACAATATGACTGCTCTTTCTGTATTTTGGATCAACAAATAAATTCATTGTTTATCACACATTAAATCATAAACCTTCACAGACACATTTCTTCAGAAGCAACAAATGCATTTTAAATTATTGTGATTTAAAAATCAAAGACAATGGTTTAGATATATAACTATTATTCTAATTATTTACCTTAATAAATATTTTTACATTTAATATATATGATAAACATATTT
>NC_133385.1:27827079-27866639 GCF_049309525.1 Garra rufa | reverse complement strand
CATCTGACTGTTTTTTTGTCCAAGTACACGGAGTAGCAGATGACAGATGTCAGTGTGGTGGCTGTGTTTGTGTATCACTGTTCAATAACTGTAACGTTACAGATACCTCTTGTTCTCTAGCATAGTCTTCCTGATCATACTCCTCCTCCTCCTGCTGGGTTTGTAAAGCAGCACTGTCAAAATCAATGGACATCCTGCTGATCTAAGAGAAGACATAACAGACCTGAGACAGGAAATGACTAGCAATCACATCCACTTACACTTCATTTAACCAGTCTTACTGATAAAACCAAGAACAACTCGCTGAACCATATCTGCTAGTACGTAAGCAGCATCAGCAAACATTGTTAATGCCAGATATAACGTTAGATACAAGCAGTCTCTAAGCAACGCATAACACATTATCCACAGCTATAACTCGTTCTTTTAGCACTAGTTTACAAGCTTCGGTTCATGAAGAATAAATAATCTCTGTTTACCTTTTATAACGTCTCCACAGTCCTGCAGTAACACAATAATCCAAATGGAGTGTTTCTATGAGACACATAACAGTGTCTCGTTGCCTCGCAAATTCATACCGCAATAATAGTGATATAAAATACCGAGTACGAGTAATAAACTCTCAGTAAATGTTTGTTCGTCCGTCACAGATGGTAAAACTCGCCTAATGCGGACTAAAATCGATATTACAGCAAATATACTGATGGAAGTGTTTGTCTATTGAAACATGGCGCCCTAAACAGCGGCAAAAGTCCTGGATTCTGATTGGCTGGCGGGTGGGACGACGTCATTCGAACGTTACAACCAATGGTTACGGCGTATCATGTGTCATGTAAAACGAAACCTCTTTTTGACAGAAACGTATTTTCTCAGTCAGTAAAGTTTATCAGTAATAATATAATTAATAATAATAATGTTTTGCGTATTCAAATATATAAACAATTTATATATGTATGGTTTACAATTAAAACGATATATATATATATATATATATATTATTTTATATATATATATATATATATATATATATTGTATATTATTTACAGTATATAATATGCTTATTAGTATTAAATAGTTTGGTCATTTGGTTGGGACTTTTAGCCGTGTAGTGTATGCGTGAAAAATCATTGTTCATTATTGTCTTTTTTTGTCTATGTTGTATGCACTTTCAGCTGTACATTTTCTTTTTTTTTTTTTGAGCACTAAAACAAATAAATTCATTGTTTATCACACATTAAATCATAAACCTTCACAGACACATTTCCTTCAGAAGCAACAAATGCATTTCAAATTATTGCGATTTAAAAATCATAGACAATGGTTTAGAGATATAAGTATTATTTTAATTATTTACCTTAATAAATATTTGTACATTTTATATATATGATATAATAAACATATTTTTATTTTGCCTCGTGTGTGTGTGTATATATATATATATATATATATATATATATATAGTAAAAAATATAATATATAATAATAATAATAATAATAATAAAAGCAACAACAATAATAAAAATTAAAATTAAATTAAATTCATTATAATGTAATAAATGAAAAAGGGCATAAAAAATGTGTAATATTGCTTTAAATTGTTGTTGTTTTTCCAAAATATATTACACATTTTCTGTTTAATTTAATTTAATTGCATTTTTGTTTTTGTTTTTCTGAGCAAAAAATATCAATCTTGTGCTTATCAGTATTAAGTAGTTTGGTCATTCGGTTAGGACTTTTAACCATGTAGTGTATGCATGAAAAATCATTGTCCATTATTGTCTTTTTTTTTTTTTTTGTCTATGTTGTATGCACTTTCAGCTATTAGTTTAATTAGAGATGTATGCATATGAAAACTGTACATTTTTGTTGTGTTTTTGAGCACTGAAACAAATTAATTCATTGTTTATCGCACATTAAATCATAAACTTCACAGACACATTTCTTCAGTAGCAACAAATGCATTTTAAATGATTGCAATTTTAAATAAATATATGTGTTATTTTAATTATTTACCTTAATAAATATTTGTACATTTTATATAAATGATATAATAAACATTTGTAATTAGTTTTTTTGTGTATGTGTATATATATATATATATATATATATATATATATATATATATATATATAGTACAAAATATAATATATAATAATAATAAAAATTATAATTAAATGCATTATAATTTAACAGACGAAAAGGGTTTATGCATAAAAACAATAAGTGTAATAATACTGAGCAAAAAATAAATACCATACCTTTTTCCCTAATTTACAGAAGACACCCACTCAAATGTCATTCAGTGTAACAATCTTGTCAGGGATATTTACAACAAATCGAAAAACAATTTATGACATATTAAAAGATGAATTACTTTCACCTCAAATGCTAATTACTTGTAATTCTACATTTTTAAAATTTGCCACTGTCCTAAGTTTTGCCCTTTTTGTCAGTAAAATTGTTTTATTAATTTAAAACACAATGAAATTGAATATGCTCCCTTATTTTTTATATATATTTGAATATGTACAGGTCCGAATAAGTATGTTGTTTGAATTCTTGCATAAATATGTTACACTGAATAACAATGCAACATTATTTCAACCAAATTTTGACATTTTATTCTCCAGAAACTTATCTGAAACCTTGAAACTAGACACTTTACTTACATTTAATGTGTTTTCTATGGACATAAAGTCACTTTCGTAAATTTCTTTTGACGTCGATAATAAAAATATTTTTGTTTTGTCTTTTTTGTTTATATAGATATATATACATAATGTAAAAATATAATAAATAATTAAATTCATTATTTAATATTAATTAATTATAATACATGTAAGAAATAATACAAAATATTCTTATTCAGTCTTTTTTGTTGTATATCCAACTATCATTTTTAAGAAGGTAATATAATGTTTGTATATGAAATATATATGTGATCCAGGACCACAAAACCAGTCATAAGTGTCAATTTTTTGAAACTGAGATTTATACATCCTAAATAAATAAGCTTTCCATTGATGTATGGTTTGTTAGGATAGGACAATATTTGGCCGAGATACAACTATTTGAAAATCTGGAATCTGAGGGTGCAAAAAAACTGAATACTGAGAAAATTGCCTTACAAGTTGTCCAAATTAAGTTCTTAGCAATGCATATTACTAATCAAAAATTATGTTTTGATATATTTACGGTAGGAAACTTACAAAATATCTTCATGGAACATGATCTTTACCTAATATCCTAATGATTTTAAGCATAAAAGAAAAACCAATAATTTTGACCCATACAGTGTATTGTTGGCTATAGCTACAAATATACCCATGCTACTTAAGACTGGTTTTGTGGTCCAGGGTCACGTATGTTATTCTGTGTTCTTCATTGCTTATCACACATGAAGTCATACACCTTTACAGACACATTGTCCGCTGAAGCAAATAATGTCTTGTTTATTTTTGTTGTTGAAAAGTGAAACAGAAGAGCTCGGACAGCATAACGCTTTCAACAGATCTGTATTATTTGGTGAGAGGAATTCTAGCAATGACTGCACTTTTTTTAATACGCATGTGCTGCAGTGCAACTGCATGAAACTCATCAACTGAGTTCTATGCAAACCAAGTAAAACATGCTGACTCTGACAAGAGACAGTTCAACAAATAAATGATTCAACTTCACACAGCATGTCCTTATGCTCTCCAATAAAGACAAACGTATGCCTTTTAAATGTCTGCCAAGTGCCAATATGTGCTATTAAAGAAACATTTTTTTTTAGATGATGCAAACATGTTCATATTAGAGAACTAACAATTCCATACAGTAGACATCCTGTGGGAACTTCCGCTCTGTTAAGGACATTTAAAACTGACTTAAGTGACTACAGCTGTAAAAATACAAACTAGCCAAATTACGCTCCCTCTTCTGTGATCGGGGAGTAAAGGGCTTGAAAGTAGTTAAATGTCACTGACAGCCTTCAGTCGACCGGCTGTCTGATGGGTCAATTTGTTTTCCAGGATCGTCAGTGTCAAATCAAGCCAGTTTGCTAACAATGGCTTGGTTGAGAGAGTTCAGCTGATTGGTCCATTTGTCCAGGGCGGTGTATCGGGCTCCGCCTCTTTTCTGGTGATCGAGCTCCAACAGCTGATTGACTTGATCAATTCTACCGTCGATTGTGCTGAAAGAAATACATACATTAGATATGTACAGTTGAAGTCAAATGTTTACATACACCTTGCAGAATCTGGAAAATGTTAATTTAACCAAAATAAGACGGATCATATAAAATGCATGTTGTTTTAGTACTGACCTGAATAAGATATTTCACATAAAAGATGTTTACATATAGTCCACAAGAGAAAATAATAGTTGAATTTATAAAAATGACCTTGTTCAAAACTTTACATACACTTGATTCTCAATACTGTGTTGTTACCTGAATGATCCACAGCTGTGTTTTTGTTTAGTGATAGTGGTTCATGAGTCCCTTGTTTGTCCTGAACAGTTAAACTGCCAGCTGTTCTTCAGAAAAATGCTTCAGGTTCCACAAATTCTTTGTTTTTTGAAGCATTTTTGTGTATTTGAACCCTTTCCAACAATGACTGTATGATTCTAAGATCCATCTTTTCACATTGAAGACAACTGAGGGACTCATATGCAACTATTACAAAAGGTCCAAACACTTACTGATGCTTCAGAAGGAAACACAATGCATTAAAAGCCAGGGGTGAAAACTTTTGAACAGAATAAAGGTGTACATTTTTCTCATGATATTTACAAATATTATATTTTTTTCATTTAGTACTGCCCTTCAGAAAGTACAGAAGATACTTACATGTTGCCCTGAAGACAAAATAATTAAAATTTACTCTGATGTTAAAATGTTTTCACCCCTGCCACTTAATGATTCGTGTTTCCTTTTGGAGCATCAGATGAGTGTGATGAGTCCCTCAGTTGTCCTCAGTGTGAAAAGATAGATCTCAAAACCATACAGTCATTGTTGGAAAGGGTTCAAATACACAAAAATGCTGAAAAACCAAAGAATTTGTGGAACCTGAAGGATTTTTCTGAAGAACAGCGGGCAGTTTAACAACTATCTCTAAACAAAAAAAAATCCACAGCTGTGGATCATTCAGGTAACAACACAGTATTAAGAATCAAGTGTATGTAAACATTTGAACGGGGTCATTTTTATAAATTCAACTATTATTTTCTCTTGTGGACTATATGTAAACATTTTATGTGAAATATCTTATTCAGGTCAGTACTAAATAAAAAAATAACATGGATTTTGTATGATCCTTCTTATTTTGGTAAAATAATTTACATTTTACAGGATTATTGTGGAAAAAATATTTCTCAGCTTTTATTTACATTTGAACAAAAAGTGCATGTCCAAAATTATTCATACCCTTTGCAAACTGTCACAGTCTGTGGGAAAATCCAAAGTTCTATACCATTCCAAATAGTCCAAGCTGTTCTAAAGCATCCTAATTAGCCTGATTCATTGGGAACAGCTGTTTTAATCAACTCAACAGGTGAAAAACAGAAGCTCTCTGCTGTTGGTTTGTGGACAGTCATGGCTAAGACAAAGGAGCTCACTGAGGTCCTGCGGCTGCGCATTGTGGCTGCTCACAAGTCAGGAAAGGGCTATAAGACTATATCTAAATGTTTTGAAGTTCCAGTGGCTACAGTGCAAACTATTATTAAAAAATACAAGATGTTCCGCACTGTGAAAAATCTCAGAGGACGTGGTCGGAAGCCAAAAGTGACACCTGTGCTGGCCAGGAGGATAGTGAGAGAGGTAAAAAAGAATCCAAGGATCACCACCAAGGCCATCCTGATGAATCTGGGCTCTGCTGGTGGCAACATCTCAAGGCAGACAGTCCAACAGACACTGAACACCGCTGGGTTCCACAGACGCAGACCAAGGAGGACACCACTTCTCCAGATAAGAAAGCCCGCTTGGTCTTTGCAAATGCTCATCTGGACAAAGAAGAAGACTTCTGGTCTTCTGTTTTATGGTCAGATGAAACAAAAATTGAAATGTTTGGCCACAATGATGTAGCCTTCATTTGGTGTAAAAAAGAAGAAGCCTTCAACCCTAAGAACACCATCCCCACTGTCAAACATGGTGGTGGGAACCTAATGTTTTGGGGGTGTTTTTCAGCCGGTGGACCAGGGAACCTAATCACAGTAAACAGCACCATGAAAAAGGAGTAATACATCAAAATTCTCAACAACAACATCAGGCAGTCTGCAGAGAAACTTAGCCTTGGGCACCAGCGGACATTTCAACACGACAACGACCCAAAACACAAACACAGCAAAAGTGGTGAAGAAATGATTAGCAGACAAAAACATTAACATTTTGCAGTGGCCCAGCCAGAGTCCTGACTTAAATCCAATTGAGAATCTGTGGAGGAGCTAAAGATCAGGGTGATGGCAAGGAGACCCTCCAACCTGAAAGAGCTGGAGCTCATCGCTAAAGATGAATGAAAAATACCAGTGGAGACATGCAAAAAGCTGGTCTGCAATTATAGGACGTTTCTGATTGCTGTAATAGCCAATAAAGGCTTTCCTATTGATTATTGAGAAGGGTATGAATAATTTTGGACATGCCACTTTTTGTTCAACTGTAAATAAAAGCTGAGAAATATTTTTTTCCACAATGATGCCTCTTGTACATCGTCTTATTATCTTTTGGGAGAAGCCTGTGTCATTTCTGGTCAAAAAAAAACTTGCTGGTTAAATCTAAAATTAACTTTAAGTCAGAATTTGCCAGGGGTATGAATAATTTCGGGCTTGACTGTATATAGTCAATTCCTGCAGTAAAATGGAATATAATTTTTTTTTGAACATTAAAATCTACATTAAAAGAAGTGTTAAACTTACTTGTCTAAAATACACTGCACAAGCAAGCTTTCCACATCTGCAACATCAATATTCAATTCCTAAAGAAAAACAGGGAACATTGCATTAAAATAGCATAATCTAATATATAATATAACATAATATAATATTAATATATATAGGTTTACCTTTGAAATAAATGGTATGTGTATCCTAGTGTAAGGCTTAATCAATTTGATGAGCACTTGTGTTCTTATGTTCCGTAACAATTCTGAAAAGAAAAGCAAAGAGAAAGATTAATATGTACTTATTGACTCTACATTGTTGGATGAGATTTATGAAATAAATATGTGAATTTGTACACCAAAGTCAAAGCCACTCAAACTGACCCTCAATATGTTCTCTGATGAAGGGGTCGTCCATTATGTTGCTGTGATTCGTCTTTAGGATTTTCTCAAATTCTGTGATATCATTGTTCTGGTAGGAACTAGAAACAATTCATAGGTAATTAGTACGATACAACGTACCTATTCATAGCATAAAAACAAAGACAGAACAGGATCAGATAAGTGAAGAAATTAAAAGTTTTGTGGGTACTTACCTTACCAGGTTTGTCATTGCTAGGATTTCTGGATCATTTTTGTAAGGTTTCGCCTAGCCAGAGTCATACAGAAGGAATCAGTTATACATTTAGTTTTATTATATACCACAGCATTTATCATCTATGATCAGGCCCAGATGAGATCTGCAGTTTTGTGCTTTTTTTCTGCCGTTTCTGGTGAAAAATAAGGTGCTTTTTAAGTTGAAGTTATGTACGTTAAAGGGATATTTCACCTAAAAATGAAAAGTCTGTTACTCACCCTAATGTTGTTCCAAACCCATGAGACATTTGTTCATCTTCTGAACACAAATGAAGATATTTTTGATGAAATCGGAGAGCTTTCTGACCCTGCATAGACAGTAATGCAACTGACACGTTCAAGGCCTAGAAAGGTAGTAAGGGCTCAGTGGTTCAACCTTAATTTTATGAAGCTCTGAGAATAATTTTTGTGTGGATAGAAAGCAAAAATAACGATTTTATTCAACAATTTCTTCCATGTCAGTCTTCGATGTGTTTTCACGAAAGTATCACAGTGCGTGTGTGTTATGCAGAAATGTTCTGATTTCTTTTGTTTTCTTTGCGCATGAAAAGTATTCTCGTAACTTCATAAAATGTTGGTTGAACCACTGATATATCCTGGACTATTTTAACAATGTCCTTACTACCTTTGTGTGCCTTGAATGTGTCAGTTGTGTTGCTGTCTATGCAGGGTAAGAAAATACATAGATTTAATCAAAAATATCTAAATTTGTGTTCTGAAGATGATCAAAGGTCTTACGGGTTTGGAACGCTATGAGGGTGTACTATCCCTTTAAGTGAAACAGAGTACAACATGCCTAGTCAATACAAGCAAACTCAAATTCACCAAAGTATTTCCTATATGAACATGAAATGCTGAAGAACGCGTAGAACTTCGTAAATAATGGGACGGCCTAGAATCTCATGTGGGCCTGTGCATGATTACCACCATGTACCTCTTGAGAATCAAATGGGTTGATTCCAGACTTCATCAGCATGTTGGCCAAGACCAGGTACTTCAGACAAGTTGTTCGCCTGGGGCTTCCAGACTCATCATAATTTTTGAATGCCTCGAAAAAGTCTGTATGTGCCTTCTCGAACTCTCCCTCCCTCAGGTGCATTTTACCGCCGCATTCTAAAGAGAACCAGACACACGTCAAACAACATTAGTGGACTTTACAATTGCACATAAAACCCAATCAAACCAAACACTCCAATTGTACACAAAGCAAAACCAACCCAAAATAAACATTAAAGGAAAAGGTCTGTTTCAGAATGAAAATCTCCTGATAATTTACTCACCCCTGTGTCATCCAAGATGTTCATGTCTTTCTTCAATTGCAAAGAAATTAAGGCTTTTGAGGAACACATTCCAGGATTTTTCTCCATATAGTGGACTTCAATGTGGATCAACAGGATGAAGGTCCAAAACTTTGTTGTTTTACCTTCATTGCACATTTGCTTTGTATACACTGGGCCAGTACGGACTATGTAATGCGCGTACTGGTGCAAGACGAGCATTTGTGGTATAAAAAAAAAAAATACATATATATATATATATATATATATATACATATAAAATATAGCTCATCAAAAAAAGAAAAATACTTAAAAAAAAAAAAAAAAAATTATATATATATATAAACATTTTCAATTGATTTTTAGAAATGACCCTTATTCCTTGTCTGGAATAGTGAAGAGCTCTTTGATGCTGCATTGAAACTGCAATTTGGACCTTCAACCCGTTGGCCACCATTAAAGTCCACTATATGGAGAAAAATCCTGAAATGTTTTTCCATCAGAAACCTTAATTTCTTTGCGACTAAAGAAAGACATGGGGGTGAGTAAATTCTTATTCTGAACATATTCTTTAAACTCTTCCCTTTCCAGGTTCTCTAACAAAAAAAAACAAACAAAAAAAAACTGTCCAATTATACAAACAAAAACCAAGTGAATAACAAATACTAAATCAATCCAAACCTAAACTAAACACTAGTTTCAAATAGGGGTGTGCGATATTGACAAAAAATAATAGGTATGTAATAATATGATAAGGAGAATTAGATGATATTTTGCTGAATGTGTTATTGTGCTGGTATCTTAAGAACTACCATGGACAGCTGACTCTTAAATTTTTGATATTCTTCATATTCTGTGTGGTGGTCAGTTCACACCGGTAGAAATTAATCTTTTCCAATAAGCTGAAATAGATTTTTACCTTTTATGGGCATTTTAACCTTTAAAAACCTATGTAAATGTGTGCATTATCTTTTGAGTGAAATTCTTACATTTAATCAGTGAATTAGAATTAGACATTTGGGCTGTTACCAACCACATGAAATCAGTAGTATCAACAAAATGTGTCTTTGCAATGCATCTTAAGTGCAATTTAGATGTTTGTACACACTGTTTAATGGAGGTCATGAATGCATTTAACCTGCAGTTACAAATAGATAAACAATGTTTTGATTAATTAATCATACAGCGTTGAATACTGATATTTGAAATTATTTAAAAAATGAAAATATACTTTAAACGTAGAACTAAAACACCAGTAGGAGGCAGCAAGTCATTGTTAATAAATGAGTCATTGCGATTGAACTGAATCATTTAAATGATTGATTCATTCAGTCATGTTGCTCATGCGCGAAACAATGCTGTGGCTGTGTTTGGAAGTATTTTTGTTAGCGAAACGGATCAAAAA
Organism: Garra rufa; assembly: GCF_049309525.1. NCBI lineage: Eukaryota > Metazoa > Chordata > Actinopteri > Cypriniformes > Cyprinidae > Garra > Garra rufa. Next base: position 27,856,467 of record NC_133385.1, on the reverse strand, counting down.
CAGGCAATATGGTGTCTAAAAGGTAAGTCTCTTAATTAACTTCTTGTCTATTGAACTGCTGTAAAAAAATCTATATCACATTTGTAATCACGGTAATTTAAAAAAAAAGCATTCTTTGTGTGAAATTGATTAAATATTTGAAGTAAAATAAACCTATACATTTTGTGCCCCCATGTCTTGAATTTGTCATGCAGTGAAAAAACGCACTAGTCTAGACATGACATGTCTGCACTGCACACTGTGGGTGTTTTGAATGATTTTTGCATACTCGATAATGTTAAATCGAACATCGTTAAAACAACAATTACGATATTATCGCACGCAATATATATCGCACAACCCTAGTTTTAAACTCTTCATTTTCACAGCCTCAATCACACTTTGCAATGTACACAGAACAAAAACCAAACCAAACTAAAAAACTAAATTTCAAATTGTACACAAAAGAAAAAACCAGACTCAATCCAATTGTAACACTTATTTGCATGTCTAAACTTGCAATTATACACCAAATGAAAAACAGAAACAAGACCCAAAACGACTCAAACCAGAATTAAATTTTTTTTTCCAATAGTACAAAAAAAAAAACCTAATACACAAAACCAACATCATCCAAACCAAAATAAAACTAAACACTAATTTCCATGTCTTCATCTTCATAACTACATCTCTAGTATAAAAACATACTAAAATGTGTACATTACCTCTGATGACTCCCATGATGAGTGGATGTGGGATGGCTGATTTAATGTGTAATGACTGCTCGTAGAGGGCTTTGAGTTTCTTGTTGTTTTTCTGTGCCGTATACATCTGAATCTCTAAAGCATAGATCTCCAACAGCTGAGTGCCCTTCTTCAAGTCGTCCTCTCCGTCATCCGTCTAATTGAGAGCATCAATCCGTTTCAGAACAACACAGAAGACATTTGAAGCAGGTTTTCGTATTTATACAACACTGATGATTTACTCTACCTGACATGACTGATGCAACTGCCTGAGAATTTTCTGGAGCTTTCCAAACTCTTCTCTTTCCAGGTACAACTTTCCCAGCTGCATGAAACAGAGAAGTTTGAAAAAAATAAATACAGACTCACTCTGAAGTTTTCGCCAATATTAATGCAAATTGCATTAACAGACTTATTTTTATCATAGTATTGTGAATATTATTGCTCCTGGTACATACAGTTGAAGTCGAAAGTTGTTTTTTTTATTTAGTACTGACCTGAATAAGATATTTCACATAAAAAGACATTTACATATAGTTCACAAGCGAAAACAATAGTTGAATTTATAAAAATGACCCTGTTCAAAAGTTTACATACACTTGATTCTTAATACTGTGTTGTTACGTGAATGATCCACAGCTGTGTTTTTGTTTAGTGATAGTTGTTCATGAGTCCCTTGTTTGTCCTGAACAGTTAAACTGCCTGCTGTTCTTCAGAAAAATCCTTCAGGTCCCACAAATTCTTTGGTTTTTCAGCATTTTTGTGTATTTGAACCCTTTCCAACATTGTATGATTTTGAGATCCATCTTTTGACACTGAGGACAACTGAAGGACTCATATGCAACTATTACAGAAGGTTCAAACGCTCACTGATGCTTCAGAAGGAAACTGTATTGAGAGTCGGGGGTGAAAACTTTTGAACAGAATAAAGGTGTACATTTTTCTTATTTTGCCTAAATATCATATTTTTTTCCATTTAGTACTGCCCTTCAGAAGCTACAGAAGAGACTTACATGGCTCCTAGATGACAAAATAAGTTACATTTTCCCTGATCTTCAAATTCAAAAGTATTCACCCCCTGGCTCTTAACACATCTTTTTTTTTTCCTCTGAAGCATCAGTGAGCGTTTGACCCTTCTGTAATAGTTGCATATGAGCTCCTCAGTTGTCCTCAGTGTGAAAAGACCTGATCTCAAAATCAGTCATTGTTGGAAAGACACAAAAATGCAGAAAAACCCAAAAATTTGTGGAACCTGAAGGATTTTTCTGAAGAACAGCAGGCAGTTTAACTGTTTAGGACAAACAAGGGACTCATGAACAACTATCACTAACAAAAACACACACAGCTGTGGATCATTCAGGTAACAACACAGTATTAAGAATCAAGTGTATGTAAACTTTTGAACAGGGTCATTTTTATAAATTCAACTATTATTTTCACTTGTGGACTATTTGTAAACATCTTTTATGTGAAATATCTTATTCAGCTCAGTGCTAAATAAAAAGTAACATGCATTTGTGCAATCCCACTTATTTTGGTAAAATAATTAACATTTTGAAGATTCTCCAAGGTGTATGTACAGTTTTGACTTCAACTATAAATGCGTAGGTAAGATATGCTTCATACAGCAGATCGTGTAAATACAGAATGCATTGTCAGGGCACAAACCTTGGTGTTAGTTTTAAACCAAAGTCTGTCATTTTTGGCATCTTTTAATGCATCCAGTGTGGTCTCATAAAACTCTTGTAGCAAGTCCATCTAGAAACAAACATGAAAAGATAAATATTACAGCACAATAACATTTAATTTGTATGACTTTTTATTATTTTATCATCATAAATATATTACTGAATTCAGAAAGCAGTTTAAAATGTATTAAATACCTGTTTGGAGGTTGAGATATAATCTAGAATAGAGTTGATGGACTTCTCAGAGTAATTTCTGGTGACAGCACTCCTAATATACGTCAAAAGCTGTTTGTACCGGTTCATCATTTCTGGAAAATTTGTCTGTAAATATAAGAATTTATAAAAAAAATAAATAGATTTATAGTACATGTTAATACATAATAATTTTAATTTTTTTTAGAAAACACATGAAAAGAAGAAAACTACACAACCAGTCAAACATTTTTGAACAAAAAAGTCTTTTTAAATTTTCTTCTGCTCACCAAGCCTGCATTTATTTGATCCAAAGTACAGCAAATACAGTACAATTCTGATATAGTTTTACTATTTAAAATAACTGCTTTCTGTTTGAACATATTTTAAAATGTAATTTATTCCTGTGATCAAAGCTGAATTTTCAGGATCATTACTTCAGTCTTTAGTGTCACATGATCCTTCAGAACTAACTCTAATATGCTGATTTGCTGTTCCAGAAACATTATTATTATTATCAGTATTTAAAACAGTTGAGTAATTTTTTTCAGAATCATTTGATGAATAGAAAGATCAGCATTTATCTGAAATATCTTATTTTGAAAAAGAAATTATATAAATGAATAATAATTAATTAATTTTTGAGCAGCAAGTCAGAATATTAGAATGATTTCTGAAGGATCGTGTGACTGGAGTAATGATGCTAAAAATTCAGCTTTGAAATCACAAGAATAAATTACATTTTAACATATATCCAAATAGAAAACAGTTGTTTTAAATAATAAAAATATTTCAAAATTGTATTGCTATTTTTGTACTTTGGATCAAATAAATGCAGGCTCGGTGAGCAGAAGAGACTTCTTTAAAACATCTTAGTGTTCAAAAACGTTTGACTGGTGGTTTAGGTTTACGTGATTATATAACATAATATTTCATTAATAATTTCTGCTACTACTATTACGCACAAGCTTAAAGTTAATCTTAATCATCTGTTTCAGTGCTTTGAAGCCCCATTCTCCTTTCTCCCCCTCCAGCTCCAGCACCTGCAAAACAGAAAAATAATGATTATATCTTTTCTATAACTCAGAGTAAAATCCTGACATTGAAAAATCTTCATTGTCTAACCTTCTGAAAGCTGCTCAGGGCTGCTTTAGGATCATCTTCTTTCAGGGCTTTGGAGTTGTAGTACTGATTCTCCAAATCAACATTGGGTTCAGAGTTGCTGTCCTCAGAATATTCCTGAAGTAAACAAACAATTGACACTTTCAGCACAGCAGGTGTAAATGAACAAGTCTTTGCACAAATAAACGCCTTGAAAGATATTGTATAGCTTAATGGTGAATGATTGCGTTATGATTATGACAGCTGCATATCAATAATACTGATCTGATTATTTATAACTGTACAATTTCTATACGTAAGGATCTATTTCACTCCAAACTGAAATGAGATATTATGCAGTTTCATAACTAGCAACTCATTAGCTATGAATTAGTCAACTTTACGTGAGTCTGCAAGTTAGCAATACATACATAAGAGCTTCTATAACGTTATATGAACTAACAGAATCAGTTTTGTAAATACATCCTATTTTCTATAGAGCCTCAAATAAAACTACTCAAAATAAAGAAAGCGGTTTTATTTCTTGACTTAATCTTTGCAGTATTAGCAAACTAGCCACCTGCTAAACAACTCAATTGTGAAATTACGCGGCTATAAACACGCCAAACACAAACTGTTAAAGTCACTACATTCGCTTCGCTTTAAATTATATGCATTTACAGTTGCGTTCATTTTACAACAGTCTTACCAAGTCATAATCCTCCTCATCGTCGCACATGAAATCATCTTCCATGTCAGACATTTTGACCGGAGAGAGAGACTCTTACCCACAATGCTCTGCGGAAACGCGTTTTGACATCACGCCGCGCGTTCTGTGGGGTGCGCGCGCAGTTCCGAATCTTGCCGAGTGCTTCCGAATCCAATGAATGGCTTCTGAGGGAATCGTGTCAGTTTCTTCCGTGTTGTTATACTCATGATTCCGGGTATGACAGTCAGCTGACAGAACTTGTGCAGTGCCAGTGTACTCGTGAATAGTGTATTTACTGCAAAAGAAAGAATACAAATCGCACAATGGCCACAATTCCACCGAAAATTAAGGTGCAGCTCAGTGGAAATGAAAGGTAACGTTAAGCTGCGAGCGTTCGGAAAACTTCGTGCAGCTATTCGGAAAACTTCGATTATGTTTGAATGGAATCGACTCACGTAAAGTCGATTTAACTTGTTTAGTTTTAACTTTAGTTTGTTTTTTCTTTAGTCATACACTTAAAAACTGATTTTCTCCTACTTTTTGATAGGTTGCAGAAACTGAAAGAGGCTTTTCATGGAAAATATGGACAAATGCCGCTCTTCTATGCTTGTGCTCCGGGGAGGGTGAATTTAATAGGTGAGCTGCAAACAGCTTGAGTGTGTAAACACAACAAATACCATAAACATTGCATTTTATATAGACTTTTTTATCAATTTCAGGTGAGCATATTGATTATTGTGGCTATGCTGTCCTGCCAATGGCAATAGAGCAGAATATTCTTGCTGCAGTTTCTGTCAGTGACTCCAAAACCATCCAGCTGGCCAACGCTGACCCCAAATACAAGTGAGTAACTATATTTTTTTAATGACAGAATTTTGTTTAATAAAAATAAATTGGTCACATTTAGTCAAAGAAAATATGAAAAAGGTAATTGAGACTTTTTATCCCACAATTCTCTCTCAGTTCTCTCAGAATTATCTCACAGGTCTGTCTTTTTTCCAAGGATTGCAAGTTTATGTCACAATGGCAAATTATAAACTCAGAATTTGATTAAAATTAAAATTTAAAACTGCAATTTTTAAGAAAAAAGTTTGAATCGAAATTCATAACTCACAATTGTGAGATATAACAAGAAGCAATTACTTTTTTCGATATATATTTGTATTCTGTGACAGAAATGAGCGTTCATTAATATAAGTAAGCTAATTATGGATATGGAAGCTTATTTCCATCACAGAATAAAAATATGAATTGTGACTTTTTATTTTACAATTCAGACTTTTTTTGGAAGTTTATATCTCACACTGTTATAAATGGTTCGCAATTAATACTTTTTTTTCAGAATTAGGAGTTTAGATCTTGCTATTCCAAGTTATTAATTGTGAGATGGAAATTTGCAATTGCAAGAAAAAAAATTGTGAGATTAAAAAGACACATTTTTCACAATTTTGACTTTTTCTAATGATTGCAAGTCTATCTCACAGTTGCAAGTTATTATTAATTGTAAATTAAAAATTACAAGTTTATAATTTGCCATTGTGAGATGTAAACTTGCAATCTATAAAAAAAAGTCAGAATTGTAAGATATAAATTCACAATTGCAAGAAAAAGTCGCAATTATCTTTTTCATATTTTTATTCTGTGGTGGAAATAAGATTCCATATAGTTAATTACTAACTTACTTTATGAATGCTTTTTTCTGCCACAGACAAAATATATATATATAAGTAATTGGTACTTTTTATATCTTATAGTTATGAACTTGCAATTCATACTTTTTTCCCCTAAGAGTCACAAGTTTATATCTTGCATTTGGAAGTTTAATTAATTAATTGTGAGATATAAACTCAAAATTCCCAAAAATTTTAAAAATTATGAGATAAAAATTCGCCATTACCATTTTTTAAATATTTTATATACTTACATACTTATATATACTTATATACTTTATATACTCCATATACTTACATACTTATTTATTAATTCATTTTTTCTTTCATTTATTTAAACACATTAAACTCATTTATTTATGCAAATTTTTGCCAGAGAATTCTGCCTTTTTTCTAGGGATTGCAAGTTTCTATCTCACAATTGCAAGTTATTAATTGTAAATTCAGAATTACGAGTTTATAATTTGCATTGTGAGATAAAATCTGAGAATACTGAGAAAAAGTAAAATCAGAATTGTGACTCACAATTCTGAGAAAAAAAGTCTTGTGGGATAAATTGTGGAATACTTATTTCTGCCACAGAATAAAAATGTATATCTGAAAAGTAATTGCTACTTTACAATTAAAAAGTTAATTACATTTATTGTGATATTGCAAGTTTATATCTCACAATGGCAAATTAATAATTATAAATTCAAAAATACGAGTTTATAATTTGCCATTGTGAGACGTAAACTTGCAATCTTTAGAAAAGAAGTCTTGTGAGATATTAAATTCACAATTACAAGAAAAAAAGTGCAGGATAATAAAATAGAATCGCAAGTTTATATCTCGCATAAAAGTAAATTAATTCATTGTGAGATATAAACTCAAAATTCTAAAAATACATAAATAAAAATCTGAATTGCAACCAAAAAAAATTGCCATTACCCTTTTTATTTTTTTTAAATGTATTTTTATTCTGTGGTGGAAATAAGCTTCCATATACTTAATTATTTATGGATGTTTATTTCTGCCACAGAATAAAATTATTAAGAAATAAATAATTTGTGACTTTATTTTACTTTTTTTTTTTTTTTTTTTTTTTTTACATCTCACTATTGTGAGTTATAAATTTCGCAATTAAGACTTTTTTCAGAATTTGACATTTTTATCTTGCAATTTCAAGTTATTAATTGTGAAAAAGAGACTTTCAATTGCAATAACAAAGTCAAAACTAAGATTAAAAAGATACAATTACTTTTTTAATATTTTTATTCTGTAGTGGGAATAATATTCCATATACTTATTTATTCATCTATCTATCTATCTATTTTTTTTAATTAATTCATATATATATTTCAGGGATTTCACTGTGTCTGTTGATGGCATCTCCATTGACAGAGAGGATCCTCAATGGCACTATTACTTCCTTTGTGGCGTGAGAGGAATCCAGGTGAGCTGATTAATATCTCTTATAATGCGTACTTGCTTAATTGCATTATAATTACAGTCATTTGACCTTTGACCTTATGTATTCAGGAGCACTTGAGCTTGTCTTCATTGGCAGGGATGTGTTGTGTGGTAGACGGGACTATCCCGGCCAGCTCAGGTCTCTCCAGCTCCAGTGCCTTGGTGTGCTGTGCCGGCCTGGTCACGATGGAGGCCAATCAGAAGTCTCTGTCTAAGGTTGTCCTTAATGTAATTCCTCTAAATGCATTACACACAACTGCTGCTTATCATAAATGTGCATTGATGTCATTTCAGGTGACTCTTGCAGAGACGTGTGCCAAATGTGAGCGCTATATTGGCACTGAGGGGGGAGGGATGGATCAGTCGATTTCTTTCCTGGCGGAGGAGGGAACAGTAAGCCATGTGTTTTGTTTCATGTGCATTTGATTCATTTTTGGTATATTTTGTTTTAAGACTTAAAATATAAAAAAACATAAAATATGTCATGGAAAACCCATGAAAGATTTACATTTTAAAAAAATCCACATCATTTTATGCATATTTTGGACTATGGGGGGCCCTATTATTTCGATGACGTCAAATGGTTGCACTTGGTGAGCTGCTGGCGCTACCTGTTGGTATTTTTACCACAACACAACTCAGAAAATAAAATACTGATATGATGACCACAGCTACTGAAAGAGCATACAGGTGGCGATGGATATAAGCGTAGACTTAAACCAAATGCTTTACCATCGATTTTTCCTCACAAGGAGTCTAAACGCCCTGGATATCAAGTGAAATCCACGCTGAGAGACATTCTTCAGTGGCTGTGGCATCACAACAAGCGTTGCTTGTTAACATCCTGCCAGGATGGCATCTAGCGTTTCTTGTCTCTGCCATTTGTAAGCTCTTTCAGTAGCTGTGGTCTACTAACAGCTTCAAAGGCATCAGGGCTGAAGTGGAGAGAACAAAGATGCAGGTCTTTAGGAAGTTTTATTCGTCCACAGGCATCTTCCCGTTCTTTTCTTCTCTTCTTAATCACTAGAAAAGCACTGAAGACTTGCATCACTTCTCTTGTTGCCTCTCGACTAAAAATTACAACCAAAAGCCACACAATGTGGAATTGTATCAGTATTTTATTATCCGACTTATGTTGCAGTAAAAATACCAACAGGCAGCACCAATAACTTACCGGGTGCAACCATTTCACATCATTAAAATAATGGCACCCCCATAGTCCAAAATATGTATAAAAAAACTTAAATCTGTCATGGGTTTTTTCTACTACATATTCAGTAGGAGACATCATTTATGTAATATTAAGCCATGCAAGTCCTACCTGTTTCCCTTTAACACTGTGCATCTACAAATGCAATTTTTATTGGTCATTTAGCTTGATTTTTCTCTTTTTTCCCCCCCATTTTCAATTTCTCAAGGCGAAGCTGATCGAGTTTAATCCTCTGCGAGCCACAGACGTTAGGCTGCCTGATGGGGCCGTCTTTGTAATCGCCAGCTGTTGTGTGGAGATGAACAAGGCGGCTTCATCACACTTTAACATGAGAGTGGTGGAGTGCCGCATTGCAACAAAGGTCTGAATGTCAGATGCATCTAGAATGATAGTTTAGTCTTTTTAATTTAAGCATTTAATTGGCAGTTCACCAGAAATGTACACAAAAATTTGGCAAGATTCTTATGTTTTTGAAAGAAGCCTCTTTTTCTCACAAAGGCTTCATTTATTTATTATGTATTACTAATTTATAATACTGTGAAATATTGCAATTTAAAACAACAGTTTTTCATTTGAATATATTTTAAAGTGTAATTTATGCCTGTGATGCAAAGCTAAATTTTCAGCATTATTACTTTCATCATTCTAATATTCTGAATTGATGAATAGAAAGTTCAAAAGAACTGCTTATGTTTTGAAATTGAAATCTTTTGTAACCTTCTTGTCACTTTTGATCAATGACCTTTGTGACCCTGGTGTATAAATGGTAGTGTATATAATGTACAGTGATGAATCTAAAAGTCGTTCAACATTGTGAGTACACTTAACGTTATTTCCAGTAGGTGGCGCTGCAACCAAATGTTTGTGGTATTTTTAGGGCAGCTATAAGAACAGTTTTGTGTTAATCAGCAGTCGTTGAGATGGTGACTCACTTCTTGTTTGCCATCTTCACCATCAAATCGGTTGAAAAGTTTCAACAGGACTTTGAGCAACCAAAATTAGAATCTGAATTAGAATCTAGAATTATTAGAGACTCAAGATTTAAATCCAGAAGAAGCGAACTAATAATAAACTTCAGTGGTTGGCAACTTATAATTATCTGGAATCACAACCAGTCAAAAGTTTTTGAACAGTAAGATTTGAAAAGTCTCTTCTGCTCTTCAAGTCTGCATTTATTTGATCCAAAGTCCAGCCAAAACAGTAACATTTGAAATATTTTTACTATTTAAAATAACTTATATTTGTATATATTTTAAAATGTGAATATTCCTGTGATCAAAGCTAAATTTTTAGCATCATTACTCCGTCTTTAGTGTCATATGGTCCTTAAGAAATCATTCTAATATCTTATTTTTATTAGTATTATTTAGGGCTGTCCCCGACTATGAATTTTCATAGTCGAATCAGAATTTTCGAATCCTTCTATAGTCGAATCATCTAGGCCTATGTGTGTGTGTGAATGGGTTGGGAGGGGCACGACACTATAGTCAGCAGGAGGGTAAAACAGTTTTTATTTTATTTTACACACTGCACACAGCAACAACTTTTAATAAAGCGACCAAAACTGCCTGCCAACTGACAAACGAACTTATTTAGGTTTAAATAAAAACACAGAACGCGTCTTTTAGTTCTAAAAACGCGAGGCGCACAGCACTGCCTTTTTTGCTAAGCAACGACCGAAACAGCTGTCCTGTCAGTCAAATCAAAGGATCATAGCGCGAACGCTCTAAAATCTTAGTTTTTTGCTGTTAAGTAAACTGTCATATTAGCAGAAACCCTAAATAATACAGCTCCTGGTTACCCACGATAGACACCAAAGGTTTCTCCTCCATTTCTTGCAGTCTCCGGACTTTTTAAGCAACTGTAAACTTTCGTCACCACAACAGAAGGCCCGCCTCTCCATTCATTCGATTGGACAATGGAAAAGAACGCGAATGACGTTGGGCGTTTTTCCGCTCAGAGTTGATTTTTTTTTTCAACTTCAGGCGCTCAGAGCGCTCCTGCAAAAACGCGAGGCGCGGGGGGCGAATATACAGAGTGCAGAACGCTCACTGCTTACAGAAAACCATTCAAAAGAGGCGCCTCCAATTGCAAAAACGCGTTCGGTGTGATCGCCGCCTAATCCCTGGAGATAGGGCCGATTGCAGAACAGCAGAACCATACGTCACAGCAGTCACACGGCAGCAGCGCCACGGCAGCAGGCTCAGACGGTAGTGGGCGGAGTCTCCATCTGAGATCGAAAGTGGGTGAAAATAATGATCAACTTATATTTTTCTATATATTTTTAAACAGTATAAACTGAGTACAAAGCTCAAACAAAAAACAAAACAAAACTTGAGCAATAGAATGTTTTTATTTAGTTAAACTATATTTTTTACCTAATCATTTCAGTATTAACCAATTTTTCATTGTACATAATACCATGTACTATACACTATACCCATCATAAACTGGATTTTCCCAAAAAATATTACAAAATCAAACAAAACATATAGCACAGAAGGCACACATTTAACAACAATAATAACCACACATTACTCACCTAACTAAATTAGTTTAAACCTAAAATAAATCAAAACTCTTTAAACATGCAATTAATCCAGAGGCATGATTTGTTCACACACTCATTAAGGAAATGTCCATATCATCCTTAAATTCAAAGTGAAGCATGAAGGGCTCTTTGGCCAGCAGACTCTCATCATTTGTTTCTGCCATTATAAAAGTTCATTATGTTGCTGCACATGAAATATAACGCGAATAACATTAAATAAATATTTTTTATAAGGTTACACACTGATTATTTATAACTTAAACCCCATTTTTCTACCCATCCGTTGGTCGCGCATATACGCCATGTTTGTAGTTTTTTTTTTTACACTTTTTATGCGTATTTGTAGTTCTAATCAAATCCTCGTTCAACACGCAATGTGTTGTGGGCAATATAATAGCCGTTAGAGTGCGCATTAATCCGTACTTCGAATTCTAAAGGTAAATTGTAGTAGACCTTCCGGAAATCTTTAGAATACTTTTTAGGACATACCAATTCTATTTTCGAATACTATTTAGGACGGATATTTTGTGGGACCTGATTGGGCTGCAGCAGGAGACTCCGCCCACTACCGTCTGAGCCTGCTGCCGTGGCGCTGCTGCCGTGTGACTGCTGTGACATATGGTTCTGCTGTTCTGCAATCAGTCATTATTGAATCCCTGCCGTCAAGATGGTCCGCATCTCATCATGGATCAGGGCAAGCGAAAATTAAAACTGGCACAGGGGTGGTTAGATGTCTTCACAAACACGTTAAAAATATTTATTGAACGCTTCTTTCTTTTCACTTTTGTTTTTACTGCACGATCATAATCAAAGGCTGTATATAACTTAATATAACCGTACAAAACCAGTAGTTCTGTGTGCAATTAGACATTGAGCACCCCCATATTGCCAAAATGGTATGATGCTCGTTTCACCCGCGAAGATTCGACTGTGAGATCGGTGGTCGAATCAGGCTCCGCATATCGATGCATCGAACCTTCGACTATTCGGGGACAGCCCTAGTATTATTATCAATATTTAAAACAGTTGAGTCATTTTTTTCAGGATTCTTTGATGAATAGAAAGATCCAAAGATCAGTATTTATCTGAAATAAAATGTTTTTGTAACATTATACACTATACCATTCAAAAGCTTGGAGCCAGTATAATAATGTTTTTTGGAGGGAAAGAAATGATAGAAATTAATACTTTTATTTAGCAAGGATGCTTTAATTTAATCAAAAGTGATGATAAAGACCTTGATAGTGTTACAAAAGATTTCTATTTCAGATAAACGCTGTTCTTTTGAACTTCCTATTCATCAAAGAAACTTGAAAAATTCTACTCAGCTGCTTTCAACATAATAATAATAAAAAGAATATTAGAATGATTTCTAACGGATCGTGTGACTGGAGTAATGATGCTAAAAAAGTTACCTTTGTTCACAGGAATAAATTACATTTTAAAATATATTCAAATAGAAAACAGTTATTTCAAATAATAAAAATATTTCAGAATTGTAGTGCTTTTGCTGTATTTTAGATCAAATAAATGCAGGCTTGGTGAGCAGACTATTTAAAAAACATTAAAAATCTTACTGTTCAGAAGCTTTTGACTGGGAATGTAAATCAGGAACTTGTGCACAAATTTCCCAAAAAGTCTAATTTCTAAAAATTTTGGATTAGTATATTCATGGTAGAATATCTGAATCTTGTTCTGCAGATGCTGGCTAAGGCGCGTGGTCTGGACTGGAGTCGTCTGCTGAAGCTGGGCGATCTGCAGAAGGAGCTGCAGGTGAGTCTGGAGCAGATGCTGGAGCTAGTGGAGGAGGTTCTGCACCCTGAGCCCTACGGCAGAGATGAGATCTGCAAGACTCTGGGCATCAGCAACGAACAGCTGTGTGAAAACATCCTCAGTGCCAACACACAACACGGTGAGAGAGCAGTCACGGACAACAGGAAATCAAAATAAACACTCCTTACTTTATTAATACACATTCCTGGTCTTATTGGGAGAATAATTTTACATTGCTTTATATTAGCTCAAATTCTAGATAATATTATGGTTACACTTTACAATTGATGTATTAACTGAATATGTCAGGGGGACTTTAAAGAAGTAGTTCACTTTCAGAACAAAAATTTACAGATAATGTACTCTCCCCCTTGTCATCCAAGATGTTCATGTCTTTCTTTCTTCAGTTGTAAAGAAATGATGTTTTTTGAGGAAAACATTTCAGCATTTCTCTCTATATAATGGACTTCTATGGTGCCCCTGAGTTTGAACTTCAAAAATGCAGCTTCAAAGGGCTCTAAACGATCCCAGCTGAGGAAAGAAGGGTCTTCGGTTATTTAAAAAAAAAAAAAAATACAATTTATATACTTTTTAACTTCAAATGCTTGTCTTGTCTAGTTCTGTGTGTACTCTGTGTAGAGATTAAAAAGTATATAAATTGTAAATGTTTTATAAAATAACTGATCGTTTCGCTAGATACCCCTTATTCCTCAGCTGGGATCGTTTAGAGCCATTTGAAGCTGCATTTTGGAAGTTCAAACTCGGGGGCACCATAGAAGTCCATTATATAGAGAGAAATCCTGAAATGTTTTCCTCAAAAAACATCATTTCTTTACGACTGAGGGAAGAAAGACATGAACATCTTGGATGACAAGGGGGAGAGTACATTATCTGTCAATTTTTGTTCTGTAAGTGAACTACTCCTTTAAGTATATATTTTATGTCTAGGAGGTTTAGCTCAGTGGTTCTCAATCCTGGTCCTGGGGGACCCCTGCTCTGCACATTTTGCATGTCTCCCTTATTTAACACACCTGACTGAGATCATTAGCTGATTAGTTCAGTTCATGGATCTCTCTCCTCATGAGCTGATGATCTCAATCAGGTGTTAAATAAGGGAAACATGCAAAATGTGCAGAGCAGGGGTCCCCCAGGACCAGGACTGAGAACCACTGGTTTAGCTGACAAAAAAAGTTTGGGAAACCCTGGCTTAAGGCACTAACTAATAGGACCTTACTCTAAATTGTGACCAATACATGTATATATGGGCCATTCTACAGAATTGGTGCACACTGCTGTCCCACAACCAATAAACACATTTAAAAAGCATTTCAGTATTCAAATCTTAGATTTTTACTAAGATCCTTCTATTATCAATTGAAACCCACAATAATATCAGTTAGCTTAATATATATAAAATCATCATTTATTGGGTACTTTCAATTGGGAGGTGGCTGTCCCGAACCCTAACCCCTAAATTTCAACTTTAGAAAATGATATTGAAATCATTTTTGCATTTTATTCCATTGTTGTTTTATAAAATATATTTTAGATTTTTTATAAAATGTTTCTTTTATATTTGTATTTTATATTTTCTTTCATGTCACTACTGAAACAGTGTATGTTTTAGTCCATTGGCTGAGACTGATTTTGACTACACCCCTACATTTATGATCAGGAAATATTCATGTGTGTTCATGTGTTCATCTACATGCTGAGTAGTCCTATCATTTTGAGGTAAATGTGTTCAAAAGTCTGAAAATCTGTGTGTAACTTTAAGGAACATCACTAACGAACACTTTTTTCCCTCCAATTAAGCACACTTTTTTGGATGTTTTTTCATAACATTTAGTTTTTATATGTGTACAACTGTTCAGAACTGTGCTAGCTGACCATGTGCGGATTAGCAGCTTTGAGCTGGGTTCAAAAGTATCTGAAATTGTCACTACCGAAACAGCCACAACCGTAACATGGGATGTTTTGTCAAAAAAAAGTATACTGAATTATCAGCTAAGATGTTATGATAGTGTTTGGTTCAATGTATATTCAAACTAATGGATTCAAAATACAACAAATCTCATAAAATATACTTGAAATATTGCTAAAAATGTAATTGTTATTGATTTACCTCTGAAAAAAATAGCAAAAAAATATATATATTTACAATGCAGATGTAAGCAAAATCTTAATAGGTCAATATAACCCTTCTAATTAAATTATTATTACTGTGTTTTGGTAGTGACACATTTGGGGAGAGAACAAATATTCCAAAACTTTCTGAAAATACAATGAGAATTAACTACACATTTACTAGAAATGTGTACCTTGGATATTATACCATTTCCATACATGCATAATTTGGGGGAAAAGACCATTTTTTTTCAAGACGTTTCCAACTGAAGTTTGTAGAATGGCCCATATATGTATTACTTCTGAGACCGAACTCTTCTGTTTTTTTACCTCAGCGACTGATTTTAAATTGTACCAGCGTGCCAAGCACGTGTACGGCGAGGCTGCGCGTGTCCTGCAGTTTAAGACCGTGTGCGACTCTTCCCCTGCCAACGCCGTTGCTCAGCTGGGCGACCTGATGAACCGAAGCCACGCCAGCTGCAGAGACTTGTACGAGTGCAGCTGCCCCGAGCTGGACCAGCTGGTGGACATATGTCTGTGAGTGAGACTGCCTGGTGATGCCATATCGCACATTATGAACTTAATATAAAAACATTTAGCTATTAATATGCTTTTTTTCTATTCACGTACACCACTGGTCAAACGTTTGGGATAATTAAGACTTATTAATGTCTTGAAAAAAGTCTCTTGTGCTCACCAAGACTGCATTTATTTGATCAAAAATGCAGTAAATCTAAAAGAACTGTTTTCTGTTGTAATACCGTTGAGGTCAAAAGTTTACATACACCTTGCAGAATCTGCAAAATGTTAATTATTTTACCAAAATACTTACTGTTACTGTTTATTTAGTATAGACCTGAATAAGATATTTCACATAAAATATGTTTACATATAGTGCACAAGAGAAAATAATAGTTGAATTTATAAAAATGACCCCGTTCAAAAGTTTACATACACTTGATTCTCAATACTGTGTTGTTACCTGAATGATCCACAGCTGTGTTTTTGTTTAGTGATAGTTGTTCATGAGTTCAGGACAAACAAGGGACTCATGAACAACTATCACTAAACAAAAACACAGCTGTGGATCATTCAGGTAACAACACAGTATTGAGAATCAAGTGTATGTGAACTTTTGAACAGGGTCATTTTCATAAAATATTTTCTCTTGTGGACTTATTCAGGTTCTTTCTTTCATTCGTTCAAAAACATTTGACCAGTGTTTATTACATGATGCTCAACTTTGAACTGAATGAGTCACGTCTCTGAGCTCACGTGGCAAACTAATCGAAATTGCCTGAGTCTGTCTAATGAATTGGCGTTTTAGCAACATCTTCTTGCTCCCTTCACAGGCAGGCGGGCGCTGTGGGGTCGAGGTTAACCGGAGCTGGATGGGGAGGTTGCACAGTTTCCATGGTGCCCGGGGAACGAATAGATTCTTTTCTCCAAACTGTGAGAGAGCGTTATTACGTGCCTGACGCCCGTCGATCCGCTCTGGAAAAGCAGAGTCTATTCGTGACAAGGCCGGGAGGAGGGGCGGCAATTTTCATAGAGGAATGAAAAGTAGCGGGGCCAATTTTCTCTCGTTTTAGAAACACAATCGAGCCTGTGACCTCCGAAGCAGGAGGTGGTATGTATAATGGCAGATTATGAAGAAAGGGAAACAGATTGCTTTTTTACTCTGTACGTCGTTAAAAAATTGAAGAAATCAGTGCTCTGATCTTTTTATATTCATTTTAAGGTTGTCAAGGCATTAGAGAAAGTGCCAAGAAATTAGTACATTCCTGCTTTTACTGAAAATGTTGAAGGTTAATATTCAATTAGTTATGTTTAATAAAAGATCATAATGTTTTCAAGCCTCATCATTTACTTTTTAGGATTAATAATAAAAGTTGTTAGTGGGAGAAACTATTTTAAAGTGTTACAAGTAAATTCCAGTCACATTTTTCATTGTTTGGTGGCTAAATCTAGTCAATTTTTGATATGTGAAACATGATTGCAAACATTTCTGTTTAAATAAATTAAACAATGGCCATTTAATGCATATCATATAAAAAATTACAATGACTCGTATAAAAATCCATGCATTTAAATAAAAACGATAAACAATCTGCATGGTCTTTGACAAAATAGCACAGCAGAAAATCCTATACATTCGTCATAAATATATGTAACATAACATTAAATTAACATGTCAACTGTACATTCATAAATGTCGCACGACCCCCTTTGTCAAATAAATTACTTAAAAAATACGTTCTACGCTAATGTAGGCAATGAGGGCGATGAACAGCCTGAAAAAAAGTGTGATACAATCGAAGAAAAAAATAATGGCGCCACATTCAACTTGACAGAACTTAAAAGTACTTCCTTTAATGAAAGGGAAACAAAAAGGCATAAAAATCCTTTCAGTAAAGAAATGCCCACTTTATAGACCTTTGTATTATACGACAGCGTTTTAGTGCCACGTTAAAAAATGTAAAAAAAAATCTAAGATTACGAGATTAAAGTCATAATATTTCGAGAATGAAGTCGAATTTACGAGAATAAAGTCGAAATATTATGAAAATAAAGTCGAAATACTACGAGAATTAATTCAAAATATTACGAGAATAAAGTAGAAATTACGAGAATAGTCAAAATATTATGAGAATAAAGTCGAAATATTACGAGAATAAAGTCAAATTATTTTAAGAATAAAGGCAAAATATTCAGAGAATAAAGTCAAAATATTTTGAGAATAAAGTCGAAATATTTCAAGAATAAATTTTAAAAACTATGAGAATTAATTCGAAAATATTTAGAGAATAAAGTCAAAATATTTAGAGAATAAATTTGAAATATTATAAGAATAAAGTCGAAATACTATGAGAATTAAGTGGAAATTACATTAAGTCAAAATATTTTGAGAATAAAGTCGAAATTACGTTAAGTCAAAATATTTTGAAAATAAATTTTAAATATTTTGAGAATAAAGTCGAAATTACGATATTAAGTCAAAATATTTTGAGAATAAATTTAAAATATTATGAAAATAAAGTCGATATACTATGAGAATTAATTCGAAATATTACAAGAATAAATTTGAAATATGAGAATAAAGTCTAAATATTTTGAGAATAAAGTCGAAATATTTTGAGAATAAATTTAAAATATTATGAAAATAAAGTCGAAACACTATGAGAATTAATTCAAAATATTACAAGAATAAAGTTGAAATATTATGAGAATAAAGTCAAAATATGAGAATAAAGTCGAAATATTTTGAGAATAAAGTCGAAATATTTTGAAAATAAATTTTAAATATTTTGAGAATAAAGTCGAAATTACGATATTAAGTCAAAATATTTTGAGAATAAATTTAAAATATTATGAAAATAAAGTCGATATACTATGAGAATTAATTCGAAATATTACAAGAATAAATTTGAAATATGAGAATAAAGTCTAAATATTTTGAGAATAAAGTCGAAATATTTTGAGAATAAATTTAAAATATTATGAAAATAAAGTCGAAACACTATGAGAATTAATTCAAAATATTACAAGAATAAAGTTGAAATATTATGAGAATAAAGTCAAAATATGAGAATAAAGTCGAAATATTTTGAGAATAAAGTCGAAATATTTTGAAAATAAATTTTAAATATTTTGAGAATAAAGTCAAAATTACTATATTAAGTCAAAATATTTTGAGAATAAATTTAAAATATTATGAAAATAAAGTCGATATACTATGAGAATTAATTCGAAATATTACAAGAATAAATTTGAAATATGAGAATAAAGTCTAAATATTTTGAGAATAAAGTCGAAATATTTTGAGAATAAATTTAAAATATTATGAAAATAAAGTCGAAACACTATGAGAATTAATTCAAAATATTACAAGAATAAAGTTGAAATATTATGAGAATAAAGTCAAAATATTCTGAGAATAAAGTCGAAATATTTTGAGAATAAAGTCGAAATATTTTGAGAATAAATTTGAAATATTATGAGAATAAAGTCGAAATACTATGAGAATTAAGTGGAAATTACGAAATTAAGTCAAAATATTTTGAGAATAAATTTAAAATATTTTGAGAATAAAGTCGAAATTATGATATTAAGTCAAAATATTTTGAGAATAAATTTGAAATATTATGAGAATAAAGTCGAAATACTACGAGAATTAAGTCAAAATATTTTGAGAATAAAGTCTAAATATTTTGAGAATAAATTTTAAATATTACGGGAATAAAGTAAAAATTACGAGAACAAAGTCGAAATACTACAAGAATAAAGTCGAAATATTTTGCAAATAAAGTTGAAAGACTTTGTAATGTCTCCCGGCGCTCTGAATCTGGGCCAGTTGCATGCGCAATAGGCTAGAATATAATCTCAAAATATTATGATTATGTCTCATAATTGCTATGAATTAGTACCAAAACATTTCTACTTTATTCTCGTAATTTTGACTTTATTTGTTAAATATTTTGACTTTATTATCATAATATTCAACTTTATTATAATAATATTTCAACCTTATTCTCGTAATTTCGACTTTATTCTCGTAGTATTTAGACTTTATTCTCGAAATATTACGACTTTATTCTCATAGTATTTAGACTTTATTCTCGAAATATTATGACTTTATTCTCGTAGTATTTAGACCTAATTCTCGTAATATTTTGATTTTATTCTTGTAATATTTTGACTTTATTCTCATAGTATTTAGACTTTATTCTCGTAGTATTTAGACCTAGTTCTCGTAATATTTTGATTTTATTCTTGTAATATTTTGACTTTATTCTCATAGTATTTAGACTTTATTCTCGTAGTATTTAGACCTAATTCTCGTAATATTTTGATTTTATTCTTGTAATATTTTGACTTTATTCTCATAGTATTTAGACTTTATTCTCGTAGTATTTAGACCTAGTTCTCGTAATATTTTGATTTTATTCTTGTAATATTTTGACTTTATTCTCATAGTATTTAGACTTTATTCTCGTAGTATTTAGACCTAATTCTCGTAATATTTTGATTTTATTCTTGTAATATTTTGACTTTATTCTCATAGTATTTAGACTTTATTCTCGTAGTATTTAGACCTAGTTCTCGTAATATTTTGATTTTATTCTTGTAATATTTTGACTTTATTCTCATAGTATTTAGACTTTATTCTCGTAGTATTTAGACCTAATTCTCGTAATATTTTGATTTTATTCTTGTAATATTTTGACTTTATTCTCATAGTATTTAGACTTTATTCTCGTAGTATTTAGACCTAGTTCTCGTAATATTTTGACTTTATTTTCGTAATATTTTGACTTTATTCTCGTAGCATTTAGACCTAATTCTCGTAATATTTTGACTTTATTCTTGTAATATTTTGACTTTATTCTCGAAATATTTTGACTTTATTCTCGAAATATTACGACTTTATTCTCGTATTATTTTGACTTTATTCTCGAAATATTTCAACTTTATTTGCATAATTTTAACTTTATTCTTGACTTTAATCTCGTAATCTTACAATTTTTTAGCGTAGCACTACAACGCCGTCATAGTATTAGATACGTGGAATTCTAGAAGTTAAAACGCACTGTAAATGCTTCAGTCTATCATCTTAATGAAGGCACGACTTTGCGTAAAAACTCAATATTCTCATTTCACTGAGCTGCATGCAAAAGCACTAACTACTTTTGAGTTATGAACAATCGTGGAATGTTTTTACACTTTTGTTCTTTTTTAAAAAAAAGAGGTATATTTAAACCAAATTTGGCATTTTAAACCCATTTAATTGAAAAAGCTAGAGCGAGCTTTGCAACGCCAACATAAGATTTACAGCCAATGCGGCGTCGATATCAGACATTCCTAATTGTTACTACTCATTAAGTAGCTTGATGCATTTGGGTGCATTTTAGTAAACCGATGCAGCTTCCAGGTCTTTAAACATTAGTTATATTTAATATGCGATGCATTTATAATCCTAAACCTCTGCAGATGGCTGTTTTTAAGAAAATAAGAGGTATTATTTCACACACTTGTACATATTTGCTCCCTTATGCTTTATTAGTCTTATTAGAATAATGTTATTTGTTGAACGTAAACTCAGGTTTAATTTATTGTTCCCGATGCCTGAAACATAGGCATATGGAGGCCTGTTTTCGCAACGGGATAAGAAAGTTTAAACAGGTATATGTGACTTTTGAGCTCAGAAAAAAACTGAATTGTGAGGTTGTGAGATGTAAGCTCACAATTCTGAGGGGAAAAAATCTAAATTGCGGGAAAAAAGTCAGAATACTTACTTTTTTTCTCAGAATTCTAGGTATACATTTCGCAATTTATTTTTTTAATCATGGAATTAAAAATAAAAAAGGTAACTACAGCTTTATCTCACAATTTGTACTTTTTCTTGCAGTTGCAAGATATCTCACAATTCCAACTTTTATTCAGAGAACTGAGTTAACATCTCACAAGTCTGACTTTTTTCTCACAATTGCTAGACATTCTGTGGAGAAACTCAGAATTGCAAGAAAAAAAAGTCAGAATTTCAAGATGTAAACTCTTTTTTTCTTGTGTTTATATATCACAATTTTATTTTATTTTCCTCAGAATTCTAGGTTTAAATTTTGAAATGCTATTTTTTCCATCATGGAATAAAAAATAAAAATGGTAACTGCTGCTTTATCTCACAAGATTCAAGATATAAACTCAAAATTCTTTTTCTTGCAATTCAAATTTTATATTTCGCAATTTTGAATTTTATTCTTAGAATTGTTTTCATTGTTTTTATATCTCACAATCTGCACTTTTTCCCTCAGAATTTTATGTTAACATTTTACAATTCCATTTTAATTTGTCATAGAATTAAAAATACAAAGGTAGCTTTGTCACAATTTGCACTTTTTTCTTGTAATTGCGAGATAATAACTCACAATTTCTGACTTTTTTTCAAAGAACTGAGTTTGTATCTCACAATTGTACATTAAAACCTCCCAGTTCTACTTCTTTGCCTCTCAATTTAGACTTTTTTTATTAGAATTCTAAGTTTATATTTCACAATATTTTTTTTGTAATGGAATTAAAAATAAAGTAGAAAACAGCAGCTTAATCTCACAATTTGTACTGTTTTCTTGTAATTGCAAGTTTATATCTCACAACTGTAAGTTGACATCTCACAATTCTACTTTTTTTTCACAATTGCGAGAAAAGAAGACAGAATTGTGAGATGTGAGCTCAGAATTCTGAGTTAAAAGTATTTCAAAATATAAACTCTGAATTCTTTTCCTCGCAATTCTGAGTTTTGGCTTTTTTTCCCCCTTAGAATTCTAGTTTTACATTTAGCAATTGTCATGAAATAAAAAATAAAAAAGGGTACTGCACCTTTATCTCACAATTTGTTCTTTTTTCTTATAATTGCGTAATAAATTTCACAATTCCTGACTTTTCTTCAGAGAAAGGAATTTGTATCCTAATATCTTGCAATTCTGACTTTTTTTCTTGTCTTGTAATTGTTTTCTCACAATTACAAGACAAGAATTTCAAGACAAACCCAGAATTTGTTTTCTCGCAATTCTGACTTTATATTTGACAATTTTTACTTTTTTCTCAGAATTGTAGGTTTTCAATTTCTGTCTTTTCTTCAGAGCATTTAATTAGTATCTTAATATCTTGCAATTCTGATTTTTTTCCACAATTGAGAAAAAAGAAGAATTGTGAGATGTAAGCTCAGAATTCCCGAGAAAAATTCAGAATAGTGAAAGAAAAAAAATGGAATTAAAAAAAAGGTAACTGCGGCTTTATCTCACAATTTGTACTTTTTTCTTGTAATTGCGAGTTAATATATTACAATTTCTGACTTTTCCTCAGAGAACTGAGTTTGTGTCTTAACATCTCACAATTCTAAAGAAAAAGTTGGAATTGAGAGAAAAAAGTCAGAATTTCAAGATATAAACTCATATTTGCAATAAATTATGAGTTTATATCTCACAATTTTGACTTTTTTTTTTTTTTGTTTTTAGAACTCTAGGTTTACATTTCGCAATCTGTTTTTTGGTCATGAAATTAAAAATTTAAAAAGTTATCTGCAGCTTTTTCTCGCAATTTGTACTTTTTCTTGTAATTGCGAGATATCTCACAATTTTTGACTTTTCTTCAGAGAAATGAGTTTGTATCTCACAATTGTGAATTAACATCTCGCAATTGTAAGAAAAAAAAGTCAGAACTGCGAGATGTTAACTCACCATTGTGAGATAAAAATTCATTTCTCTGAAGAAATGTCAGAAATTGTGAGATATCTGACAATTAGAAGACAGAATTGTGATTACAATTTTTTTTTTTATCCCGTGGCGGAAACAAGCTTCCGTGCAAATTCATAAAAGCAAGTTTCTGAAACTTGAAATACAAAAGCGGTGCCTTTTCCGAGAAAACGCTGAACTTGAATTTGTGCCAGAAGAGGTGAGAATACAAAATGAAATCAAATCTAAGGTTCATTTTCAAATTCAAACATATGCCTTGTAAAACGGGAGCAGATTTGCATGAGAAAATGAGTGTTATCTGTGCTTCATTGTGCTGGCTCTTTGGAGTCTCCTGTGCATGTCTAGCCCTCCCATAGTCTAGTCGCGCCCACGGGCATCTCTGGGAGCCCAGAGTGTGTCTGCTCACAATCCATTATCATTTCCTCATATTGAAGACAGGCGCTAATTCCTCTTCCTTCAGTAAAGGAAGATAAACACTCCTTTATCTGGCCTCCAAGTCTTCCACCAGTACCTCTTGGTTTTGGTCAATTTCCCTCCTAAATCCAGTGCTGTTGGTCTCTGCCGCATTGGTGGTGTCGTTCACCCCGCTGTTTTTCACCAAGCTGGTGCTTCTTGTGGGTGAGGATAGTGGGTATGTGGAAGTAGAGGATGTGGGTACCTTCATGTTCTTGCCGGAGGTGATGAGTTCTCCATATCCCTGCTGGTGGGCGAAAGCGTACGCCGAACGCCGAGAACTCGTCCTGCGGACTCTCCTGAGGTTCTGCTCTTGAGGACCCTGCCTCCTAGAGGCCTGCTGAAGTAAACGCACCTGCGGGAGGGAAAACTGGTTTTGACATCCAATTGCAGTCAATGGTAAAACAGCATATTAATTATCTTAAATTTCCACTGTGTAAGACGTGTTTATGTAACAACCTTGTCAGTCTGTGTTGGATAGAGGTCAGCCTTGATGAAGCGGACAGCCACCATGGGCATTATACACACGACTGTGGTGAGGAGGATGACCAGCCACACAATCTTCTGATTCAGAGAGTTACGTGCGGTACCTACAGTCAAACACAACATGTTTAACATCAGTAAGAAAGTAGTTCACTTCCAGAATGCAAATTTCCTGATAATTTACTCACCCCCATGTTATCCAACATGTTCATGTCTTTCTTTCTTCAGTCGAAAAGAAATTGTTTTTTTAGGAAAACATTCCAGGATTTTTCTCCATATAGTGGATTCGATGGGAATAAACGGGTTGAAGGTCCTAACTGACAAGCACTTGGGGTTAAAAAGTATACAAATTAGGGCTTTAAGCACATAGTGCTGAAACCCTATTGTAATTGTTAGAATGGCCAAGGATTAGCAATCTTCCAAGTAAAACGGATTGTGCAGAACAAACCGTAAGTTGTAAATACTTGAAATTTGGAGGGATGGTAGTACCCACTCCACCTACAACGTGACTCAGGCTCGCCCCAATCGGACTAACGGGGGCGCTACAGCGAACAAAAGTACGAAATCGCTCATAACTCCTAAACCGTCAGAATCCTTGGCTCATGCCTGATTCGATCATGAAGTTGGCGAATTGTTTGGGTATTTTGGATCTTTTGGAAAACCTACTTTTGTCCTAGGTTTTTGCCCGATCTGAACCAAACCATTGCAGGAAGATTCTCTGAAGTGAATATCAATAATTATCAAAAAAAAAAAAAAAGTTGAACTTTTGACTCACCGTCGCAAAGGGACACCACAATGTTCACCATTTAGTAAAATGCTTATAACTCCTGAACGGAATGAGATATCTTCGCCAAACTCAGAACACGTATGGAAGAGCTCAATCTGAGGTCACAGGAAAAAAAATTGTGGAGCTTGGCCACTTGGTGGTGCTTGGTGGCAGTACGTACTACATATTATGTAACCATTAATGACCCAGGACCACAAAACCAGTCATAAGGGTCAATTTATTAAAATTGAGATTTATACATCATCTGAAAGCTGAATAAATAAGCTTTCCATTGATGTATTGTTTATGGTTTTGTATACTTGGAATATGTTGGAATCTGAGGGTGCAAAAAAAATAACAATATTACGAAAATCACCTTTAAAGTTGTCCAAATGAAGTTCTTAGCAATTTATATTACTAATCAAAAATTAAGTTTTTAGAAATTTTCTGGTAGGAAATTTACTAAATGTCTTCATGGAACATGATCTTTACTTATATTTTGGCATAAAAGAAAAATCGATCATTCTGACCCATACAATGTATTTTTGGCTATTGCTACAAATATACCCATGCTACTTAAGAACTAAGGTTTTGTGGTCCAGGGTCACATTTGTCCTATCAACATGAAAATCACACTGCACAGTCTTGGTCCAAAGTGCCACAAGTCTCAATAAGGACACTTTTTTGACGTATCTCAAAAAAACATGGCTGATGAAGTCTGAGTACCCATTAGACAAGATAAGCGGAGGCCTCAGTGAGCCTGTTTGATTCCCGGCCCTAAAGGTCTGTGAGAAATTTGGAAGAAATCAGCCACTGGGATATGGTATTTTTTAAGGCCGAAAACAACTGTAAGTTACACAGTTGCTCCGGTCCCTCCAGGACGGGGGTTTGACACCCCTGGTCTATAAGTAAGGGATAATGTACAGGCTAGGGGTGGGCGATATGACCTAAAATTAATATCACGGTATTTTTCATCTTTTGAACGGTGCCGGTATAATATCACGGTATTACTTTTTTTGGTACATTTTCGGAGAAGTAGCCTGTCCTGTCCATTTAGTATGTGAATAAAGTTAATCTTTTCATAATATAATAAGTATATGGTAGGTATCCTTATCAAAAAGAGACATGGGAGAGTATTATGCATTCTCAACATATTTATTTTGCAAAAAACCTAAAGATCTTACTTAACAGTGTACAACAAAACAAAAATTATTTTTTTAAATTTAATTTCTGCAATATTTAAAACCTTTAAATAACTGGGGGAAATCAACCCATGGCAACAGTTTAAAAGTAGACCAATTCTGTGGGGAAAAACGCGGACTTGGCAACCCTGCATCCAACACCAGCTGCTGGAGTTTGTCTTTGCACACGTGAGTACGAAATTTTCGTCCGACATTTTTGCACGTTAAAAAAAATACAGGTTATGTTAATCGAGTTTACACACTGCCTCTGAAACTTTCATCCGTCATAAAAAAAATTGGATCATGTTTGATGTTCTGCATTTTCACATCCATAATAAGCATTTTGATAAGGATGGCGAATATGAGAAAACTAAAAAAAAAAAAAACACATACGAAAATCGGACTCAGTGTACAATGACCTTTAGATTTGAACGATCACGGGTCGAAAGTAAAGAGAGATGACAAAAATAGACTGGAGGATTTGTTGCAATCTTGTACTCACTGACAAATATCTATTATAAGATGTGCTGCTCCCTTTACAAAATCGAAAGTAAACGTAAACAGGCCGGTCGCGTTCGCCTCGCGCCTGCTCAATTTGTGATCCGCTGTGTAAATCCTTTGGCCGGCCGACCGGGAAAAGTCCCGGTCGTCCCGATTGCCACTCCGCCCCTGGTATAGGCTACAGGCCCGACCTTTCTTCACGATGTTTCACCAGCCGTTTAATGGCCACTCCCCTTTTACCTACCACCTGCAAAGCTGATACGAATATGTTTTACTTTTTTATTTACAACAAGATAGTATAAGGACAGGTATTCAGACCACAACTGAACGTTTGAAGAAAATTTAATGTTTTAAATATACCGGTATTGACGGTATTAGAAAATCCATGTCGTGGCGCTATCTCACACCGGTGATGACTATGACACCGGTGTACCGCCCACCCCTAGTACAGGCAGCCGGTAGTTATCGCAGAAATAAGCCCCGACAGTGTGATCAGGACCCGACGCGAAGCGGAGGGTCTTGTATCACACTGAAGGGGCTTATTTCTGCGATAACTACAGGCTGCCTGTACATTATCCCGCCTATTACACGGCTACTTGCCACATAAGGAAAAAAACTGGACATGAATATGAATTTGAAACCTTTTATTGGCATATTTGTTTTAAATTAACATTTTTATCCTTCCGCGAAACGATATAGTACCACGTGACTAACATTCAAACTATGTACGTTAGTAAGACAATTTAAATAGATTAATGTCGAAATTTTCCATTGTTAATTGTGGTTGTCCAGTGTTTGTCACAAGATGGCGCCAAACGGTAATCTTTGTTGGCACGGAGGGATTTTAAACATACAAGTAGTACCGGCTATGCGTTATTACTTTGGAGCGGTGATTATTTGAAAAGAACGAACCTGCAAATGTCTCAACTGACCAATCAGAATCAAGCATTCCAAAGAGCCGTGTAATAAGGAAACTTTTTTCATTGGCTGATGAAGTTTGAGCACCTATTAGACAAGGTTAACAGAGGCCAGCTTTCTGTTTGACTCACAGCCCCAAAGGTCTGTGAAAAATTTGAAAGATATTGGCCACTGGGGTGGGGGCGATATTGCTTTTTTTCAAGACGATTGTACATTGCATGTTTTTTCGCACATACAAGCAATATTCATATCATATGATAGAACTCCTGATTCCAGACAACTTTGCCTCTAGAACCACTGCTGTCAATCAAATTGTTTGTTAAATGATTGAGAAGATGTAAAAACATACTTTTGTGACTAGTCCTAGGTTTTTCCCTTAGTCTGAAAAAAAAAAACTGCAGTACAATTCTCTAGACTCTCTAGAAGATCAATAATTATCAAAAAACTGTTTATTTTAATGTTTGGGAAGCTATAATGGGGTTGTTTAGAAAAGGGGCTTGTCCAAATATACCCAAAATCCTATAAAGCCTAATGGAAAGCTCAAAACTTCACAAACTTCACCTGGTGAGTACATGTGACAGGTGATTTTAAACAAGCCTGCAAAGTTTCAAGGAGATCAGACCACAGCTGGTGCTATAACAGTCATAAATGTTTAAAAGTATATTATATTTCTATGGAAAATTAACTGTATCTGCCAAAAATGTTTTTTTTTTTTTCAATCATTGATTTAGGTGGTTGCTAAACAATATGTAATGTCTTTTTCCATATTTGCTTAAACGCCTGAACCCGGGTAATTGCTGCCTGCATATATATATATATATATATATATATATATATATATATATATATATATATATATATATATTATTATTATTATTATTATTATTATTATTTATTTATTTATTTTTTTAATAGAGCCCTTTGAAGCTGCATTGAAACTCCAATTTGGACCTTCAACCCGTCGATCGTTATCGGAGTTCACAATATGGAGAAAAATCTTGGAATATTTTTCTCATAAAACTTAATTTATTTTCGACTTAAGAAAGACATGAACATCTTGGATGACAAGGGGGTGAGTAAATTATCAGGAAAATTGAATTCTGGAAGTGAACTAATCCTTTAAATGTGATGCTGCATCCACACCAGTAGGTGTCAGTATGAAGTCCAAGACCAACTTTCTGTTTTTTTTTTTTAATATAAATAAAAATAAATATAGCTGACTACAGAATTTAAAAAATGAGTTAGATTCTTACCTATGAAAGGAAATTGATTTGGGAATAGGTAAAAATGCCATCGCTGTGCATTGCAAAAAGAATAGCAAAGTAAACAGCTAGGCTTCCCCAGATAAAGAAATGGTTCACAGCAGTCCAGTAGTTGGTGTCAAGCCCAATCTGAACAAAAATATATATAGGCATTGTTATCTTGATATATATATATATATATATATATATATATATATATATATATATATATATAAGTTAAACAGAAATAACCTTAACCTTTATGTACTGTACATTGTCATTTATTTCCCATGTATTTAAATGCAGTAAACAAGCAAAGTTGTTAAATTGCCTCACCTGGACACTGACCACAATTACCAAAGAGGTTGCAATGGTTACCGCGAAAGCCTGTTGATCAGAGA